>NC_133363.1:30004309-30374015 GCF_049309525.1 Garra rufa
GCACCGCAACTGGTTTCCCTTTATTGCTGGGATTCATCCAGGAAGTAATTGTGACATTTTTCACGTTATTGACCCCGTGTTTAACCAATCGTTTGGAAGAAACTGTCGTGTTGTCCAATCACATTTCACCGTGCTACTGGGTGGGCGGGCTGTTCTCTGTGTTGTGTTTGTTTAGTAGAGCAAGAGCAACGATTTCGGTTTTGTTTTCTCTGATTTCCAGTCACTGAACAGTATTGTTCGGCAGATCATTCAGTAAAACCAGGTAAACAATTCGCATTTCATCTATTAATACAACTCGTCAATAGAAAAATCCGTAAAGCCTCAATGAAATCACTAGATCACTCTAGAAGCGACCAGAGCGACATATGACTGAAGTTTGTGTCAAGCTGAACTATCATGTCAGAACAGAGTACAGCATTGATGTTCAAAATTACTGTCTTTATTCTCGCTAGATGTTGACAGACCCCAATAATATATACGTATACGTGTAAATTACTGGGAAAGTGTGAATTGTCGAGGCAAGACAATTGACCTGCTGCTGAGTCATTAGCTAGCTAGTCAAAGAACCTTTAGCCAAAAGGCTAACAGAGAAGTTCAGTGGATCTGACTGAAGAAAAAAACACCTGAACTCTCTCTTCTACAGAACCGGTGCTCCTTTATACCTAAAACTTCAAAGAACACGTTCACAAATGATAATGAATATATGGTATTGTAATTCTTTGCAGGTTCTGTAGGTTAGCTAGCTAACTAGCCTGGCTGGAGACATAACAAATGTATTTGTCACAACCCTTTTCTAGAACATGTCTCGCTCAGATGAGGCTGCATGGCAAGGCAATTTTTGTACACGCAGATATTTGAATCAAATGTATGTTATATGAACCAACTGCCTTTTAATGTATACATAAAGTAATATTTCAACAGTGTTTTTTGACATTTCTAGTTTATATTTCGTGTTGAACACACCTGCTGAAGTGCCAGATTATTTTCTGCTATAAGGATAGTTTCCATTCACTCCCACTTTAAACTTCTGCACCTCTTCAGTTATCTACCATAAAGTTGCTTTAAATATCCTTATCATAACAGCCTGCTTTATTCACACTATCATGTAATTAAGTCATGCATATATATATTTTTTAAGCTTCTTGGCCTGTGTTTATTATTAGAAACAAGTGTAAATTCTGTTATGAGAGAGTGTTTTTATTATGATTAGTTCAGTCTTATGAGCTTTTTGTTTTCTCTGTCTTGTAGGCACAGACAGCACTTTGTTGCTCTGCACACGGGGTACTTGCATTGATCGCTGCTCGATGGGAAAAGTGTAACCATGTTCAGTTTTGAGGGAGATTTCAGGAGAACACCCAAGGTGTCCCTTGGGGGTGCTAGCAGAAAAGTAAGTTTTCCATATGATATGAGGGCTAAATTATCGAAGTGCCTAAAATTCAAACACCTTTGTTCACACAAATGTGTCTTGTTCTGTGCGTCACTACATTTGTCTACAATAATTGTGATCCGTGCTGGAAAAATGAGTCTGAATGTGCATGGTCTAATTTTGAGCCACAGGCAAAAGAAGTGAAAAATTTCAGTTTTGATCGAATTTGAGTTTTTCACAAAAATGAGTTCATTAAGCCCTCTTCTAGCCATTTCAATGCTCCAATTAGTAATTAAACATCTACAGTGATCTTTATTTGTATGTTTTCTGAGAGTAGTATCTTTTTCTCTGCTCACTTCTGGACTTCTGGAGTGTAGGTCTGTTGTTGTAAAGCACAGCATTCCAGCTTTGTGAATATTCTTGTCAAATTCTCAATGACAGGAGTCCAAACCAGTGAAATGATTTTCAAACTCATGCTGATGAAAACAACATGATCACGCTGACTGACATTTGCAAAGTGCGTGCATAAGACGCGCCTCTCCGGGAGCACGCAATCCCCCTAAAGTACATTATTAAGAAATATGTCTTGGCGAGATTCACACAAACATAATCTGTTATGTCTTACATGAACATTTAGTTAATGGTAATGGAAAAATCTAACATTATATTAGATCCATGCATTACAACATTACAGGTCTTAATATGGAAGCTTTAACTTGATTTTTCTCAAAAAAAACTCTATTGCCTTCAAACTGCTGACTGGCTGTAGCTCATTAGTTTTTTGTCCGGTTCCAACAAGTCTTATACAATTTTGAAGGCAGAGAATGAAAATAAAAATAACTAACTTTTAAAAATTTGCTCATTCCCGACTCATTTTGCCAGCAAGGGTCACAATTATTATTTGGAAACTGATGATATGGTATGTTTGTGAATGTTTTGTATAAATGATTTCCACATTTAGGATACATGAATCTGGCAAAAAAAAAAAAAAAAAATTAATATTGGATCTATTTTGATATGTATCATATGTGTTTTGTACAGGAGGAAAAAGCATCACTTCTTCATCGAACACAAGAAGAAAGAAGGAAAAGGGAGGTGAGCATCGGCCATTATGGGATTTTAAAGCACAATGTGTTTTATTGTAAAAACAGGACAGAAAAGTTCTAAATAATGTCTGAAACTTTGTATTATGAGCACTTCTCATTTCTAAGTAGCTTTGGATAAAAGCATCTGCTAAATGAATAAATGTAAAAGTGATAGTTTTAAAAAAGCTTGGTTTGACTAATTCTAATGCAATGACATGCACACATTTTCTAGTGTGTTTTGAGAGTCCAAATACTTTTTGCTGCCACTGAATAACCCAATTACTCATGATGTAAACAGTATTTCTGCGTAGTTGTATTTATTTATAATAGATACAGAAATGAGGATGAGGAATGATGGTCTTGTACTTCATTTATTATTTTCCACAGGATGAGAGGAAAAGACTAAAAAATGCAATCATCATTCAGTCTTACATAAGGGGATACCAAGACAGGAAACAGCAAGTATGTAGAAGCAGTTTAAACTCAAATGGGTTTCTTTAAACAGAGCCTGTGTGTATTCTTGTGGTTGATAGACAGATTGTTAAATTCCTAAGTATTTTCTCTTTTTCCTTTAGTATGCCATTCAGAGGGGCTACTTTGACCACTGTGTGTGTCAGTGCCAGTCAGGCTCTGGCCCTCAACTTACAGACAGTGCCATACTCAGCCAACTTGTTCGCCAGCTTCTCTTTTTTTACAGACTAAGTGAAGACAGACACAGAATGGTAAGGATGCTGTTATTGCCATATGAGGCTCAGTGAAGTTTTGTTATTTGCCATTTCTATGTGGATTGATGAAAATGAAGTTGGACAGAATAGTATTAAAATGCTGTTACTGACTTCATAAGGCCAAGAAAATCTGTTGTATTTATGGATGCGAATGTCTTAACTGTGTAGATCTGGATGTGCCAGAGTTTGGTAAAGCATCATGTTCAGTTTGTCAAGCTGCTGACAGGGCCAGAAAGACAGACCTGCTTGTTTCAGATCAAGAGGATACTGGGGCACTGTTGCAGGTAAAATTAGACATTCCTCAGAAACTGCTTTGTGTCTGTCACAGTCGAATGTCACATGTAAATCTTTAGATCTTGTTGGTTTGCTAAGTATTTTTTCTGTCTGTTTAAGGTTATTGCAAGCATGTAAAGATGACAGTCTGAATGTGACCGTCCCGATGCGGATGCTGGAGGTGTTTTCATCTGAGAGAACCTACTTGCCCTTTCTACAGGATGAAAACTACGTCACTGCACTTATTGAGCAAATATTGCACTATATGGTAGAGAAAGGTACAGAGTTTTGCACAATGCTTTTGTCTTCATCATTTATTAAAGGGGTAGTTCATACAGAAATTAAAATTCTGTCATTAATTACTCACCCTCATGTCGTTCCAAACCCGTTCATCTTCAGAACACAAATTAGGATATTTTTGATGAAATCTGAGAGTCCATGTGACATTAGTGATTCGACCGTAGTTTTACGAAGCAAAAATAGCAATTCTTCTCCTCCAAGTCACTGCCCTCCGCCGTTATCAAGAGTAAAGACCTCACTACATTTCTGGGCCTGGGAGCATGTCAGTAACATTGCTGTCTGTGCCAGGTCAGAAAGGTTTGGATTTCATCAAAAATATCTTAATTTGTGTTCTGAAGTTAAACGAAGGTCTTACAGGTTTGGAACGACATGAGGGTGTGTAATTAATGACAGAATTTTCATTTTTGGGTGAGCTTTCCTTTTAAGGCTATACATGAGTATATTTAGTTAGAGACAGTACACAAGATTCACTTTTTAATTTAGCAAAAGTTTGCATCTGTTACCTGTTGTGACCATTTTTTTTTTCTCTTTTAGGATACTACAGATCTCTGTATGTTTTAGTGAATCACAAGTTGCCGTCGAGTCTAGAGTACAGTGATACCCCTTCCATTCCACTGGCACAAACGCTGCTGGAACACACACTCAAGCCTCTGCACTTTACATACAGCTCCTGCCCTCCAGATACCAGGTACATATTCATACAGGTGGATACTGAAAGAAAAGTTGAATTAGTTCAAATTATTTATAGCCTTTTATACTCTTTTATACTATACATGCAGTGAAGAGTATTCAGTTTAAGCTGTTAGAGGAATGTCTTTGTTTTGGTGTGTGTGCGACACAAGGATCCCAACTCAGTAAAAGGCTGCACACTGACCTCTTATTCAGACTGTTAGCTTTATCCTTCCAGGGGACCAATGGACAGTAATTCTCTCACTGCTGTGTTTACAGAGAGTAGTAAAATCCAGACAGACTCATTGACTCAACATGTAATGTTTACACAACATTTACCCTCCATTCTAACACTCTGAGCGACGAACACTGCTGTTTTCTTTTCTTTTCTCTCTGAAGAACGACAAGAGCGCGAGAGAAGAAGCTTGTGCATACAGTCTTGTGTTTGTCCTTTTTCTTTCTCTCGCTCACATTCTCTCTCTCTCTCACACACACATACACAGAGGCACGTACCCAGACAAACCATATTAAATTTTTTTCTTCACATTGTTTTTTAAAGGAATTTATAGTTAATTAATAGTTGATATTTGATCATTTGACACTGAAGACTGACTTAATGACTGCTTAAAATTCAGTTTTACCATCACAAAATTAAAATCTATTTTTTAAAAAATGTTAAAATGGAAAACTCTTATTTTAAATTTTAGTAAAATTTACAGCATTTCTGTTTTTACTGTTATTGATCAATTAAATGCAGCCTTGGTGAGCATAAGAGACTACTTTAAAAAACATTAAACTATTACCATCCTAATCTTTTGTATGCACATCATATATTTATTATTTTGCTGATTGGTGTGGTAAATCGGTAGTGTCACTTATATTTTAACTTTGTGTCGGTAAAGCAAGGGTAAAATGCATCCTTTATAGTTACTGAATTACTGTACTGCCACTTTGAAAAAAAAGGATGCTAAATGGCAACTAACAAAGTTCGTCTAGGTCAAAGCTTGTCTGTTTGCTTTGTTTTGTTGTCTGATAGATAGATTAATAGCCAAAAGTGTGTGTAAATGTAAAATGTAAAAAAAAAAGTGCCTCTAACACTAGCGTTCTCCATTGTTTTTCTATTCTATTGACTTGTTTTCTTTATATTTATTATAAAAAACCTTTTTACATGTACTGCGTTAGGCTAACCAAGACTTTTTACAGCACTTACATATTATTGCTCTTTTTATGGTTTTGATTGCTTCTGTTGTCCTCATTTGTTAGTCGCTTTGCATAAAAACATCGGTAGCACTTTAGAACAGGTAACACCTATTTACTATTAGCTATGACTTTTCCCTCAATAAATTCCTAATTTGCTGCTTATTAATAGTTTGTAAAGTAGTTGTTAGGTTTAGGTATTGGGTAGGATTAGGGATGCAGAATAAGGTCATGTAGAATAAAGCATTAATAGGTGCTTAATTACTGCTAATAAATGGCCAATATTCTAGTGATATGCATGCTAATACGTCATAGTTAATAGGTGTTACCTATTCTAAAGTGTTACCAAAATGTCTGCTAAATGACTAAATATAATTGTGTGTGTGTGTGTGTGTGTGTGTGTGTGTAGGGAAGTATATTAGTATTAAAATGGATATATGGTGAGATATTAAAAAAAATTAATTAGGTAACATCCTTACTGCAGACTGAAACATACAGTACAATTACAATAAATAAATAAAATAATAATAAATTCACATGTTCTTAACCTGTTTTTCTTCTTTTATTCACAGGCAGTTTGTTTTTTCGGCCTTCACTGAGGAGTTCATCTCAGCGCCTTTCACTGAGCAAATCTATCATTTCTTCGTGCCAGCTTTGTCAGACTCAAAACTAGCGTTCCCATTTCAGAACTTCCTTTGGTCACTTCAGGCCACCATAGTCTCCTCTGCCCAGGCCAGAGCTCAGGCTCCCTGGCTCTTTTACTTTGTGCTATCCGTTGGAGAATCAGGACTGGGTAAGTAGTGTGCTTAATAGAACTTCACAGTATCTCTAATATACTGTGTTTACTAGGTGACCGATTAGTGAATTAAATTATTTTGTACATTTGGTTTGTATAGGCTCACTCTCCGAGGAAGGGTTGCTGTTGTACTTGAACGCGCTACAGACTCTGTTGCCTTTGTTGCCAGTGACAGAGTGCACCAGAGCTGACATCAACAGTGATTCAGAAGACGAGGAAGAGATGACCGTACAGCATCCTGCTGCGCAGGTACGTACACATTCTCTCTTATCCACATCTTTGCACAGAAATTTTCAAAGAGCGTCAGAGTGTACTATTTTGATCTTAAACAGATGATTTAAATTCTGTCTTTTCTTAAAGGATGGCAGTTGGATATCTGTGCATTATATAACAGAGGAATGCGTACAAAAGTTGGACACCAAGCAGCAGACTAACGCTCTGCTAACATTAGTGTGGAGAGACTCGGCAAGCGAAGACATCTTCACCATGATGGCCTCTATCTGTCACACGCTGATGGTGCAACATCGTATGATGGTGCCCAGAGTCAGGTAAGGTCATTTACGCAAACAACCCATCCAAAAAATTAATCACCCATCATTTTCTTTTCTACATTAGTATAGGTTAAGCATGCTTGACTACTCTAATAGATAAAGAAACAGCAGCTGGAGTCAGATGAGAATTGGATGCACTTTTTTATATGTAAATAAAAAAAGATTCCCAAACATCAAACTGTCAAGTCTATGAGCAGGTTGCGCTTCTGTTTGTCTATTGTTTAAAAAAACATAAATAAAGCAGTAACATTGCTAATGAAGCAGTCAGACTGTTAAGTCTCATCTTACTGTGTTTTTTTTTTCTATTTTTATTACCAGGGCAGTTTTAGTTTAATCAATTAGTGTAATGAGCTCTTCTCTCAATCACCTTTGCTTTATCTACTTCTGGTTCTGCAATGTTGACAAAATGAGAACAGGATTTCAGCAGAAAGAATGAAAGAAAGAAGGAAAGTGACGTTTGTTTTAATGATGGTGAGGGAGATATTAAATTTATAGTCAATTAACTAATCAGGACTAGTTTAGTTTACACGCATGCATTGTGCAAACCTAGTCTATACCTTCAAGTTAAAATCAAAGAATTAAGAATGCTATGTATTACAATTTTATCATAAAGCAGTCTTTACAATAGAGGAAGCAGCATTCACAAGCCCCTTAAATAAAAAAAAAAAACATACCTTTTAAAAAAAATGATGACCTTTTATATATTCTTGAAAAAAGGTCACCTATTTTCTTTTTTAATTGGAAAAAATTAAGAATTAAAAGGGATTTTTTATTTTTTCAAAAAATCATGGTCCCTAGTATTTTATTGTACTCATTTAAATAAATTTAGTAGCTTAGATTTTCTCTACAATTACTTAATTATTTCTCTACAAACACTTATTAAGTAATGTTTTGCACGTTTAAACTAACCAGACATTTGGGGGAATTACTTAATAATTAAAGTTTAGTCTGTTTAACACACTTTTTTGTCATTTTATTTATGGTATTTTGATTGACAAAAATTATATTCCAAAATTAACTTATTTTTAATACTGTTTCATATTTTTAATTGTTCTGTGGAAATATAGAGTAATCTGAAATAAATATAAAGTTCTATAAAGCACATTTTGAAGTTAAAATATAACTCATAACTCAACATTGTTTTTGTAAGACTTCCTTTATAATTTTGCTCTTTATGCTGTTATGTTTACCTGCATATCCTTTCTTCATCCTGTTTTTTCCTCCACTTTTTTTTTATTTGGTGGTATTTTTTATATTTTACAGCTCTGTCTAGAAGAGAAGGCTTTTATCATAAATCGTGCCTTCACTACTTTATCATTATCGGATATCTGTACAAAATAATTAGCTGGCCTAGGAAGATTAATTCCTGTAGGAGTGGATGGGATAGTTTTACAAGAGGTATAACAGCTGGCCCTGATTTACAACCTTTAAAGAAGCGCCCAGTGAGCGTGCAAACTTGGTTGCCTTTTAAACATTATCATATTTTAACGTGAAGAGTATGGCTGTATTTCACACTAAACAAGGTCATTATAGTATCAAAACTGTGTTAGTGTAAATAGCGCACTTGGTTCCTGTCCATGGAAAGCTCTCATTAATGTTAACCCTGCTGTATTTGTTTTGGCTATTTAAAGACACTGTGAAGATGATTCTAATTTGTGATTAGATGCAAAAAACAGGAAGTTTAAAGAAAGAAAAACATTGTAACATTCTTATGTTAATAAAAGATAATATAATTATTAGAGCAGTGATAATGACTTGGAAAGGGACCAGTGAAGTCATATAGCTTCTGTAAGCACTCTGAATTTAATTAAATTTTACCCACCTAATTTCCCTAGGACATATCCTTGATTACATTTTTTTTTTTAATTTTTCATATACGTATATTTTGTTAAAACAGTTGAGGTCAAAAGTTTACATACTTGCATAATGCTCATTTATTTACTAAAATAAGAGGGCTATTTTATATTTCACATAAAAGACATTTACATATAGTCCACAAGAGAAAATATTAATTGAATTTATCAAAATTGCCCTGTTCAAAAGTTTACATACACTTGATTCTTAATACCGTGTTGATACCTGAATGATCCACAGCTGTTTTTTTTTTTATGATAATTGTTAATGATTCCCTTGTTTCGTTCAGGTCCCTCAAATTCTTTGTTTTTTTAGCATCTTTGTGTACTTGAACCCTTTCCAACAATGACTGTATGATTTTGAGATCCATCTTTTCACATTCAGCTGTGGGACTCATATGCAACTATTACAGAAGGTTCAAACACGATGCATTAAGAGCCAAGAGTGTAAACTTTTAAACAGAATAAAGATATGTACATTTTTCTTATTTTGCCTGAATATCATATTTTTTCATTTAGTACTCCCCTTCAGAAACTACAGAAGATACTTGCATGTTTCCCAGAAGACAAAATAAGTTAAATGTACCCTGATATTCAAATTCAAAAAGTTTTCACCCCTGGCTCTTAATGCATCGTATTTCCTTCTGAAGCACCAGAGAGCATTTAAACCTTCTGTAATAGTTGCATATGAGTCCCTCAGTTGTCCTCAGTATGAAAAGATGGATCTCAAAATCATAGTCATTGTTGGAAAGGGTTCAAATACACACAAATGCTGAAAAACCAAAGTATTTTTAAGACCTGAAGGATTTTTTTTCTGAAGAACAGCAAGCAGTTTAACTGTTCAGGACAAACAAAGAACTCATGAACAACTATCACTAAAAAAAAAACACACAGTTGTAGATCATTCAGGTAACAGCACAGTATTAAGAATCAAGCATATGTAAACTTTTGAACAGGGCATTTTGATAAATTCAACTATTATTTTCTCCTGTGGACTACATGTAAAAGTCATTTATGTGAAATATCTTTTTCAGGTCAGCACTAAATAAAAAAATAACATGCATGTTGTATGATTCCTCTTATTTTGGTAAAATAATTGATGTTTTGCAGATTCTCCAAGGTGTATGTAAACTTTTGATCTCAACTGTATATTATATTGAGAAAATTAACGCATTCTAGCATTTTGCTTTGTGTGTCTATTTTATTTATTTTTTGAACATTTGGTCTACTTATTTCAGTGTTTCATCCATTTCTCAGTAAGCATTCTGCAATTGTTTTGGTATTTTATTGTTAAAGTGCTGTCTGACATTAATACAGCATACTGTGTGAGTGTGTGTGAGGTGGATGTGCACATTCTTACCTTATCCCCAGCTTTAGTCTTATTTTCTCCTTTAATTACTTCCAATTACGCTTTATTTATTCTTCCACCCCTTGACACAAAACAAGCATGCTGTACCCACCAGAGCGATTTCTCACACCCTGGTGTGACGGCTGTTAGGTTTAATGATTTGGACGACCTAAGCACAGTATCTAATTTGTGATAGCAACATTGCTTCCACGGTCAGGCAATTGTGGCCGTGCTACATTGTCTCCCTGGCTGTCATTAACTTAAATGGAGCCCCCACAGGAACCACTGGTCTGTTTACGACCCTGAAGCAGACTGCTAGTTTACTAATGGAAGGTGCCTCACCTAAATAAAGCTTAATGGCTCATTTAATCTTTCCTGTGGTCACATACAAAGACTAGAAATTCCAGCTCACTGGGTTGTGTATATTATTTTCTATTTTATGAGTCCTGCTGGAAATTTGGGAAGTTTTAAGTTTTATGGCCAGGAGATGTGCTTATTTGATCATTTAGAGATGAGCATAGTTCCTGTAGCAGTTTTGACTAAAAGTGTGGTATTAGCTATTGTACTTCAAGATTTTTATTCTTTCTCTGTCTGTTTTTTTGTCTCTTTCAGGCTTCTGTACAGTTTAGCCTTCAATGCTCGGTTTCTTAGACACCTGTGGTATTTAATCACATCTATGAAGACAAAAATGATCACAGGGTGAGTTTTCTACAAATGTTATTTTCTAATCTCTACTTCTTGATGGTAATATAACGATTCCTTGTTTTTCTCCTTTCTTTTGTGTAGCTCTATGGTTCCCTTATTGCAGGTGATGTCTCGAGGTTCTCCAATGTCTCTGGAGGACTCCAACAGGATCATTCCTCTCTTCTATCTCTTCAGTTCACTCTTCAGTCATTCACTCATCTCTGTGCATGACAGCGAGTTCTTTGGCTCAGCAGATGGTATTTACATCTATTTTGCTCTCAGAATAGTTTGAAGTATTTAATAAATCACATTGAAACGCATCAAGTTATTTTGTTCGTTCACCTTTTTTTATTGTGGTCAATTCAGCACACCAGAAATTTTGAATTTTCACGTTTCTCATTGGTAACTTTTTTGGAAAATTGAATGTTACAAATTGATGTTTTTCATTGCTCTGGCAGGTCAGAGCCAGTCGTCGATGATGCCCTTCTCTCTGGCAGAGTTGGTGACATTGTCTCGGTGTATGCGGGACGCGTGTCTGGGAATCATTAAACTGGCCTATCCTGAGACTAAGACGGAGCACAAAGAGGAGTATGTAGCAGCGTTTCGCAGTGTCGGGGTGAAAACCAACAGCCAAGTACAGCAGCGCATTCAAGCTCAGCAGAAACGATGGGTCCAGCTCTTTAAGGTGATTCAGTTCATATCTACATCTCACACTCTTATTTCCTAGCTGATATTAATGCAGAATTCACTTTCAGAAACAGATTAAACATTACCAGTACTGAGAAGATTCTGTCTTGTATTAATTCCCCATTCGTTAGCGCTGATAATGTCTTCAGTGGATGGTGGGCGTTCCTTTTAACCGGTCGCTGTATTAGCAGTGCTAACAACGTCTTTGATGACCTAATTAAATGAGCTGACAATTAATGAGGCGAATAGTCTCAGCATCTGTTAGGGCCATCAGTGCAGATCAGCCAGGCAGGAAGACCACTCACTCGGGAAATTAATAGGTTGTTTGCCAAGACTAAGTGAGCTGAACAACGGCATTAGGATATTAGTCAGCTGTCTTCACTCTCTGTCTTCCTCCATCATCCTCTTCCTCGTCGTCTTCCACCTTATTTATGGGTGTGGGATGACCAGATCTCTTGCTTGCTGTTGACAGCTCATTTACCTACTTTTGTCCTTTCGTTTAACTAAAAATCTTTTCAGTGGATTTGTAGAGCTTTTCAACATTGACAGTTAAAAATGAAAGGTCATAATTTATAAATATGTACTGTATCTTAGTGATGGATGCATTATAAAATTAGTGTGAAGCCGTTAATATGGCTATACAATACAAATCAGTATGTATGTTTCTCCAGGAACTCCAGGTTCCCCTTTAATGAAAGACATTATAAAAAGTTTATCTTTGCACTTTTCACCAAACTGTGATCAGTGGTCTCAAATCAGTTCACACAACTGTCAGTACAGACTGCAAAAAGACTTAAAAAAAACAATAGATTATACAGACATACAAGTATACAGACATATCATTGATCTTAATTTGGAGAAATTTTTAAAATGAGCTAAGGTAAAATGTAAAAAGCAACAAAGCAATGAAAGGCTGCTTTTTTTTTTTTTTTAAGGAAATCCAATTTAAAAGTTTCTAAAGACGTTTTTGTTTTGGAACCTGACACATTGTCTTTCTTAGATCAGCAATCATGCTCTGACGCCGAAATAATCAGACAAACTCTTGGATCAATTCGGTTGTGGTGAGAAAGCAGTCTGACCCTACAGACCAACAAACAACAGTGTATCATAATTCTGTGTGCGAGTGCATTAATTATCACAGTTGAAAATCGAAGTGCACCAAGTGAATTGTAAGAATGCTTTTCCAACAAAGGCTTGATTTTCGGTTTAATAAAGTATGTGACATATACATTTGAATACAGTTGAGGTGAAAAGTTCACATATACCTTGCAGAATCTGCAAAATGTTAATTATTTTACAAAAATAAGAGGGATCATATCCATGCACAAAGTGCATGTTATTTTTCATTTTGTACTGACCTTAATTTTTTTTTGTTTAGTGATAGTTGTTCATGAGTCGCTTGTTTGTCCTGAACCATTAAACTGCTCGCTGTTTTCCCATAAATTCTTGTTTTTTTTCCAGCATTTTTATGTATTATAAATTTAAACCCTTTCAAGCAAAGACTGTGATTTTGAGATCCATTTTGATTAAGATTGAGGTAGAAAAGATTTAACTTAAATTTAACTTATTTTGTTTTCTGAGAAACATGTAAGTATCTTCTGTAGCTCCTGAAGGGCAGCACTAAATGAACCAATATGGTACTTCATACACATCTTATTTTGTTAAAATGTTTTCACCCCTGTCTCTAAATGCATTGTTTTTTTTTCTTAAGCATCTGTGAGTGTTTAAACCTTCTGTAATATTTACATATAAGACCCTCGGTTGTCCTCAGTGCGAAAAGATGGATCTCAAAATCATAGTCATTATTGGAAACTTAAGTGTTCAAATACAGAAAAATGCGGAAAAATCTAAGAATTTGTGGATTTTTCTGAAGAGCAGCCTGCAGTTTAACTGTTCAGGACAAACAAGGGACTCATGAACAACTATCACTAAACAAAAGAGACACAGCCGTGGATCATTCAGGTAACAACACAGTATTAAGAATCAAATGCTTGTAAACTTTTAAACATTTTCATAAATTAAACTATTTTCTACTGTATGTAAACATATTTTATATGAAATGTCTTATTCAGGTCATAACTTAATAAAAAATGCCATGCATTTTGTATGATCCCTCTTATTTTGGTGAAATAGTTTTGCAGGTTATGTAAGGTGTATGTAAACTTTTGACTTCAACTGTATGTGTTTGTGTAACAACAGCTAGTCTGTGAAACTTGTCAATCTGTCTTAATGTATGACCACTATGAGTGGATTCCCAGATTATAAACAGTTGCACTCTGACCAATGAGAAGGCAGTTTTACTCACATTTAACTAGCATGAACACATTTTGCTGCACTTTGAATTTTTGCTTTGGTTAAAGTGATCCAACCCAAGGAGAAAATGCAACATTGTAAAAATGTCTCTTTTTTGGAACAAAGCAACCATTTTGAAGGTCTGAAAATGCATTTACTAAGGAAAGTGACCAATAGCATTTTGGTCGTGCAATGTTTCTGTATCTATTTTGTAAGTTTGCACTATTCCAGTAAGCTTCTGAGTTGAACACTTGAAGTGACAGCTCATTGTTTGAGTTCTTGTAGTCGAGTCGGTACGGCATACAAAAGGCTCTGAAAGATTTCCACAAAAGATGGCGGAAAACGCCTCCTGTCAGCTAAAACGACCCATTAAAGAAGTACAAGCAGGAGAAACGCATTTCCCAAATTGAATGTGCAATTTACAGTCAGCTCTAACGCTGTTGACCCCTCACACACTAATGTTTGCCTCCAGCCATGGGCCGTCCCTCTGGATGTTTTATCACTCCTATTGTCGAGCTATCTATTTAATTGAAAGAAGTTAATTGAATGAAAATGATCAACTAAGCTTGTATTAATATTGCTAATGGAACTTTCTTCTTGGCTGTGTTTGGAGAGGGATGTCACTGCAGGAGTTTTGGAGAGACCCATTAAGGCCTGCACTTAACCCGATGGGCTAATTAACCAATGCTTATTCATTCCACTTAGACAGGAAGAGCCCTCGGACCCCCTGCCCCACAAACCCACTAGCAACAGAGTTTTGCACTTGCCATTATTACAGACTCTCTGGCGTTAGCATGTCTTGGTCAGAGATTGATTTGAGGCATTCTCTAGAAATGGCCAGCCAGACTTTTGTTTGACACTGTAATCGTAGAAGAAAAAGCTTTTGCATGAGTATGAAACAGAAGGGTAGATAAATGAAATTGGATGAAGTCGACTGACTTTATGGGTGAATTATCCTGTGTTTAAAGAGAATGAAGAAATAGAAAAGACATTTTGTGAATTGCATGTATTTATTTTCAGCACAAGTGAGTATCTGTATACTGATTAGTTGTGCTGGCTAGACAATAAAAGTTGATCTGTCTGGTCTTCACTTTGAGTTCCACCATTATATAAATTATGCAATTACCTATTAAAAAATGGGATTATGTTAGGCAAATAGCTTTATCTGCTTGCAGATCCGTTAATGACTAGATCATAATGTTTTTGATAATGTTTCTTTAGAAACTTAATATTTTAAATTGCTTTTAAAATTGAAATTTGTCTATTTAAATGTGTAAATAAACCCTTTTTATTATTTAAAAAAGGTTATTACCAACCTTGTGAAAATGCTGAAAGCCCGAGATATTCGAAGACCGTTCTGTCCATCGGGTCATTGGCTTTCTGATGAGGTCAACATCAGAGCAGACAAGGTAAAATTCATTTAAGAAGACTAATCATATGATTAAAACCTGCTAAACAGAAATGTTCGTTTTGCTGTCTGATCTAGTGTTAATTGTGTTAGCCATTTGTAATTTAGTCTTAGTCTTTTAAATTAGTCTGTGTCAAATGTACTTTTTAGTTATCAGATTTATATCAAGTTTTAGTGGACTAAATGTCTAAATGATTATTTTCATCTAGTTTTAGTCAGTGTATTATGGTTAAACTGATAAAAATGATTATTTTGCTTAAAATTAAAATCATAATGATTGTTGTCATTTGAGAAATTTGACAATAGTTTGTCGGTATTGTCAGATCATAGTCGCCACTTCTGCAATGAGAAGTGAATGTGTGCATGTGGTTGCCAGATTGCAAAATTAAGCAAAACACTGGGCAGTCAATGTATCCTTTTAACAGAGAAGCTCTAATTTGGGGATTTGAACTCTTGGTATCTGGCAACCACTTACATGAAAGCTCAAGTAGTAGATGCATGTACAGCAGTCTGCAATAATATTTTGTCTTCTTTTTTTGATGAAAATAAAGAAAGATTTTATGTTTTTTTTTTTTTAATTATTAATTTTAGTCTTGTCTTTTGTTAACGATAATGCATGTTGATATAGTCAGTTATCGTTTATTGGCCTTATTGTTGTCTTGTCATCATCTTGGTTTAGTCATGGGGAAAACAGCTCATCAACAAGCATTTTTCATCATAGGTTTTCTTTAAACTAGTTCAGTCAATCAAGCGACAGCAATATTTGTAATCGATAAATGGTCATAGTCATAATGGTACATTTTTGAAGGTGAATAAATAAGCTTTCCTTTGATGTATGGTTTATTAGGATAGGACAATATTTGGCTGAGATTTGATCTAGAGTCTGAGGATGAAAAAGAAATCTAAATACTGAGAAAATTGCATTTAAAGTTGTCCAAATGATGTTCTTAGCAATGCATATTACTAATTAAAAATTAAGTTTTGACATATTTACAATTCACAAAACATTTTCATGGAACATGATCTTTACTTAATATCCTAATGATTTTTGGCATAAAAGAAAAAATGACAAATATACCCGTCCTTCTTATGACTGGTTTTGTGGTCCAGGGTCACAAATGTAAAGCATTTGTATTTAAAAAAATAAATACATATTATTATGAAAGTATAATGATAACATTTTTTTAATCATCGATGTGTGTTTCTAAATGAACAAGTTCAAATATGTATGTGTAAAAACACCAATAGCTTGTAGTGATCTAGCTTGCTTTGTATATTTATATTTTTGCGTAGGTGACTCAGCTCTATGTGCCCTCTGCAAGACATGTGTGGAGAACCAGGAGAATGGGACGTATCGGACCACTTCAGTCCACGTTAGATGGTAAGACTTATCCTTATGGAGAACAACCACAACTATTGTGAAACACACACAAAAAATGAAGTAATAATAACAACTGCTCAAGCAATTTTATTCCAAGGCAAGTCAGAACACTCAAGAGGGTGTTAACGTGAACTACAGAACCAGGGCTTCTAGTCTTTTCCATGCCACCCTGGAGCATATGTG
The DNA here is from genome assembly GCF_049309525.1 of Garra rufa. Classification (NCBI taxonomy): domain Eukaryota; kingdom Metazoa; phylum Chordata; class Actinopteri; order Cypriniformes; family Cyprinidae; genus Garra; species Garra rufa. The sequence continues at coordinate 30,021,108 of NC_133363.1, forward strand.
CTTAAAAATTCAATTAGCCTAAGGCTGAACACATCTGGCTGCCTGTTTGTCCGGACCTTTTTCATTTCCCTAAATGGACTTGCGAGGTAGTGACGAATGGCTCCTGTATTGACCATGCTGCACCATATTTCTCCACCAAGATGGCCCCTTGATGGCTGGTTTGTGGAGAGAGCGAGGACTGACTAATTGAGTAGAATCATTCCACCATGCAAGCAACGGATTAGATGAATGACACTCCTCATCTGCTGTTACGGCACTTTTTTTCCTGTGGTCGAAACGTTTGTAGGACGGAGTTTTAATACAAAACAAACGTCCCTGTAATGGAGGGAGAGGACAGGTGGATGGGCAAATCGCTGCTGAGTTAATTAAAAGTGTGTGGCAGGAAAGACAGAAGGGGATTGAGTGATCTTTAATGGGATGCTCTGTAAATACTGCATTCAGCAAGGCTGGTAGCAGACCTCACTCAAGGTTGTGCAAGTGTACAGATGCAAATGCGGTAGGTCTTTTGCGACAGACATCTAGGTTTACCAAGGGCCCATTAATTTGATCAAAAATGCAGGAAAATGTTTATTAGTATTTAAAATAACTCTTGTCTGTCTTAATGTATTTTCAGGTGTTATTTGTTAAGTGAATTTTCAGCAGTTACTCCAGTCTTCAGTGTCACATGATTCTTCAGAAATCATTCTAATATGCTGATTTGCTGCTCAAGAAACATTCTTAGGATTACCAATATTGAAAACAGTTGTACAAATTGTGCAGTTTTTAATGGAATCCATGATATATATTTTTAGTATTCTTTATTGAATAGAAACTTCAGAAGATTTTTTTAACATTATATTTGTTTTTACTCTCACTTTTAATGTGTCTTTTATGAATAAAAGTATTTAATTTCTGGTTAAAAAATCTTATTTATGTAGTGTATATTTTTAATTTTTCTAATGTAATGCCAATGCCATGTAAGGTGAGGAGGAATTTTGGGTGGACTGGTAGTATATTTGTCTGAATGATGAATAGAGAGCTTTAGAGATTGACTGTCAACAGGATAGATGAAGATGAAGGCTTTAAACGCCAGATGAATTCTGAGTGAATTGCTTGTCAGTGTTGTGTCTTGTTATCCATGTAAATTAAAGAGCAGATTGATAAATGATTGGATAGATTTCTAAAGGTGAAAAAAACACAGTATTGTGTGTTTTCATTATATTTGTAGAAGTTCATTTTTGCAATTTTCATTTTTGTGCATCACCTGCATTGAAGAGCCACAGCCATAATTTGAACATATTAGTAGATTTGTATTGAAGATATTTAGCTTTAGAGAAATGTGTTTTTCACATGTATTTTTGTATAGAGATATTTTAGGGTTTGTGTGGATCCTTAAAATGTTTAAAAAAAGTAGTAGTAAATTGTAGTTGTATCGAATTTAAGACCATAAAAAGTCCTAAATGGTACAAGAAAATCATAATTGATTTCAAGAGGTCTTAAATTTGCAGTTACCAGGAAAACCGCAATATTTCTGCTGTTCCAAAAGTGCCACCTCCTGGCAGAGAATGAATTAGCATTTTCTATAAGGCGTGCATAGGACTTGTAGAATAAAGGTTTACAGAAATTGTTGTTTTCCCTCACAGTTGGACTGGAGCCTCCACCGTTATCAGTATCGGAGGAGAGACATTTGGCAATCCTCACCGAACTTCCGTTTGTTGTGCCCTTTGAGGAGAGAGTAAAGGTAAGACACCCATCACTGGTATGGTATGGAGTATGATTTGTGCACAACACTGGTCTAAAATTCAGTGATCTGTGAATAAAAAAAGAAGGTTGAAAGTTGTAATTATGTGATGACATATGAATAACAAATGAACACATGCACAGATTTAATGATGTAAATCAGCTAAACTTTGATCATTCTGCCCTTTTAGATCTTCCAGAAATTGATCTACGCTGATAAGCGTGAAGCGCAAGGAGAGGGCCCTTTTTTGGATGGCGTTAATGTTACCATTAGACGGAATTACATCTATGAAGATGCTTATGACAAATTATCTCCTGAGAATGGTAAACAAGGCAAACCTACTCCGTCAAATGCATTGAAAACTCTCCTAATAAAATGCATTTAGTACAATGAATGTGGCTTTATTAGGCACTGAGAAAAAAGACATTAACCTTGCTTAGGAATTAGACAAGGTAATTCATAGCAGCTGTCAACAAAAGCTGTTATGATGATTTAGGGCGATGCGTCTTGAGTGTAAGAACTCACCACTGAAGTCTCTTAGAAAGTCTTTTTAGTTGTGTAGCATTAGACTTTTATAGATGACATGGAAAAGTTTGTCTTATTTTAGTGATTATTTTATTTTGAAACCTTGGTCTAAATCTTTTTTTTTTTTTTTTGGCAAAATATTTTTTTGATTGTAGGTCAGGTTAGTGTTTAGACTTGTTGCAATGTTACAGAAGTAGCATCTGTGCTGTGATGTGTATCCGAGTAAAATTAAGTATTGAAAAAAAAATGTAGTGTTCAGATTTGGTGTTCTATTCATTGGTTGTTAATTGAATGCAAATGCGAGCTTGCAGTCAATTCTAAGAAAAAGGCAAGTTTCAGTAAACTAAATGATTGCAGAAGTCCGGCATATATCACCAGAGAGAAGTCTGTTGCTTTACCAGAGATAGAGTAATGACATTTGTTTAATTAAAAGTAATGATGGTCATAACAATTTTTTTTATATCCTTGTTTGTTTAGGGGCATGAAAGTAGTTTAATTTAAAATTTTGATTGTCTAATTTTACCACATCAATTCATAAATGTGACCCTGGACCTCAAAACCAGTCATAAGGGTTCTGAATTTGAGATTTATACATAAATAAGCTTTACATTGATGTATGATTTGTTAGAATAGGACAATATTTGGCTGAGATGCATCTATTTGAAAATCTGGAATCTGAGGATGCAAAAAATACTGAGAAAAAGTTTAAGTTGTCCAAATAATGTTCTTAGCAATGCATATTACTAATCAATAATTAAGTTTTGATATATTTACGGTACAAAATATCTTAATGGAACATTTGATATATTTTTCATCTTTGCTTAATTTACTAATGATTTTTGGCATAAAGGAAAAATCGATAGTTTTGACCCATACAAATTTTTTTTTTGGCTATTGCTACAAATATACTTGTGCTAAATAAGACTGGTTTTGTGGTCCAGGGTCACAAATATGTTTTCTCATAATATTATTCCCTGTACTGTAGTCCACACTGCATAGATGTAATACTACTTTTGAGGCCTTTAATAATCTTATGAAGAGGGGCCATGTGGATCTTGCTAAATAGATTATTTTTCTCAATTTCAGAGCCTGATCTGAAGAAGAGGATCAGGGTTCATTTGCTCAATGCACATGGGCTAGATGAAGCTGGCATTGATGGAGGAGGAATATTCAGAGAGTTCTTGAATGAGCTGTTGAAGTCAGGCTTTAATCCTAACCAAGGCTTTTTCAAGACAACTAATGAAGGTCTTCTCTATCCGAGTCCCACTGCAGAGATGCTTGTGGGAGAATCCTTCACCCGGCATTACTTCTTCCTTGGCAGGATGCTGGGAAAGGTAAGACAAGGATCACATAGTGTATTGCACATTTTTATCTGTTCAGTAGCACAGAGATCACAGAATTAGTTTGGGAGTCTCCTACAATAGGTTTACATTCATGCAAGGTCAAAATATGCATTTAATATCACCTCATTTTCCACAATTCTCAAACAATTCGTTTAAAGCAGTTCAAAGATTCAGTTTCTTTAAACCTCTAGATTTTGTTAGCCTACTCTGATTGGTCAGAAGGTCCAGTCTATTGTGATTGGCCTACCACGTACAGCGCGTGTTGGAAACGATACGCCCACTGGGATAGTTCTGTATTTTGAATGCTTGATAGAAAATATAAGCATCTATTATTTATCATGCTTACGGGTTGTGATTCAGTGGAGCCAGCTGGCTCAAATAAACTGGGTATTGAGCCTTCTTTTAAGAGCAAGTGTTCAAATGACGTGTTTGAAGGCGTCAAGTTGTTCGTGGTTTGCCAAAGTACAACATAGGCAGGAATTGTGCAAATGTGTTACGGAAGTGGGATTCAAATTACCAACAGCTCGTTTAGGCTGTTAAGAGTTGATTCTTTATTTTGAGAGACAATAACTTTATTGTGTACTTTTGGCTTTACAACTTTGCAGATGGTTCACATTCACATAAAGCTACATTACACACAGCATGAAAGGCAATATTGGAAATGGCATAATAGGGGCACTTTGATCTCCTGCTATACATGTTCACTATTTATTTAAATTATTTTACTGTAAATTAGTTATTTGGTAACTCTTACAGTGGCTTGTCTTTGGAGTCTCATTTGTCTTTCACTCACGTACACTCTCAAACACACACACACAGGGTCATTTAGATCAATGCTGAAGGTCAAAGGTCAGGTTCAATCAGTGGTCTCAGGCTGAGTAGCTTAGTTGCCATTATAAATCCTATCCATTTGATTTACGAGGTCACTGCAGTTTAAAGTCAAGTTTATTTGTGGCCTTTTGATCCAAATAATTTTTCCTTTAACTAGGTTTTTTTTGTAAGATCATTTTGTAAATGACATGCAAGGAACTACTTTGTCTTATTGTATCAGTTCTCAGAGTAGTTTCATAGTTTTCAAGCATTTCCAGAATCTGTATATACAGTAGCATTATGTTGTTAATTTAAAGGGTTAATAATATTTTACAATAAAACACTTTGATAACCCTTTTGATTATCCTAATTTTGCCCTGTGTTTTCGTATAACGGCTACACCTTGAGTCACAATTTATTGTCGCTATTGTTTTGGCCGTCTCTTTTGTGTGTCCGCTCGCTGGTATTTATTAGCCGCTAATGTTTTTAAAGTTTCATTAATGCGTACGCCGGGGATTGTTTATCACGTAGCACATTGACTGGGGGAAGGGTAGATGAATTACCTCATGCCAAGAAGCTCGCTGCTCAATTAGGCTACTCCATTAGCCCATGATTCCCCATCTCTGTTTGTGTAGCCATCGCATTTGGCCATGGACGCTAAATCAGCTAGCGCCATAAATAACAGGCTCCGTGCCGCTGGTAATAGAGTTTTGATCTGTTTTACAGTCACGGGCATCAACACCACTTGTGAAGAGGCAATTCAGGCCACTTATTAGAGAGCTATAATGAACACACACACACACGCACACCTTGTACGATGGAAGGGACATAACTGAGCTCCTGCCCTGAGGAATGGCTGGCCCCGCCCCCCTACTTTCCTGATCTTATTCCATTCAATTGCCCCCACTCCTTAGTAATGGGCAAAGCAATTAAGGTGACGAGATTAATTTGAATTTGACTTTCAATTAACCCTCCTTCTCTCTCCATAAATATGTGAAGGAGTGGCAGACTGAGTGGGATATTGATATTTGTTTAGTGCTGTTATAAAGACGACCTGTATAGATTACAATTGCGTCACTGTTGCTGTTTGTCACCAAAGGCACACACACAGAAAAACTGTTGATTTCATTTTCTGTGATGTATTGCACTTCTTTTGGCGAATTGTGCTGATTTTTCACCAAGATAATGTTATATAGCTGGCTTTGGTTGAAGGTTTTGTCTGAACCTGTCAGTAGTGTTATATTGTCTTCCAATCGGTTTCTAGCAAAAAGTGTTTATAAATTTATAGGGTTTCTTTAAAACTTCTTTTTAATTTGAAAGATTTAATAAAAACTAAATATGCTTTTTTGGTTGTGGGTCAGTGAAGGAAATACAGATTTGATACAGTTTAGATTTGAGAAATCTGTAATTTTTGCTTTTTCATGATTGATTTTGTGATACTTATATGAGCAATATCACACGAGTAGACGTGAGATATCGCTGTATAATCACAGCATGGCAATATACAGCCATATTTCACATCTACTAGTGTGATATTGCGTTTATACAACAGTTTGATAGCATGAGTGTGTAAAATAAGAAACAACAACAGAGTGTCTTTAAAAACCCTCTTTTGTGCAAAAGTACTTCCTTCCGCCAAGGATTCAGATCTCAGTTTGACAGTTTAACAGCTGAGCACTGCTAATTCCCAAACGTCACTTTAAAAGGATCGTTGAGTTGCTTCGTTGAAAACTTATTGTATTACTGCAGTAAAAGCTCACAGTATTCAGTATAGTACAGATAGAGAGATGGACTGAACCATTAGTTTGAATGTCCGCTGAGGAAAGCGTTACCTTTGTCATACCGTTAATATCCCTAATGTAATCTGTTAATGGTGATTTCTGATGACAGCGCTGCTCAGTGTATTTTTAGTTGCATCAAGCTTTGTTGAAACTAAAAAAACTTAAGTATTCTAACATGCTTATTTTTTATGGGGTTATTTTTGTGTCTTTATTATTCAAACAAACATACTGTTTAAGAGTAAAACTAATTATTTTGTAATTAAAAAATAAAACTGCAAAAAAAAGTCTTCTTAAATCTCAAAAATAAAGAAATTGATAACAAAATTATTTGCAGTGCGTGTACATTTAAATCTTTTTTTTTATTGTACACTTCAAACATTTTTCATTGCGAAAGCACAAATGTTGCTCTCTTTTCTGCTGTCTTTTTTTGCGGGTCTAAAATTTTTGTTTGCAAGTTGAAAAGTTTTGCTTGCGAGTAAAGCTGTATCTCAATGGGCGGTCTCTTTCTACCAGGATAAAAAGCCTTTTTCTATTGGTCACTTCCAAATTAGTGACCACGCCCACTACGTTTCCCCACCACTGCCGCCGCCAGTCTGACTGACATCTATCAGCCAGGGCAAACAACAGGTTTTTTTACTGAGTAAGATAACTAATTTAACATCTTAAACTCAGTCACAAGTGAATTTATGTAGTCTCTCTTCTCATGCTCACCCATTTAAATACGTAACGTTAGCTAAGCCCGTCTGTAGTTCGGTGATGCCGTTGAATAGATTTGATTATCCATTATAGCTAACGTTAGCTGCCAGAGCCCTCAATAGTAAAGCGTCAGGCCAATATTTTTTTATAGAGTATAACTTAGCTTCAGTGAAGTCGGGTGTAGATAATTGTCTGTTAAAAATATGATAATTTTAGATTAGTTTAGATTAGCAAGTAGGGCTGGGCGATATGGCAAAAATGTATTCTCGATAATTTTTTTCCCATATTGAACGATAACGATATATATTTCGATATAAGCTGTTGATGTTGCCAGCTTTAAAATAGTATCCCAACAGTGACTAATGCCACAAAAATTAAAGGGTTCATTAAATTACATTTTAAAGTATAGTTTATTAACAAAAACAGATTACAGATTTGGCCTTAAAAATTAAAACAACTTACTAAAATAAATTAAAAAAATAAAAGTCGTGACAGAGTATGGTAAATGTACAAAATGTAAACATAAAATTATTGTAAAAACATAATTTGTAACAATTATTTATTTATTTATTTATTTATTATTTATTATTATTAACATAATTGTTTATTTTCTCTATTATAGGTTGAGCTATTTAAATTAGAGGCAACCACTGCATTTTGAAACAATCTACAGTATAAATAACAAAAAATTACGACATAGTTCTTTCTTAATTGTATTAAGTGCAGACAATTCAGCCATAATCAAAGTAGGCTACTCTCTCATTATTCTAATTGCAAATAGAGAACGAATATTTCAAGAATGATACAGAGCTATAGCAATACACAACCTATCATAGCCTACATACTAATAACAGCTTAGATATGTAATGTAGCCTAATTTGCGTGCATTGGGGAGTCACTCTCTAAACAAGGGGGATAGTGTTGGGCGATATGCTCAATTTTCATATCGTCCTATCGTCAGCCTGTGAGATCGCTGATACACGATACTATCGTGCTAATTTATTTAATAATATGTAAATATGTCAATATGTAATAAATTCCTTATTTGTTTTGTAAGGGTAGTGCATGTGACTTGTGACACAGTTGTGCGTGTACAAAGGCTGACTGTAGTTCTGTCGGAGAGGCTACTTTCGGTTTCATTCTCTGTTATCTTCAGGAAGCGGTAAATGTGCGTGCATGAATGTAAATGTGTGTATCTTTCTTTACCCCTCATATTGCGATAATGTTACCACTGTGTGTCTGATCTTTGTCATCAGTTCATGTTGTAGTTCATTTCATATAGAATGTGGAGAAGCGATGCGAGTGTAATTCACGTGCATATGTTTAGCGCCATTTTATCGCATCGTAATTCCAGATAACGCATATAGATGTTACTGAGGTGAATGTTTCTATTTACAGACGGATTCTCTTGATCGTATTTAATTCAGCCTAAACCACTTTTTACTACCTCTGTTATCCTAATGACTGTCTAACCTTAAATCTACACTTAATCTATGTACACTTCATGATGAATAAATCTCTTACCCATTTTCACTGCACACATCTGTGGCGCGACGTGGCCACTCTATGCTTGTGTGTAGTTTCTGAGGCATCCTAGAACTGGCTCTCCGCGCTGCACCGCTAAAGTTAGGTGCCTTTTTGACGCATAATAATAATAATCGTCTTACTATCGTCAAAGGCATCCGCAACAGGCGATATCTCTGACTATCGTCGATACACGATACTATCCTCTATCGGCACAACCCTAAAGGGGGATTAAAATTGCTTTTGAATGCGCGTGCGTTTTTTGCTTTCGGTTTCAGTTTTAACATTCGCGCCAAACTCTCAGCTGAGAGTCACTTTTCAGATTGCCAAACCACTTATATAACGGAATTCGTGCTACCTATTTTTATCGACAGTTTCAACATCTTTGGATAATAACTCGAGGTTAGTTTCACTTTCGTCGCTGCTTCCACTCTCTCTCTCTCTTTTTTTTTTTGTCGTCCTGGTGTTAAGTTTGCTTCGCAAAGTGCGGTAGGAAATGAACTTTGTACTTTGACGTGCACACTGATTGACTGTTGTCTCATATTTCTGCTGTGTGATTGGCTCTTAGATTAATCCATATCGAGCAAAAAATGTCTAGAGCTTATCATCGTTATTAACATAAATTTTATCGCGATTCGATATGATATCGTTTATCGGCCCAGCCCTATTAGCAAGCACGGTTCTGGCAGATCGGTTCTCACAGATGAAAAAAGAAAAGGGTGTTTTGGAGCGTCTGATGCCCATATGTATATGAACACCACTGATCCTGACAAACTTCTTCAAAACACGTGAGCATCCATTATAAAACACTCGCTGTATACAACTACATGAATATACTGAACTGTGTTCAAGCAGAAATATGATGTATAGTGAGTAGTGCATATACAGTGCGTTTGTGCATCAGTAATAACCCAGCAAGCAATTTTGCGTTTAAAAGACGTCTATTAGCCGTTCAAACACAGCCCTGACGTCTAGGCTAAAACAAGGCAAAATGTGGGCTGTCAGTGAAAATTTAATAGATGTCTAACCATAGCCCAAGAATAGACTAGACATCAGTTAGACCACTATTGAACGACTACATGTATACGTCTAATAGACAGTGAATATGGGTCTAGGTTAAAATAAGACTGAATTTGGGCTGTCAGTGAAAATTTAATAGACGTCTAACCATAGCCCAAGATTAAACCAGACATCAGTTAGACCACTATTGAACGACTACATGTATACGTCTAATAGACAGTGAATATAGGTCTAGGCTAAAACAAGACTGAATTTGGGCTGTCAGTGAAAATTTAATAGACGTCTAACCATAGCCCAAGAATAGACTAGACATCAGTTAGACCACTATTGAACGACTACATGTATACGTCTAATAGACAGTGAATATAGGTCTAGGCTAAAACAAGACTGAATTTGGGCTGTCAGTGAAAATTTAATAGACGTCTAACCATAGCCCAAGAATAGACTAGACATCAGTTAGACCACTATTGAACGACTACATGTATACGTCTAATAGACAGTGAATATAGGTCTAGGCTAAAACTAGACTGAATTTGGGCTGTCCTGTGAGTGAAAATTTAATAGACGTCTAACCATAGCCCAAGAATAGACTAGACATCAGTTAGACCACTATTGAACGACTACATGTATACATCTAATAGACAGTGAATATAGGTCTAGGTTAAAACAAGACTGAATTTGTGCTGTCAGTGAAAATTTAATAGATGTCTAATCAAAGCCCAAGAATAGACTAAACATCAGTTAGACCACTATTGAACGACTACATGTATACGTCTAATAGACAGTGAATATAGGTCTAGGCTAAAACAAGACTGAATTTGAGCTGTCCTGTCAGTGAAAATTTAATAGACGTCTAACCATAGCCCAAGCATAGACTAGACATCAGTTAGACCACTATTGAAAGACTACATGTATACGTCTAATAGACAGTGAATATAGGTCTAGGCTAAAACAAGAATGAATGTGGGCTGTCAGTGAAAATTTAAAAGACGTCTGAATATAGGTCTAGGCTAAAACAAGACTGAATTTGGGCTGTCAGTGAAAATTTAATAGACGTCTAACCATAGCCCAAGAATAGACTAGACATCAGTTAGACCACTATTGAACGACTACATGTATACGTCTAATAGACAGTGAATATAGGTCTAGGCTAAAACAAGACTGAATTTGGGCTGTCAGTGAAAATTTAATAGACGTCTAACCATAGCCTAAGAATAGACTAGACATCATTTAGACCACTATTGAACGACTACATGTATACGTCTAATAGACAGTGAATATAGGTCTAGGCTAAAACAATACTGAATTTGGGCTGTCAGTGAAAATTTAATAGACGTCTAACCATAGCCCAAGAATAGACTAGACATCAGTTAGACCACTATTGAACGACTACATGTATACGTCTAATAGACAGTGAATATAGGTCTAGGCTAAAACAATTAAAACTGAATTTGGGCTGTCAGTGAAAATTTAATAGACGTCTAACCATAGCCCAAGAATAGACTAGACATCAGTTAGACCACTATTGAACGACTACATGTATACGTCTAATAGACAGTGAATATGAGTCTAGGCTAAAACAAGACTGAATTTGGGCTGTCAGTGAAAATTTAAAAGACGTCTAACCATAGCCCGAGAATAGACTAGACATCAGTTAGACCACTATTGAACGACTACATGTATACGTCTAATAGACAGTGAATATAGGTCTAGGCTAAAACAAGACTGAATTTGGGCTGTCAGTGAAAATTTAATAGACGTCTAACCATAGCCCAAGAATAGACTAGACATCAGTTAGACCACTATTGAACGACTAAATGTATACGTCTAATAGACAGTGAATATAGGTCTAGGCTAAAACAAGACTGAATTTGGGCTGTCAGTGAAAATTTAATAGACGTCTAACCATAGCCTAAGAATAGACTAGACATCATTTAGACCACTATTGAACGACTACATGTATACGTCTAATAGACAGTGAATATAGGTCTAGGCTAAAACAAGACTGAATTTGGGCTGTCAGTGAAAATTTAATAGACGTCTAACCATAGCCCAAGAATAGACTAGACATCAGTTAGACCACTATTGAACGACTACATGTATACGTCTAATAGACAGTGAATATAGGTCTAGGCTAAAACAAGACTGAATTTGGGCTGTCAGTGAAAATTTAATAGACGTCTAACCATAGCCCGAGAATAGACTAGACATCAGTTAGACCACTATTGAACGACTACATGTATACGTCTAATAGACAGTGAATATAGGTCTAGGCTAAAACAAGACTGAATTTGGGCTGTCAGTGAAAATTTAATAGACGTCTAACCATAGCCCAAGAATAGACTAGACATCAGTTAGACCACTATTGAATGACTACATGTATACGTCTAATAGACAGTGAATATAGGTCTAGGCTAAAACAAGACTGAATTTGGGCTGTCAGTGAAAATTTAATAGACGTTTAACCATAGCCCAAGAATAGACTAGACATCAGTTAGACCACTATTGAACGACTACATGTATACGTCTAATAGACAGTGAATATGAGTCTAGGCTAAAACGAGACTGAATTTGGGCTGTCAGTGAAAATTTAAAAGACGTCTAACCATAGCCCGAGAATAGACTAGACATCAGTTAGACCACTATTGAACGACTACATGTATACGTCTAATAGACAGTGAATATAGGTCTAGGCTAAAACAAGACTGAATTTGGGCTGTCAGTGAAAATTTAATAGACGTCTAAACAAAGCCCAAAAATAGACTAGTCATCGAATAGACAGCTTATAAATACCTACATATATACATCTAATAGACAACAAAATGGCAATCCATCCAAACAAATTAAATACACAGTTTTTATTAATAAAAATATTTTTAAACAATTTTAAGACAATACAAAATGATATTTTTAATGCAGAATAAAATATTATAAATACAATACACTTAAATATAAATATTATGACAAAAAATATGGATTTTTAACAATAAAATAAAAATATAAAAGTGATTCATAAATATTTAAAAGAAATAAATCTTCAGTCATTTGTATTTTTTAAGATTTTGTATCAATTTGGAAGTTTCAAACTAAATCTTATTGTGCTTGTACAATGACAAAGATATTCTATTCAATTAGCTCAGACATAAATTCAATATAACAATTAAAATAAATTATTGACTTTGTCAAAGATGAGAGCATTAGTAAGGAAATGTTGTTATGGAGAGGGTTGTTTTTTACCATTGCTGCCCGGATTTCCTTATTTTCCAGGCACTCTTTCAGATGTTGAAACTCCTCTTTAGTTTGTCCAAGTCTTCTGAGTGTGTTCACTTTTGCCTCTTCTTGCGCTTGAGTTTGTAAACACATACAAATGATAAACTTTCACTCTATCTATTAAATTTTGCAGTTAATCCTCTGATCACATGCATGCCAAACCGTGAGGCCTAGTCACGGATCACTAACTACGATCTGCTCCCTTCACTAAAATTGTCACCGTTTCTACACATGATAAATACTATAAACCATGAACACAGGTGCGACACCGTTGCTCTCCGACAGTAGCCTGGCTAACGCCAAACCACGTCATGACAACGTCATGATTCGTGGTCTGGGAACCACATGTTAGGCTCGTTTGAGATGAACAAAATCTGCGCAGAATCGATCACCGGTGATCAACGCAAGATGCATGCCAGTTAGAAAAGTGTCCGAGTTACGTCCGACTTGCTCTGACATCGTGCTGACGTGTGCCAAAAAACTCTCGCGATGGCGAGGCAGCTGTGTCGGATTGAGCAGTTGGGCGCAGTAGCTGTCCACCGACTGTGCTGACCAAAAGCACGATGGGAAACGACTGGCTGACAACACTGCTTAAAGCTCATTGGTTCAAACAACTGTGATGTCTTTTCTAAAATGTTTTATTTTTTAATCTAATATCATGTGGTTATGTGTTTAAATTCTGCATGAATATTCCCAAACACTATGACAGTGCGATCTCTGTGTGATATGTGATTGTTGTCATATTACTATAAAAATCTAAAATACAGGTTAGTATTAAAGTAAAAAATGGATGATAAATAAATACACATTGCGTATGGAATTAAATAGCAAGCACTTTGAGTGTCTTATATTTATTTTCATATAAAAGCAACAGAGCTGAAATTATGTCATGTTTATCAGCAACACAGCAGGTGAGTGTGAATAACGCGATATCCGCCTTTGATCTCATAGGTATCTGTTCCGCTTCCAGAGCTCAGAACTGTCCGTCTTGACTGCGCTTATTTCACTCCTCCCCTCACCGCAGCCACCTACTCTCTCCTACATTTCAGGCGAGGCTAGGCGCATCTCAAACGAGCCTATTCATTTTCTCGTATTTGAGGATTGGTTTACGAATGCCCAGAGCCGTTTATTGGGCGCTAATATCTATCAAATGCGCCTGTGCGTAGCTCATAGCCAATCGTTTCAATTATACCGGACGACTTACGTAGAGCGACAGAAATTCGACAAGGAAGAAGAGGAAGAGTTTTGACTGAAGACAAAGTTATGCTTCATAAATTATTTATCAATCGTAATTCAACGCTGACTTTTTAGCATGCATTTGACCGAACTGTCTGCTTTTGTCTTTATTTCCGATTACATAAGTCTCTTATACTTTATACTTATACTTTTATAATGGCTAATATTGTTCATTAAAACTGACATTTAACAAAAAAGGCAGAGTTGTGCTTGTCATGTTTCATTTTATTATACAGGTCCTTTTAAAAAAATTAGCATATTGTGATAAAGTTAATTATTTTCTGTAATGTACTGACAAACATTAGACTTTCATATATTTTAGATTCATTACACACAACTGAAGTAGTTCAAGCCTTTTATTGTTTTAATATTGATGATTTTGGCATACAGCTCATGAAAACCCCAAATTCCTATCTCAAAAAATTTGCATATTTCATCCGACCAATAAAAGAAAAGTGTTTTTAATACAAAAAAAGTCAACCTTCAAATAATTATGTTCAGTTATGCACTTAATACTTGGTCGGGAATCCTTTTGCAGAAATGACTGCTTCAATGCAGCGTGGCATGGAGGCAATCAGCCTGTGGCACTGCTGAGGTGTTATGGAGGCCCAGGATGCTTCGATAGCGGCCTTAAGCTCATCCAGAGTGTTGGGTCTTGCGTCTCTCAACTTTCTCTTCACAATATCCCACAGATTCTCTATGGGGTTCAGGTCAGGAGAGTTGGCAGGCCAATTGAGCACAGTAATACCATGGTCAGTAAACCATTTACCAGTGGTTTTGGCACTGTGAGCAGGTGCCAGGTCGTGCTGAAAAATGAAATCTTCATCTCCATAAAGCTTTTCAGCAGATGGAAGCATGAAGTGCTCCAAAATCTCCTGATAGCTAGCTGCATTGACCCTGCCCTTGATAAAACACAGTGGACCAACACCAGCAGCTGACATGGCACCCTAGACCATCACTGACTGTGGGTACTTGACACTGGACTTCAGGCATTTTGGCATTTCCCTCTCCCCAGTCTTCCTCTAGACTCTGGCACCTTGATTTCCGAATGACATGCAAAATTTGCTTTCATCCGAAAAAAGTACTTTGGACCACTGAGCAACAGTCCAGTGCTGCTTCTCTGTAGCCCAGGTCAGGCGCTTCTGCCGCTGTTTCTGGTTCAAAAGTGGCTTGACCTGGCACCTGTACATGGTGGCTCTGGATGTTTCTACTCCAGACTCAGTCCATTGATTCCGCAGGTCCCCCAAGGTCTGGAATCGGTCCTTCTCCACAATCTTCCTCAGGGTCCGGTCACCTCTTCTCGTTGTGCAGCGTTTTCTTCCCACAGACTTCCCACTGAGGTGCCTTGATACAGCACTCTGGGAACAGCCTTTTCATTCAGAAATTTCTTTCTGTGTCTTACCCTCTTGTTTAAGGGTGTCAATGATGGCCTTCTGGACAGCACTCAGGTCGGCAGTCTTACCCATGATTGCGGTTTTGAGTAATGAATCAGGCTGGGAGTTTTTAAAAGCCTCAGGAATCTTTTGCAGGTGTTTAGAGTTAATTAGTTGATTCAGATGATTAGGTTAATAGCACATTTAGAGAACCTTTTCATGATATGCTAATTTTTTGAGATAGGAATTTTGGGTTTTCATGAGCTGTATGCCAAAATCATCAATATTAAAACAATAAAAGGCTTGAACTACTTCAGTTGTGTGTAATGAATCTAAAATATATGAAAGTCTAATGTTTATCAGTACATTACAGAAAATAATGAACTTTATCACAATATGCTAATTTTTTGAAAAGGACCTGTACATAGAGTAAAGATGTATCCCAGCAAACACATTTACGTTGTGGCGACGTCTGTGCAACGTCCCATTTTTATAATGTCAACGTCGCCGTCTACGTGCTCGCAAAGTTGTAACAACGTGGAAATGTAAGACGCAAAAAGGCTGTGGCAACGTTGTTCGGCGACATTCATCAACCGTAAGGCGACGTTTTTACTACATGTATTTTTTCATGCCAGATTATAAATAAAGCTTTTTTCCCCTACGTGTTATATACACAGGATGAGTATGTAATACTTTTACATACTGTTTATTATTAAAAATAGTTCATTGATATTGTTCTTTTTAACTTGACATCTGCTTGTGTAAACTTTGAATAAAACTTTGAGTAAAAATGCCATACAAAATTCATATAATCAAACTTTATTTCAAACCAAACATTTTATACATACCAAGGATAAGTTACCAAAAGGTATAGGCTATATTTGGGGAAAATGCGATATAGAGTATTACGTATGTAAATATATCAAAGTCATTTAGTTTAAGTATATTAAATTACAAATAAAGCAAAGGCATCTGAGAACGTTTATTAAACAATAGTAAAACAACGAAACAGCGGTCACCGGCCGATGAGGCGGACTTTGGACGGGAGAATACGGCGGACAGGTGATCGTAGTCAGGCAAGGCGGTAGGGAGAAAACAGTCCAAGAAAGATCAACAAATCCAGATGGCAGAGGCAAACGCAGAATCCAGTAGGCAGGCACAGGTCAACACCAAACACCAGGAATGATATCTGAATACTGAAAGAAATATAGTTCGCATTACACCAAACTCGACCTGAAACTAACACTCGGTATGTGAATTATCAGCTATTCTGTTCATCCATTAACAGAAAAAAAATCTCTCATTGGATACGAAAATTAAAGGATTTGTTAGGATATTTACATATTTATCTGAGAGATATCAAAAAGCAATACTCACGTCCTGGTTTGAAGAATAATAACGGCCCAACTGTCTATTCAATTTTAAAAAGCGCTTCGGAACAGTGACGAGTAAATGTCGTACAGTGGTTGTCCAGACAGCCTAAGCACAACTTTCAGAGGTTGCTTGCTGGGTGCTGTTCCATTTGCAGAATTACAGGACTTGCATCCTCACGTCCTCGGGAGCTCGTACTCCCAAGTCAAACTTCCAAATCTGAATTTTGCTTACTTGGTATTGAGAAACGTCCTTGTGTGTAACTATCTAAGGCTCCATCGAAAGATAACTTCGCGTCTGCTGCCATGCTGGATCCATATTTATAAACAAACTGCTTCGGTGAGTCGCATAGAAGGCGTCATCGTCTTGCTTATCTGGGGTGAAAATTTGGTCCATGGTTTCCAGGCTGCCTAGCAGCATGAATAAAATCGTGCTGCCGCAAGGCAGCATGGGGAAACCCAGGCTACTCCAACAGGTAAACTTGGTGCTCTCTCGTGAAAAAAAAAAAAATAATAATAATAATAATTCAAAACAGTGGAAATGATTATCGCGAGATCTAGCGATCTCTATTGACTTTCAAGTCTCCCGTTGCCAGTAGTCATGTCTCAGTAGGACCACAATTGCCATCTATAGGTTGGGAATTGTAATTGCATATGTATTTATAAAATGAAAGACAGTAAAAATATGGTATGTATGACATCATCATATCAAACACAAGTAAACTTTTAAAACATTAAAAATTCATTATTTTTGGCATAATTAACAATGCTATATTTATTTATGGTATAAAAATTACATAAAATGTAAATGAATGCTAATTTAAAAGTTTCAAAAGTTTACTTACATTTGATAATAAGCTGCGTGGGCGAAAATTACATGTAAACGGATTTAAGATTTATTTTGGCTATAGCCAAACTGCTAAAATTAGACCACAGATTGCCTCGATTTCACCGGGTGGGCTAAAAGCAAACTACAAGTAGCCCGTTAAAATCAGTCGTGGCTACATATAGACCATGTTATGAAATGACACTTATATCTTTGTAGATATTGTTGTTGACACTGCGGACATGATGGTATATCAACCACTTTATGCGCTGCCTGGCCAAAAACTACAGTGAATTAGATTGGACTATAAGTGGGCTACAAATAGCTGGTCTGACTACGAGCTAAACCGAGGCTATGCATTGAACATGTCAAAGAAATGAAACCAAACCCCTTGTAAACGCTGTTGACTTTGCTTACATGATAGAATATCATACATCTCACGAGTTATTTTGCCAAAAAATTACATGTATTCAAATTCAAGGTTATTTGGGCTAGAAGGGGGTTACAAATAGCCGGACTATATCGGGTCTATAGTTAACCGAGACGGTGAAATGACGGCTTTTGCTTGCTGGGAACGGACACTTGTATGGTGTGCGTTACTTCATGTTACGACTCAAGAGGCACTATTAGTATTAACATTAAGTGACATGGCATCTGACGCACTGAAGCGACTGGCACATGCCACTGCTCAGTGCCAGTTGTGACATGTGCCGATGGACCCTATCACAGTCACTGCTGAAAGTGTCACTGCTGCCGCACCTTCCGTGCGTCAGATCAGATGACATTTCACTTAATGTTGATACCGCTACTGTACAACTCCTGCTGGTGGTCATGGTGGTCTTTACCTTGATTAAAATGATCATCTATCAAAACTCTACTAACGTGACCTATATTTTAGTTTAGTTTCTCGCTCCTCAGTCAGACTGGCGGCGGCAATGGCGGGGAAACGTAGTGGGCGTGGTCACTTCAATCGAGAGTGACCAATAGAAAAAGGCCTTTCATCCTTGAAGGTAGAGACCGCCTACTGAGATACTCAGTGGGCGCAAGCAAAACTTTTCAACTCGCAAACAAAAATTTTAGACCTGCAAAAAAAAGACAGCAGAAAAGAAAACAACATTTGTGGTGTTTAAAGTGCACAAAGAAAAATAAAGATTGTAAAAAATGTACACGCACTGTACATTCAATTTCTTTATTTTTGATATTTAAGAAGACTTTTTTTGCAAACTTTTATTTTTTAATTACAAAATAATTAGTTTTACTCTCAAACACAGTATTTTAGTTTGAATAATAAAAACACAAATAACCCCATAATTTTTCAGTATAAACGTCTTTACTGCTGACTAGGGTTGCACGGTATACCGGTACTACGGCAGTATCACGATACTAAAGCTTAAAAATACTCGCGGTGCCATTGCATTTTTGAAACGGTAGTACCGTCCATACGGTAGCCCCGTAAAATATGTTGTATGCATGGCAGGAACACTGTTTAAAACGTTCACTTGAACATGCATGCCAGCAGAAACATTACAAGTTGATTACCAAAATGTCTTTTGCTGTGCTTTGTGTAATACAGGCAGTGTAGACGCTTTATATGGTATTCAGTGTTTCAAGACGCTTCAGTTCAGTTTGAAATGAGAAGTTGCACGCGCACGTCTTTGTTCTCACTGCAGTTTATCAGAAGAGAGGGTCTGATTCAGACCGTCTGGTGTTATTTAAAATAGCAGCTCAAAAATCTATTATTTACATCAAAATATTTTACAAGAAAGTATTTTCGTATTTCTATTAATTTGCCCACTTTAAGAACAGGTCAAAGTCCCTTTAAGGCAAGTCATGTCACTCGGCGGCCATCTTTGAAACACTACTCGGGCAGGCAAGTGCAGCTCCTATCTCTTTGAATGGGGAAACATCAAATTCTCCAAAACTGCTCACCAAGCTTACGATTAAATTTCATATTTTAAATCTCCAAAGAAATCCAACAAGAACTACCTCATAAATATGGTTCCATGTGCTCCAATAGCATTAAAAACGCTTATTTGTCCGGCTAAATGAGCCAGTGCGCATGCACAGTACTGAGCGCACGTCTTAGAGCGTCTCTTGTTTCTATAGTAACAGGGACTTCTAACGGCCCTGCAGTGACGTGCTGACTTTACTAATCAACGATTGGCTCTTTCAATAAAAAGGCGGGGCTTCGCGGCCATAATGAACGTTGCATTATTCCCCATTCAAAACTATACGAGTGACATGTCTTGGGTATTCTATAGTCTTTGAACAGGTGTGATAATTCGTTTCTGTAAGCATCTTTGCGATCACGAATGCAATTCCATTCATTAACATAGCGGCTTTGCACTTTGTTCTTATCAATCATTATTTATATATTCACATTATAAATGAATACTGTGACGACTCGGCTGCCTCCCCCCTAATTATCATCACCACCCCGTCCCTTATTCGCCGCCCTTCTCCAGGCTCCTGACGGGAGTGGGTGTGTAGGGGAGAGGAGGGGCGAGTAATCGTCTCGGGCTGGCGGCGTGTGATGAGGGCACCTGAATGGAATGAAGCCTCATCACCGCTGCTGTTTAAATGCCGAGCGCGCCTCTCCTCAGGAGACCGGTCTCTCCCCCGTGCATGCACGCTGGTGTCCTCGTGGGTCCAGGAAGGGGTGAAGAGGAAGCCAGCGCCGCCAGAGGACGAGCAGCCGGACCCCGTGTGTCCGGACGAACGCCGCACCCGTTAGTCGGCTGACGGGCCAGGTTGCCGGGCCGTCGAATCCCCCGAGAGTGCCGCAGAGCAGCAGAAGGAGGACGTTGCTGCAAGAGATGCCGCCGCCCCTCGCGCTCCGGACCTAAGCGGGGAGCGCGTGCGGCCGCCAGACTCCGCCCCTTACCTGGACCCTTCCCATTTGAACACTGCCCCTCCTTCACGGAACCCCCTTCACAACGAGGACACCAGATCCCCCTTTTATTTGGACACTTTATTTCCCTTTTGGACACTTCTTTCATTTTTTGTTTAATAAAAGCCTCTCCGAGGCCTGACGCCACACCCACTGTGTCTGTCGTTTGCTCCTCCCGCCACAATACGTTTTAATATACTGGCTGCTAACTTGGAAATTTCAAGATATGTGAGCAAAAATGGTCCCGATAGTTCAGCAATTTGACACGAGCAAGAGTTAAGTGCTGTTTTTGTTTCGTTTCTGTGTTCGAATCCGAATCCGCGATGGTTTGGGCGAATCACTGATTCACTAAGCCATTCATAAAAACGAGTAATTTGATTCACTCCTAAAGGATTCAGCTGTTTTGAAAAAATCGTTTGAATGACTCAGTGATTCAATCATGAACATAGCTGCCACCTGCTGGCGGTTTTGTTTCCCATCATATTATGTTCTTTTCCAACATATTTCTATATTCAGAGTTTTGTGTTTAAAACATTAATCTCATAACAATATTTATGCAATTATAAATACAGTCTAACTATAAATACCACATCTAAATACCACTTCATGCAGCTTCTGTGCAGTGCTGAAATGTTTTGTTTACATTAGTATTCAGAGAAAAATCTTGTCTTTTTATTTATGAAATTTTGATTGATTATGTAGAATTGAATTATAAATTAACAGAACACTGCATGGTATCGTGATACTACTTGGTATCATGATACTTCAGCTGGTATAGTATCGTAAGTAATTTTTATGGTATAGTGACAACCCTAATGCTGACTTGTAAAACAATCTCTTGTCGCCATCTAAAGGCGGAACAATGTAACTAAAATCACTATCACGAACACACGCACCGTTTCTTAATACTAAACACTTTTAAATACTACTGTTATTTATATAAAATATTATTTATTGAATAATAATATTTAATATACAACAACAACAACGGCCATCATAAAAGTCGCTAGGCAATTCAGTCAAATGTACAAAGACAGCACTCTGATATACAGCATTAGATGATTGGATTTAGGAACAAATAATAGATTAATAAGACCAAAATCTGCCCAAAATCTTAGATTAACCCCAAACAAATTACAGCTTATGTTTAACCACTATAGAGACATCAGAGCAAGCGCTAAATTCCAGAACGTCTGTCCGAGGTGAGACTCTTGTGCGGTTTCATGAATGTAGAATGCCCACTGATGATCTGGAGCTGTCATGTTTGAAAACGCTGATGCAAATTTTCAAATAGACGTTATCTTTATTAACAAACTGCATATTTGAACTACAAACAAAGTACATTCTCGCCTGAAAACCTCTTAAAACTTCATTCCGTGACAAAAAAAATAATATTTATAAAATGATACTGAATTTGGGTGTCGCCATGATGCTTGCTGTAAGAAGTACGGCAAACGGAGTGATACGATTATAAACTCTGAAACGGCTGTTGGAGATCTGATATCGCTCTAACATCACACTCCTATCAGCCAGTTAGATTTGAGGACCAGAAAGAACTGTTGTATAAACCATCTTACTTTTTATTAGTTTTGACAAAATTAGCGCAATAAAGCCGTTTAACAGCATTAAAAATATTTAACTGCTGAGCATGCATGTCAGATCTGCGTCACGTTCAGCAGTGGCACCTCTTAAAGTAATAGCAGCCAAATAACCTAATAACCCAGCTGTTGTGATGTCTATTAATCGAAGAACAAAATAAAAAAAGGAAAGGAAATCAATAACTTCTGTAGCTTTAAGGATTCATTTATATTTAATTTAGTATTAGTAATTGAGTATTTGGTGATAACTTTATTCAATTTGTATATTTCCTACTTGCTGAAGGGCATGGGTAAATAATAGGTTTATGTGAACATTGTTTTAAGTTCACTTAAATTGGCAGTTATTTTTTTAAGTCTAAAAATTAAAAGCTCTCAATTATACTGTAATGTTAAATGCTATAGTCAATGGTGAAATATTAGGAAAAAAAGAACTATTTCCTAGAGACATCAGTAAATATATCAGTGATACTCACCTTCAGTCATAAAAAATATTTAACAAATATTAAAAATATACTGTCTTTATGTTGTTTCAGCATTAATTTAAAGATCGAATGTGAAATTAATTTTTTTTTAATAAACTTTAATGTTAGGTGGGATTAATCGTGATGCAATAATTTTTTTTAATCGATTGACAGCACTGTTATTTATATATTTAACAGTCTAAGTGTTTACCAGTTTTACATTTCACCACAAGTTGTATTGTGTATATGACTGTGTATGTGTCAAATATAAACCTTGAATCTGAACATGCAGAATTGTTATTACGTATTAGCATGTAGAAACCATGGGCTGGGTGCATTTGTAAATCCTGATGTAGAAGAAAACCATGTTTTCGGAATATTGAAAGTGGATACTTGGAAAGACTTTTATTAAGGTATCCAGACATGCTATAGTCATTCAACTGAAGCTTTAAAACTACTAAATTAAAAACCCGTTAAATTATTTTGACACAAATACTTCTAGTCTACTCAAGCCCTTAAAGGAGAAGTCCGGTGTGATATTGACCTAAAGTGTATTGAATCATGATACCGAGTGTGAACGTACCTTGTATATCTCATCTCGGTTTGTGTCCAGCTGTCCGAAATCTGGGGTCAGTTAGCCGATGCTCACAACAGGTTGTCAATGAGAGTCAACAGGGCATCGGAATAGCCATGTAAATAAATCACTGTTTTACGCCATTTACGAGGCACAAAGTAGCTCCACACTTCATTGGTAGACTTCCAAGGGCCCTGACATTTAAAACGAGACATTGAGAACTCAGAAAAAGCACCGGTAGTTTATTTACAAGTAGATTTATACAGACATTTTCCACCAGGAACAGACCGGTCGCCGCCATCTTAAATGTAGTCACGATAAGTCGAGTGTCGAGCACGAAGGAAACTACAACCTGATACGTTGATAACCTGATGAATTCCTTGGTGCTCGACACTCGACTTATCGTGACTAAGTTCAGGATGGCGGCGACTGGATTTTCTTTTCCAGGTACTGTCTGTATAAATCTTCTTGTAAATAAACTACCGGTGCTTTTTCTGAGTTCTCAATGTCTCGTTTTAAATGTCAGGGCCCTTGGAAGTCTACCAATGAAGTGTGGAGCTACTTTGTGCCTCGTAAATGGCGTAAAACAGTGATTTATTTACATGGCTATTCCGATGCCCTGTTGACTCTCATTGACAAGCTGTTGTGAGCATCGGCTAACTGA
The DNA here is from genome assembly GCF_049309525.1 of Garra rufa. Classification (NCBI taxonomy): domain Eukaryota; kingdom Metazoa; phylum Chordata; class Actinopteri; order Cypriniformes; family Cyprinidae; genus Garra; species Garra rufa. The sequence goes on from NC_133363.1 coordinate 30,044,789, forward strand.
CCCCAGATTTCGGACAGCTGGACACAAACCGAGATGAGATATGCAAGGTACGTTCACACTCGGTATCATGATTCAATACACTTTAGGTCAAAATCACACCGGAGTTCTCCTTTAAATACAGGCTGAGTCTTATACACAAATACCACGTGTTCTGCAGTTCAACAAGCTGTGCTTAACTGTCCCTCTCCAAAGGGCAACACAGAGGAAAGAGAAGGTCAGAACTCCTGATTGATAGCAAGTGTGTTAAATTTTTTATTGATTCTTAATGCTGTAAATTTACAAATTTATTTGGCAGAAACAGAAGGCAGCTGCTAAGTTGTTGGCGTTTACTCTCCTGATGGTGCCACAATTTGCATTAATTGCGTTGCCACTGCACTCACTTATATTAAAAGGCCCGGCCATTCATTAATCCTTTTTATCCCAAGTCATTTTGGCACAATTTCTGGCAATAAACACCCATAAATAACTTGGAGGTTTGAAAAATAGTCTGCGCCGTGCCTCCATATCCTTATTGCGGCTTCTTCCCGGGAGCGACGTTATTGATAGGTTTCAGGAGGGCGCAGCACATATGTTCCACAACAGGGCTTGTGGGAAGAATGTTGCTAAGTGGATTATTTTGCATAAAAAATGTCCCATGTTTGAAGTCCCACAATTAACCTGTGTTTAGAAAATGCTCTGATTTACAGCCTGCGTGTGTGTTTTAGATGCATGCATTATGGAGATTTGGGAAATTTATAATCCATTTAGCTTATGTGGTAGAGGGATTTTAGTGCAATCATTTATTCAAGGCCTGTATATTTTAATGCCCTCAGATATGGTCTTTTTAGGACTATTGCGGTACTTTAGCTTTTATGACTCACCATCCTTGTACTTCTTAATAGACCAACAGGTTAAGGATACAGTTAATGTTCTTAAAGTTTGAGCTTCCTACATATGAAGTGTCATGATTTGAGAAAGATTAGCCCACAGGATTTTGCAGCTGCAAAAGGTCGTCTGTAGTTAAATATCTCTCTCTTTTTCCTGTCCCTCAGGCGCTGTATGAAAACATGCTAGTGGAACTGCCGTTTGCAAGTTTCTTCCTGTCCAAGCTCTTAGGCACCAGTGCAGATGTGGACATCCACCATCTGGCCTCTCTAGACCCAGAGATGTACCGAAACCTGCTTTTCCTCAAGAGCTATGAAGGTGATGTGGAAGACCTCGGCCTTAACTTCACTGTGGTCAACAATGATCTTGGGGAGGCCCAGGTGAGCAACACTGCTTTTTATTTAACCCTTTTGTGCTTTTTTGCTTGTCTTTTGTGTCTCCTCTCTTGTTCTCTGGCATTGTTAATGATTGATCTAACTGTTGTTAGTCTTGGCTATTGGAGATAAAGCACGTCTCTGTCTAGATCTCTGAAAGAACTTCTCTGTTGACCAGCTCAAACATACCTGCTGGGAGAAAACCGTATCTAGCATAGTATTAGAGCTAATCATCCAGCATGATGTCTACCATTGCCAAAAAAAAAAAAACTAATGTGTATGAAGGGAAATTTTGTGTGCACTCCATAAAAGTTTATGTGAGATTTTTTTTCTTTTAACAAATGGTTGACATTTAGAAAATGTTGTTAACCTTATTAACAATACAGTTATTTAAAAAATAATGTAACTTTATAGACAAAATGTTAATTATTAATCAATATTAAAACAAATACAATTCTGAATAAAAAAAAAAGAGCGATTTAAAAAAAAAAAAACACACGGTGGCACATTTAGCCTAAATAGTCACTCAAGTGATAATTGTTATTGATAAACTCATATTTCCCATTATTAACATTGGTTTAATTTTTTTTTTCTTAAAATAACTGGGGTAAGCGAGTAAAAGTAAACCTTTATTTACTTTCCCCTTCATTAGCGAGGTAAAGCGTGTCCATGTGCACTCATTTCCTCTGTGTTCCTCAATTGCCTTCAGCACTTTCCTTTGCGGCTGTGCTGTTCCACTTTCAACAAGGAATTAAATCATTGCTGAACCCAGGGTGATGGTGCCTGTCACACTTCCATCTATTTGTGTCTTTTTCCAGGTGGTTGAGCTCAAACAAGGGGGAAAGGACATCCCGGTAACCACAGCCAACAGGATAGCCTACATCCATTTAGTGGCCGATTACCGTCTGAACAAACAGATCCGAGCACACTGCCTGGCCTTTCGACAGGGCCTGGCCAACGTGGTCAACCTGGAGTGGCTGCGCATGTTTGATCAGCAGGAAATTCAGGTAGCAGCTTACCTGTGCCCACACACGCATGCATAGATCTACACTAAAAAGGCACATCTGTCTAGACGCAAGCAAATCAGGCATGTGTCAGAAAAGATTATTAATAAGAAGATTAGCAGATATTATCAACAGATATTATCACACTGTCTTACTTCCTACTTACAGTCCTATTTGTGGTCATTAATTAAATGTAAACAGCTTTAGTCCATCTGTATTTTCAGGTACTGATTTCTGGTGCACATGTGCCCATCTGCCTGGAAGACCTGAAGAAATTTACAAACTACTCAGGTACTACAAAAACACATTACACTTTTTAATTAGTCATTTCATTTTTTTGATTTTAGCCTTTGTTTTCTGTTGTGTTTAGCACGTACTGTGTGATCCTCATTTACTTATATTATGATGCCTAGGTTTTTTTTTTGTAACCGTTTTCAAAGCAGCAAGTTTATGATATCTAGTGTTTTAAAAAGTTGTTCAGATTTAAACAGATGTGTATTCCAGCCTTAGGTGTTAAAGAATTGGTTCACTCCAGAATTAAAAATTTTCAGATAATTTACTCACTCGTGTGTCATCCAAGATGTTCATGTGTTTCTTTCTTAAGTCGAAAAGACATTAAGGTCTTTAAGGAAAACAGTCCAGGATTTTTCTCCATATAGTGGACTTCAATAGGAATCAGCGGGTTGAAGGCCTAAATTGCAGTTTCAATGAAACTTCAAAGGGCTCTACATGATCCCAGACAAGGAATAAGGCGCTTATCTAGCTAAACGAGCGGCTGAGGAAGTACCGACCCAGTGTTTACAAAGCGAATGTGCAAAGTCAAACGCCCTTTACAAAAAAAGGTAAAACAAAGATGTTGGATGATTTTGAAGTTGGAGGAGTTTTTGCCTTACTCTACCTTTTTGAACCAAAGTGCACAGTTAAAGAACTCACCGTGTGTGACCTTTCCAATGTAATTATGTATGTGTAAAGGCCTTTCCACACTGAGTGCGAAAAAGCGAAAAGAATATCATATGTGCTGGAAAAAAACAACAGATTCCTATGAGTGCTTCCACATAGGCAGGAAACATTTGCACACCAAAAAAGCGATTTTTTTTTTTTTTACAACCAGTCTGACAAATCTTTTAAGCTGCGCAAAGCGAAAAAACAGCCATCCAGCATATTTGAGCATTACATCATGTGCCCGGAGCAGCTGCTGTTGTACAAAAGGATGAGAGTGGTAGCGCTGTTTCAAAAACCAGTGTAAACAAACACAGAAGAAAAGTATTCCTAGAGAGAAGAAGATGCGCTCTTGTTATCATCGCATCTGAGAACAGATGGTTATTCACACACGTTCTTAATCTAATTTCTATTAATTCTCCACTGAATTATGTGATCTGGAGGAGAATTATGGACAATTAACAATAGCTGATGTTAAATCTATATAAAAGATACATATCTGAGGAAAATGCATTGTTGGTCAACGCCACCTAGCGTGCAGGCGAACATTTGGTTTGTGCTTGGTGTAAAAAGCACCATTTGTCAGTGATTCGCATCACGCTCGGTGTGGAAAGGCCTTAATGTGTGAAGTCGCGGATGTGCATCGCAGAGGTGGTGCAAGATGAGCATTTGTGATTAAAAAAATATATAATTTTGTATTTTTTTGAAATCCACTATACGGAGGAAAATCCTGCAGTGTTTTCCTTAAAAACCTTTCTTTTCAGCTAAGGAAAGAAATACATGAACATCTTGGAAGACATGGGGTTAAGTAAATTATTAGGAAATTTTAGTTCAAACTTAATAAAATTTCCTCTACTTAAACAGGAAATAGTAAAAAAGGTTTCAAATTTTGGATTCCTGTTTTGAAGTAAAGCACATAGCAGAGATGTGGTATTATCTGATATTTCAGAAGAGTTTAGTTATGCAAGTCTTCAGACTTTTAGTTCCTGCATTTTATATATATATATATATATATATATATATATTTTTTTTTTGTATCTGTTAACTGTTTCTGCATTACTCAGGTGGTTATTCAGCAAATCATTCAGTGATCAAAACTTTCTGGGATGTGGTGGAGAGCTTCAGCGATGATGAGAAACGCAAGCTGCTCAAGTTTGTTACAAGCTGCTCACGACCTCCACTCTTAGGCTTCAAGGTTAGTAAGACTGGCCAAAACTTTCTTAAAATATGATTTTAATGAAGTTTTGCATGTGAAAGACATCTGAGGTTCTGTTCTGTTGTGTCTGAACTCTGTAAATAAGAGGTAATGATTCATCGGAGACTGTATTGTGCCTTCGATGGGTTCACTGGAAAAGTGAAATGTACAGACACAGCCCAACTCAGCTGCCTCGATATGACTTGCACCTCTGTTATCATACATGAGTTCAGCTGAAGTTCATGCCAACTCACACCTGCTGATGATTTGTCCCATTTTCTACATTTTTGTTCAATGAAGTTATCAGGATCCCCACCGCAAAGAATCCAACTCCCTACAAGGTGTGCTGCCTTAACGGAGAAATAATGAAGTGAACAGAATGTGTTTTGTCGCAGTATATCGTCATTAATTTACACAAGGGTGTATGAGCAAACAGGCTCATTGTAACAAATCATTTTCACATTATAACAGCTATCAGGATAGGCCTTATCTTGGCCTCTGTTTGTGCTGGAGAGGTTGTGACCACTAGCACTGTAATGCTATTTGAGGCTTTGCCAAGTGCCACTGGGTGTGTAAAATCCATCGGACTGATAAAAACTTATAAATGCCCTCTTGAACTTTAAATGGCTCTCATTTAATTTTGACTGTATCTGTAATCAAAGGCCAGAAAATATGGGTATGAGAGAACAGCATCTGACAGAAAGTCAAATTATTCTGCCGACTTCATCTACCAACAATTTTCTTACTTAACAGGATTAGTATTGTCTCAGTTGCTAGGAATGTAATCTTAAGTCTGTGAGTTGTGCTTATTACACTCAGCAAAATCTTGAGAAAGGAAACATCATTAAATGTGTTTTTATGCCTTACTTGGACTAACCAAGGACAGTAATTGTCATTTCATTGACTTTATTACAAATTTTAATAGCTGTCATCAGTTTAAAGCGGATTACTTTAGCCTGTATGAATTTGGGTGGGGAAAAATCATGGCTTCTGTGCAATTCCACAGATATGTGTTACTGCCAAAATTAAAGTGGGGCTGTTTAATGAATTTGACTTTGGTGCAGACGCTCTGAGGAACGGATGGAAAGGAGGAGTAAGAGGAAAAAGACGAAGAGAGACAGATCAAGGGGAGATGGCCTCCCACCTCGTCTGCCTCTTCAGCCAGCTCAGCCTTAATTAGGTGCCGTTAAACACCCCAGAATTCATTAGGGAAGAAATAGCCCTGTCACGGAGAGCTATTTAAAAAAGATGATGGATACCCTTTTTTCAAAATGATGGCTCCCGTCGTGACACTTTCTCGATAAGCAACGATACTTTAATACCTTAATTGTTAGAAAAATTGGCCCGTTAAAGCAGGTTTAATCAGGTTCATTTTGGGGTTGAGCCTTGCAGCCACATGGAGAATTTTTTCATTAGGCCTATCTTGTTGTTCTTCCAGTAACCTTACACAGATCTGAAAAGCAAGTTTAGATTTGACATCAACAAATGCATCAAGACATTTTAACTTAAAGCTGTTGCTTAGGGCTAAAACACGACTACTCTATCCAGTCAGAGCTGGGTACTAGTAACTTATTATGTGTAATCTGGATTATGTAATCAGATTCCAAAAATTAAGTACTTGTAATTAGTTTAAATTACATTTTAAAATACTCGTAATCAGACTACAGTTACTTTTTATGGATTACAGAATTATATATTTACACAATAGTGATAAATTATTCGTAATTTATTGATTTTCCCTAATTCCTCTTTTTCATTTTTTTTATTTCCTTTCTACTACTACTGATGAACACATTGATTTTTATATGAATTATCACTCTGTAGGGTATTTAACCATGTATTTCAGTTTGTGCAAGGCTTTTGTCTTTGAAACACCTTAAAATTCACAAACATGTTTGTCATCTCATCCTCTTTCACCTAATATATTTACTTGAAGTACCCCTGAGATTTTAAAATAAATATTTTAATAATTAAGTATCACATTTGCATGTTCATAGATTCTCTGACATTGGTTATGGTCACATGACATTAAGGTAAACAAATAAGTAAGTTTTTTTTATTTTAAAATCATGTATTTGATCTTTTCATTACACTTTTCATTAAACTCATAAACCCCCTGCAGTTTCTTCACAAACACAAGTTTGTGAAACCTTGATGTAATATAATGTTTAATGTGATAAACGAGTTAGGTCAGAAGTCATCTAAAAGTCGTCTGATTATGTTACATAAAATGTGTAATGTAATGGATTACGTTACTAACTACAATTTTTGACATGCAATTTAGAATCCGTAACAGATTGCAATTGGTAAGTAATCTACCCAACTCATAATATACATAATATTTCTTCAGTGAAGGAGTGGCATATCTGAATCAGGAAATAGATATGCACAGATCAAACACTGTTTACAAGCAAAATCAGTCCAAAACAGTTCTAAATCTTTTTGTCAGTGGATTTTAATGTGAGATATAATGGACTTTTTCACTGGTGGAAACTTTATTTTATTATGAAGGATTATTGACTTTTGGTCAGAAGTGGTAATTTAAAGTTGAAATTACTGAGGGATTTGTTTTTTAAAAGCATGCAGCTTTTCACTTCACAGGATGTTAAAGGTATAGTTCAACTAAAAATGAAAATTCTGTCATTGATTACTCACCCTCATGTCATTCTAAACTCGTAAAAACTTCATTCGTCTTGAACACAAATTAAGATATTTTCGTTGAAATCTGAGAGCTCTCTGACCCTGCATAGACAGCAATGCAACTACCATGTTCAAGGCCCAGAAAGATAACAAGGACATTGATAAAATAGTGATATCCATGTGATATCAGTGGTTCAACCATAATGTTATGAAGCTATGAGAATACTTTTTGTGCTCAGAGAAAAACAAAAATAACTACTTTATTCAACAATTTCTTCTCTTCTGTGTCAGTCTAATGGGGCGTTCACACCAGACGCGACTTGCGCGAATAAATCGCGCGAATTCGCGTCATGGGAGGGGCGTCTGCCACTAGTCAGCGGGAAAGTAGTTGTAAAATAGGTGAATGAGCTCAATTTGCCAGCTTTAGCTGGCTTGTAGTCTCAATATGTATGTACATGTAGGTCAAATTGAGTAAAGGGTTTTTTTTTTAACTTACCAGATTGTCCGACCTCTTCACTCACTTTCTTCCAAACAAGATCCTTTTTTTTCCGTTTCTATAAAAGTACAAAGATGTATGGAACAGCTCCGAGTAACCACAGACAGCAACGGTGATTTTGTCCTCCATTGTTGTTTCAGATTTCTGCCTCCGTCACTACTAGAGCAAGCTCCTGATTGGTTAACGCGGCGCGAATTTTCGTCAAAGTTCAGATTTTTGAACTCACGCGTTTCGCGCGAATGGCGCGGCAATCGCTTGAAACACTCAATGCGCGCCGCTGCATTCGCGCTATTCGCGCGTTTCGCGCCGTAGGATGGCTATAGGCGTCTTTGCATTGACTTAACATGTAAATCACTCGCGCTTGCCGCTTCATTCGCGTCCGGTGTGAACGCACCAAGACACATGTTCACAAGATTACCACGACTTCATAAAATTACGTTTGAACCACTTATGTCACATGGACTGTCTTTACTACCTTTCTGGGGCTTGAATGTGTCAGTTGCGTTGCTGTCTGTGCAGAAGTTTCATGTTTGGTTGAACTAGTCCTTCAATTGATGGACTGGAATTGTGTGAACTACATATGGATTATAGTGATGCATTTATTAGCTGTTTGAACTTGTTCTGACGGCACCCATCCACTGCAGAGTATCTGTTGGTGAATAAGTAATGTAATGCTTCATTTCTTCAAATCTGTTCATATAAATAAACTCAACTACATCCTTGATGGCCTGAAGCTGAGTAAATTTTAAGCAAATGTTCATTTTTAGGTCAACCATACAAGTACCCAAAGCTTGCTTCATTTGTAGACAGTCATAACTGAAGTAAATAACAACTTGCAGTTTCAGTAAGTGAGTAAGATGTTGATTCAGTAACTGCCCTGAGTGATTCAATAAGTTTGGTCAAAGATGTGAGTCTTTAACTGATTAAACCCAGTACATATGAGTGTTTTTGACCAATTCATTAAAAGAACTGTCTCAAAAAAGTCACTTGTGAATTGGACAACACTGATTACTCTGTATATTTTGTTTTGTTTGCTGCCGACAAAACTAAACTTAACTTCTTTCCTCCCTGTATATTATCAAATGTATTTGAGTATTGTTTGATTTTGTTATTAATGTTCATAAAGACTTTCTGCTTTCTTTCTCCTTGTCTCTAGGAGCTGTACCCAGCCTTTTGCATCCATAACGGAGGCACTGACCTGGAGCGTCTGCCTACCGCTAGCACTTGCATGAACCTTCTCAAGCTGCCAGAGTTCTGTGACCCTCAGCAAATGAGGAACAAGTTACTCTATGCTATTGAATCCTCCGCCGGCTTTGAGCTCAGCTGAGGAATACGTCAGCTCCTTGATAGCCTTGAAACTCAGACAAGAACATTTGGCTTTTGTCGTGATGACCAGATAGGAAATGATCAGAAAGGACAGACAATGTGTCTGCTGTGGATCTACAGTGATTTGCAGAAGGTGTCGGGACAAAAAAAAACCCAGAGAGGAAGAGTTTGAAGTTGTGGCACGGACAAATATATGCTCAGTTTTATTTTTACTTCAAAGAGAGTAAACTTGTAAATAATGCGTTTATAAATTCAAAAGCAACATCCAAGGCAGCGTCCATTGATCAAAAGCACTAACATTGAACAGGAACATCTAAATGTTGGAGATACAGATGGAATAAAATGGCAACGCAAAATTTACTTGTAGATTTTTCTTGGTTTTGCATTGCTAACATCAGAGTGGATGGTTTAAGACAATGTCATTAAACGGTTTCAACTGCTCTTTATCATCATAGTGCAGCACAATTTGAGTGTCTACCAATAAAATGCATGCATTAGCCTCGCTAACTCAAGAACGAGCTAACAAGCTTCTCCAATATAGCATGCCTGAAACTTCTTCAGTACAGTATACTAAAGAGTTGGCTTGGTTTTAGGTCACACTGCTTCAGCTATACAGATGCATGCCTTGATACGGGGCTTGCTATTGGTGTAGCATTCGCTGAAAACTCTTGAGCTACTAATTTTCCAGGCTAAAAAGGATTTTATGGCTAATGTGCCACCAACAAAGGAGTTTAATAGATTAGAGGTTAACAGGGGTGGTAGTACAGTAGCACAGAAAATGGTGTGTAGTCGTCTTGTTTTAGTCATGTAGAAATAATGACTTGAATTGGCCGATTCAGGTATGCTTTTACCTATAGAAAAAAAATCACATTGAAAAATACAGTAATGACCAGCTGCAACTTGATGAGTTTTCAGGCCTCAAGGTTTGTCTACTGTTGTACCAAAATTTTAAAAAAAGTGTAATTATGTATTCCACTCATTGGGCCTTGGCGTTATAGCAATGGATAATGATTCTGACATCTGTGCAATAAAATAAGGACATGTTTTTAGATCAATGGTTTAAGGGGAGATTTTTAAATCAAACAAATTGATGAATGAAGGAAAAGTGTGACGTCAAAGCCAAGGCCTGTGTACTGGACACTCCAACATCTGCTGAAGCACAGAACAATTCAGTAAACCGAAGAGGATTCAAGTATTTTCTATCAGCATCCTCTGGTTGCGTCTTTTTTTTGCTGCTTTTGGTTGGTTGGCGGAGAGCTGATGATGATGGACATGTGAATATGTATATGTCTACATCTTTTAATGTTCACGCAGCATTTGTACAAGACTTTTAATTTCTCTCTTCACCTTGTCAGTAATAACCTGTTTCCCAACATCTGTTGAATGAGAAATATAACATCTACAGGTGCTGAATATCTGATTGTTTACAAACACTGATAAACGTGTAGAGTTTGTCTTGATATTGATAATAAGAAAGGAAAGTTTGTGCGTTTACCGACTTTAAGTGTATGTGCCCTGAGTGATTTTTTTTTGAATGACAAAGACAGGTGTTCAATCTATGTATCAGAGTGTATTGCAACGATTAAATATGTTTTGAGTTTTTATTTGCATTGGGGATGTCTGCATCCTTTTGTTTAAAAAGAAAACTGTGGGATGAGAATTTCATTTGGAGTTTTATGGCCTTTGACATATAATTAAAGAAACATCCAGTGATGGAACAAGAAAGGAGGCTAGTCGAGACCACAAATGCATTATCCGTACAACATAAATTAAGGGTGTGTGCCTTTGACATAAATCTAATAGGGTCCTGCGATGAGAGCAAGAGATGGCCGGAGAGCAGGGGGAACTTTTTTTTATTTTATTATTCCTCCTTGGATCATCTCCATATCTCTAGACTCCTCCCTCTCTGACCAAATCTCCAGCATTTTAGCAGCAATCTCAGACGGGGGTAATTGGGTCTTAAAAAACCAACTTGTCCTATAGCTATGAAGGATTGGTCTTAATTATGGGGAGATTTATTTGGGCCTATTACCTTATAATGGATTATAGCTCACAAACTTAATGCCTCTGGCCATCAATCACATCCACGTGCAGAGATATACCAAAGGTATTTTATATAGCTTTTAGAAATGTTATTATTGCACTTAAGGTCAAGTCATTTCACACTGGAATATGAAAGCTTAAAGATTTCATTTCAGAGAATTCATTAGGAACAATTAATGGGTTTTATAAAACCCTTTGCGTTTAACAGGATCTGATTGCTTTTTTTTAAAGGGAGCAAAAAGATTTCTACTGTAGATTGTTATGAATTGTGTTTAAAAAATGTGTTTTGTAAAATATTTAAAATATAGAGTTTTATTCCTATTAATATATATATTTTTTTTACGTTTTTTACAGATGGGTTTGCTCATATACACTACCAGTCAAAAGTTTTTGAACGATAAGATTTTTAATATTTTTTAAAGAAGTCTGTTCCGCTCCCCAAGCCTGCATTTAATTGATCCAAAATACAACAAAAGCAGTAATATTGTGAAATAATTTTACTATATGAATATGATTTTAAAATGTAATTTATTCCTGTGATCAAAGATAAATTTCCAGTATCATTACTCCAGTCTTCAGTGTCACAGGATCCTTCAGAAATCATTCTAATATGTTGATTTGCTGTTCAAGAAACATTTATTATTATTATTATTATTATTATTATTATTATTATTATTATTATCATCATCAATATTTAAAACTGTTGAGTTAGCCAGGATTCTTTGATAAATAGAAAGATCCAAATATAAGCATTTATCTAAAATAAAAAGCTTTTGTAACATTACTATACCATTTAAAACCTTGGAGTCAGTATATATATATATATATATATATATAAGACATTTATAATGTTACAAAGATTTCTATTTCAGATAAATGCTGTTCTTCTGAACTTTATATTCATCAAAAAATATTCTACTACGTTTTCAACATAATATTTTTTTAGTAGCAAATCGGAATATTACAACAATTTCTGAAAGATCACGTGACTGTGGTAATGATGCTAAAAATTCAGCTTTAACATCACAGGAATAAATTACATTTTAAAATATATTCAAATAGAAAAAACAGTTGTTTTAAATAGTAAACATATTTCAAAATTGTACTGTTTTTGTTGTACTTTTGGATCAAATAGAAGAGACTTCTTTAAAAAACATTTAAAAAGTTGTGTATAATTATACAGCATTTTATTCATAAAAATTATGAAAATTAACTTTTTTCTGCCTTTATTTTATAAAGGGATATCCTAAATCCCCTCTGTAAAACCCTATGGCCCGGTTTCACAGACAGGGCTTAGACTAAACCAGGATTAGGCCATAGTTCAATTAGGACATTTAAGTAATTTTTATGAACATGCTAAGAAAAAAACATTACTGGTGTGTATCTTGAGACAAAACAAAGGCACTGATATATCTTAAGATCAATCAGTGCAATTTTGTTTCAGTTGAAACAGCTCAGACTTACATTTTAGTCTAGGACTAGGCTTAAGCCTTGTCTGTGAAACCGGGGGGTAAGACTCTAATATGTCTACAAAATGAAACAAGACGTTTTAAACCGAGCTATAGCCTACGCAACTTCAGATTCTGCAAATGTCTGCAAATTAGAGCATATTTAATTTTTAATCCGGAAACATTTTACAATAAAGTTCATGAGTTAACATTTGTAAATATTACATGAACTAAGAATGAACATTACTTATACAACATTTGTTAATCTTAGTTCATGTTAATTTCAGCATTTACTAATGCATTATTAAAATCACAAGTTGCGTTTGTTAACATTAGTTAGTGAACTAACATGAACAAACAATGAACGACTATTTGTATTAACATTAACAAAGATAAATAAATAGTTTAATAAATGCATTGCTCATTGTTCGTTCATGTTAATTAATGCATTAACTAACTGTTAATAAAATGAACCTTTAACTCTTATTTACCTGGGGCGTCTTGTCTTTTTTATTTAGGCCTATTTATGTAGTTAGTTTGGACACACTGTGAATAAAATGCATTTCCACAAATCTGAACAGATTTGAAGTAATGCTGTACTGCTAGCCAAAGTAAAACTGAAAGAGTTGACAGTAACATGATTAGGCTACTGTTAACTTAATTTCTAATGTACCACATATGCCGCATATAAAGATGAACAGAGAAATTCGTTTACTGCATTATTAGAAGACCAAGGGTGCCTCCCTGTGGAGGTTTTTTGACAACCAGGAAAAATTATTTTGCATAAGTTTTGACATGCAGCGTTTATAAACCAAGACCTCTATTATTACAAGATAAGACTCTGATTGAATTTCTGATATTGAAAAAAGGCACATCTAACTGGTTAATAGTGCACTGTAATAGCGCGGATAAATGGACACTGAATGCATGATTAAAAGAAAGAAATGTTCACCCTCTGCTGGCCAATACCTAGAAATACAGCACACGCTTCCTAGATAATAGTATACAATACTGCTTTAAAGCTGTAGCTGGAACACCTACACTTTTCACGTCACTATAGTTGACTGCTTTTGTAATAGTTGAATAGTAATAGAAATAGTCGAATTCTCTGATCTAATTACACTGTTTTTACTGTTTGTATGGTAAGTTAAGCCTCTGTTCAAATTTGAAATGTTATGTACAATTATTGTGTAATAAGATAAATCAACATAATAAAGCCTCTCAAATCTTATTTTAAGCCATTTTAAGTAGTACAACACTCAATGGAACAGAATGAAACCAGGATTCTGCTGCACTTTCACACACCAACATTCTTTATAGAATACAGCCTTATGAGATGTTCTTCCAACACATTCCGACTATTTACCACTTTTGACGTCTGTCTGAAATAACATAATGCTCTCTTAGTAACCAGTTCTAACATGGGTAAACTCAGGGGGAGCAGACAAGAGCAATCGCCATCTCATATGTGCTTCCTGCCAAAACGTCTTAATCATGTGAACAATTCCAGCCAAGCTTTTTGGAAAAATAAAAAAAGCCTTTAGGACAATTTGAAGAATGGTGTTTTAAAATTTGTTTTAGTAATAAGAGTCTGGTTATTGTCATCAGAGTGGAAAACCCAAAAAGCCCTTCCACATGGTTTCCGCAGGAGTCACTCATGAATAATCATCCTTATCTGCAACCTTCAGTCCAGAATCCTACCTTCACAGGCAGCAAGAGGGGAAAAGGCAAAATGAATTCTATGCATGCATCACATCCTGTCTACTACACTCTTAAAAATAAAAGGTGCTTTATGATGCCATAGAAGAACCATTTTTGTCTAAATGGTTCTACAAAGAACCTTTAACATCTTTTTGTTTCTCAAAAGGTTCTTTGTGGCAAAAGAAGATTCTTCAGATTATAAAAACATAAGAAAGAGATTGTTCTTCAAAGAACCTTTGACTGAATGGTTCTTTGTGGAACCAAAAGTGGTTCTTCTATGGCATCAATGTGAAGAACCTTTTAAAGCACCTTTATTTTTAAGAGATGCAATCATTTGGTTGAAATCTGAAGAGACACATGAACATATCCACCTGTCGAAAATCAAAAATTGCATTTGAAGGAGTGGTTAAATACACATTGCAGTCAGTAAATCATTTCCATGGTTAGCACAAAAAGCTCATTCTAGAATCTAGCTCATTAAACATGGAGTTATGGTGACTGTCTGGGATAGAAAGAGCTGGTTTCAGACACACACCCAGTGAAAGAAACCAGTTACAGGTCACACCTCTCTTGACCTCACCCTTTGCTCCACCTGTGAAGGTAAAGTTGCACTTTCACTTTTCACTCCGGACTACTTCTTTATCTGAGGATGGCCTTCACTAAACTCAACTTGTGTCTTTGGATTGTACGTAGATATATATAGTTTTACAATATTTTTTTTATTAATGCATATTAATGAATGTTAATATTTGCCTTCATTCTATGGGCTAATGCACAGTTCTGCTGAAAAATATCACTTTAAAACGAATCCGTTTCGCTCAAGAAGTCTGACATTTCCACATACAGTATTAGAAAACCTTTAGCTGACACATCGCACTTACTGAGCAATCTCCTTCAGCTGTTTGGGTAACAGGAAGTGACGAAACTGCACTAGAATCATGTCGCTTTATAGAGGTCGGCGGATTGTTGGCGAACACTAGCGACATCCCAGTATCAGGGATAAAGTGTCACACGTCTGCTCTTCCCTGTCTTTCACACAGGGAATTTATTCTGATCACCTGAGACGGTTTTAGAAACGGACAGACTTCGGACCAAACAGAAGAATTCCTTCAGGGGTAGTATTACAAATAAAGAAACTCGACCTCATCATTGGGATACACAGCGGAGGTCCGAATAAAGCAGAGGGATAAGGACTTGTCTCCGTTACATAAGGTTGGTGAGTTTAAAGTTGAGATATGATTATAATTTTCGGTTTGATATGAAAAGGAGATTACAGTCTAGTAAGCTGTCTACTTAAATAGCATCCTTGGCGCGTTTCGCCTACTAAGTTAAATAACAGCGAATACGGGATGGAAAAATGATCTGTTTTACATGTAAATATCAAACAGTTTATAAATGTGTGTAAACTGACATACATGTGAAACGATTTGAAATCGTGGCTTGACTTTCTAGAACTTTCCTCCTCTGATCACGCCTGTAATCTTTTGTCAATCAAATGTCATATGAACCTGAGACGTAATGGAGATTGTTTCCACGATTAGTTCTGATGGTGTTTATAGGAATTATGCACCATGCAGAACTTAAAGAGATCACATTGGTCTTAAATCACCTCAATCTGTGAAACACCATAAGGACAGAGAAAAATCTAGAAAATAAGCCTGCTCTTCAGGAAATGGGGCACCTGTGTTTGGCAGAAAGTACCTAAACTCATCTCAGTTTTCACTTTTAGTAGGAAGTACTAGTGTTTCTTTTTCTGAAGCACATCTGCTCTACAGTAGTTGTGGTAGTTGAAGTAGTGTTCTGATATTGAAAGAAGGACACTGAGGTTGATGTGCTTCTTTAAATGAAATGCATTGTTGATTATTTTAAGAGCTGTAGTCTGTTGTCTGAGGTTTTGGTCTGCAATTCAAATCAAACTGTCACATTTTCATATTTAGGCATGCTTAAAGGAGTAGTTCACTTGTCTTCCAAGATGTTCAGGTCTTTCTTTCTTCAGTTGTAAAGAAATAGTTTTTTGAGAAGAACATTTCAGAATTTCTCTCCATATAATGGTCTTCTATGGTGCCCCCAAGTTTGAACTTCCAAAATGGAGCTTTAAATAGCTCTAAGCGATCACAGCAGAGGAAAGAAGGGTCTTATCTATCAAAACAATAGGTTATTTTCTAAAAAAAAAAAAAAAAAAAATTACAATTTATATACTTTTTAATCTCAAATGCTCGTCTTGTCTAGCTCTGTGTGTACTGTGTAGAGATTAAAAAGTATAAAAATTGTAAATGGTTTTAGAAAATAAGCGATTGTTTCGCTAGATAAGACACTTCTTTCTCAGCTAGGATCATTTAGAGCCCTTTGAAGCTCCATTTAAACTGCATTTTGGAAGTTCAAACTTGGGGGCACCATAGAATTTCTTTCCATATAATGGACTTCTCATATGTTTTCCTCAAAAAAACATTTCTTTACGACTGAAGAAAGAAAGACATGAACATCTTGGATGACAAGGGGGTACATTATCTGTAGATTTTTGTTCTGAAAGTGAGCTACTCCTTTAATAAGATATCAGATTTGTTTGTTATGAGATCCACAGTTGGCAGCTACATACACAAGTCTTACATTTCCATAGAGTGGAGTGTAGTCCAAGTGGTGTCCATACTAATTGTGTTTTCACAGTACATTTTCACTTTAATTTTGAAGGGTATTACATTGTTTTAAGTTGGAGAAAAGCGGTTTAAATCCTTTAATCTTCCTCAGGGGGTAAAATGGATAACTGGGGTAGCAAAAGCCTAATTTGACGATACAATAGAGTGTTTTCACTACGTTTCATCAATCGGCCATATTGGCGTCTCTGAATATAAACAGTGACACTGAACTGAACAGAACTTGCAAATTTAGCTAATTATTGTTGCTGAAAATGGACAATTATTGTCATGTTTTGGGCTGTACTAATTGGTCAGACCAGGAAAAAACATTTGGAGTACTACAGACTGCCAAAAGTTATAACAAATCAAAGAAAAGAAAAAAAAATGTGGCCAAACTGAACCAGGATTTCCAAGAATCTTGACAACATTTCATTTGTTCTTATTTCCAGTCAGGTAGGTGAAATATTAGGCTAGTATCTTAATAAATACTGCTCGTACCAAATCTTTTACCACCTGTTAACTTTAGTTTGTCAAGTTATTGCACCCTTTCCTGCTTACTAATCCTTCTCTATATGATTTAGCAGCTTCCACATGTTTTTATCCATGGTTAACACAGCATAAATTAGCAGAACAACTGACCAAACTGTGGCGTAAGTGCAAACCCTCTATAAAATGGTGTATGATGTGACAGACTTCATTTTTTAAGTGAAAAAAATAAAATGTTCCTTATGGTTCTCTGCTGTGTCAGTGTCTCAGAGAGATCAATGCTTTCAAAGGTGCCCAGAGAGTAGGTTTTGTCTTTGAGGTGGTACCAGTGTACATTTCACTCTGTTTACACCTGTAACACTATTCGCATTGATTTCACCATAAGAAGAGGCACAGTTAATGTGAAGCTTTTTGTTTAAAGCTTCCAGTCAATTTTTTTATGCTGTTTACATTGGTTTTTAGTGCGTGCAGTCTTTGCATAGTGCATAAAAACAGATTTTAGTGGTCCACCACTATAATCAAATGAAAATGTAAAGAATGTACAGGAAGTACATATACTCTCATGTCTTTTTGTGCTACAGTTTCTCTTTTGGACAAACACGGTGCTCTTGTAAAAACTCTTTGTTAACAGACAGCTATAAGGAAGTCTTTTTTTTGTTCTATAAATGCCACAAGAAATGTTGCTGTACTTGTTCAAAGATAGAAAGAGAAACAAAACTTTTCAAAGTTTTCTAAAGGTAACGTAGTCAAAAACTTGGATCAGCTGGTCATACCACAAAAGCAGTGCGTCAAGCTGTAATGTGGTTCAGTTTGTCACACCTTTGCCAAATGATTTTCATTGACTACGTTTACATGGACACCAGTAATCTAATTAATGACCTTATTCTGAATAAGACAATAATATGATTAAGCTGTTTATATGAGTTGCTTTTAGAATATTCCTTTCATGTTCCCGTTTTACATGTTATAGTACATAGATCGATTAATGACATCATTACACGACGCTATCAGTTCATCTTCGTTATAGACTTTTGGATGTTTCGGTTTTAATTTTACAAAAGCCAGTCAGTTTTTAGGAAAAAAAAAACATGCAAGTTGAAAGCCTGTTTAGTTTTACTTTTTTCGTTTGTTTGTTTTCATTTTGAAAACCCTGTTATCTCTGCCGTTTACCTCACATTACGCTTTGGAGGCTTTCTTTTATTTATTTTTTATTAATTCATTTGATTGCTCAGTGTTTGCGTGCCCTGTAATAAATTGTTTAGTCGGCATATAACACAGCATGTGATGGAGTCCATGCCTCGTCTTATTAGTTTTTGTTAATAAATGATATAAGCTAGTTTTATTTTATTGTTGTTATGCTGTTTAATTAAAAATAACAATTCCATCTTTTAAGAATTTGTTTTAATCTTAAAATTGATAGGTGTAGCCTATATATGTAAGCAAAACCAAGATCATGAATTCGAAAGTAAAAGTGAAAAGCATCTTAAGACATTCCGATAGCGGAAATCCCGTTTACAAAATTAAAATCACAAATAATACTAATGAAAAAGAACGGGTTGAATGTTAACTACGTTTCCATAAAACTATAAATTATGATAACAAACAAACTATTTATCAGCAATGAGCATTGATTAATCCCATGTTGTAGCAAAAAAATAAATAATAAATAAATAAAAATGAAACCAAAGCATATGCACATAGCCCGCGAAACAACAATAAAGCCTCTAGGGGTGCGGTGTTTATGCAAGTGGCACACGGTGGAAAAATACGTAGAGTTTAGGACAATATAACGTTGCAATCAAATTATTAATAATATAAAACTAATAAATCCTTGGCGTGACTTGCCTGGAACACTACAAAGTACTGAGTCATGGTTTGAAGACGTGATTTACGAGCTCAAAAACCTGCCTGGAACAGCATTAGTGTGTATCCTGTCGCAAAATGTGGCGAAAAGTCCTACACAAGGGGAATAGTGTGATTAAGGTGTGTACATGTCTTCCATAATGCGACTAAAATAGGAATACTCCACCTGTCTTAATTCGATTTGTGTTTACTCCGATTATGACTTTAGTCGGATTAAATTAATCAAAAATATCAGTTTACATGGTTGCTTCTTAATCAGAGTATTGTCTTAATCACGTTAAAATCGGAATATTGTTGTCCATGTAAACATACTCATTGTCTTAGATGAGTGCAACTAATCTCTCTTCCTGAGTTCTCACAGAAGGAAACATAAAAGAAAGCGAATGTCCACATTAGAAGATTGTATTGTGATTGTAGTAACATCACCTGGCAAACAAATCCAGTTATTTAACCTGCTGATCTGATCTTGCATTCAAGCATCTCTGTATACACGCATACATCCTCATCAGATCATACTGTCTTATTTTTAGGACTCTTTCTGTTGTGTACCTCTTTGCCTTTCATATGTAGAAGTCTAATTTTGCCTTATAAACCACTGAACCAGTTTCCGCTAACAAAACTGGCTGAGCTGTGGTCAGATTTGGCTCAAGTTATTGCAGTCCAGTAATCTGCTGTGAGCTGAACTGACAGCCTCCTTTTAGTGCCACTGTGAGAAGCCAGAAAACAAGCTCCAGAGAATTCAGCAGCCATTTCACATCTGTTCACACATTTGTGAGCTTGCCCTGACTGCTGTTTCATGACAAGCAGCTAAGGAATGTTTACAGAGATTTGGAAGAAGATAGGACAGAGGAAAGATGGCGATGATGATGAAGAGAGGACTATTGCTTAAAAGTGTGTTTCCATGAAGAGGCCGTCTCAAAAAGGTGAGCTAGATTGACTAGAGCTGTGAGTCAGGAATGTTGGCTGTGGGGCAGAAGGTGTGGTTTTAAAGAAAAGCCCTTAATGATCCAGTTAAAGAGAGCAGATGAAATGGTGGGGTGTATTCTAAGTATTCTAAGTGTTAAGATTATGTCCTGTTAAGATTAGTTTTTTTTTTTTTTCCCCAGTTACAAATTTTTAGACTTAAATTGTCTTAATGGTTAATTTAAGTTCAGTACTTTGTTGTACAGATGTTCATGACTAAACATTGCCAAACATTGTTGTGAAATTTAAGCATGTTTGGGTGGCCTACAGGTAAGCGATATAATCTTTTTTTTTTTTTTTTTCTGTTGTTAAGCTACGAGGTTTACAGTGCCTTGCAAAAGTGTTCATACCCCTTCATTTCTTTCACGTTTTGTTGCAGCATTATGTTAAACTGCTTTAAATTACTTTTTTTCCCCACATCAATACATCTCATACACCATAATGACAAAGCACAAAACAAATTGTAACAAATTTATTAGAAATAAAAAAAACTGAAAAGATCCCGTTGCATAAGTATTCATACCCTTTTCTGGGACACTCAAAATTGAGCTCAGGAGCATTCATATTGATGTTACTACACTTCAAGTGGAGTTAAACTGTGGCAAATTCATTTGAATGAGTATGGTTTAGAAAGGCACACACCTCTAAGAAAAGGTCTAACAGCTGAAAATGCATATCAGAGCAAAAACCAAGTCCTGAGGTCAAGATAACTGCCTGTAGAGCTCAGTGACAGACTTGCGTTAAGGCAATGATCTAGGGAAGAGTTCAGAAAAAATCTGCTGCATTGAAGGTTCACAGAAGCATGTAGCCTCCATTATCCATAATGGAAGACGATTGGAACAACTAGGACTCTAGAAAATGTATGCCAGCCCCCATCCAAGCTGACAGAGCTTGAGAGGTGAGAAGGTGAAGCAAAGAATGGCAGATAATTGCCAAATGCAGATGTGCAAAGCTTGTCACATCAAACCCAAAAAGACTTGAGGCTGTAAAAGTGCTTTAACTATGTACTGAGTACTTATGCAATGTACTTATTTCAGTGTTTTATTTTTAATACATTTGTAAAATTTGCAAATCTGGTTTTTGCTTTGTCATTATTATGGTGTATGGAGTGTAAATTGATGTGGGGAAAAACTAATTGAGGCAAGGCACTGTAAATATTGGCAATAAAAATGATGCTGTGTTTTTCAGTGCCTGGATCAGCCTTGGGGAACCTATTTATTTCTTTAAACAGTTCCAATGAGCAATGGACTTATTCATTTTGAACAAATATTAAGATTTTATCTTGTATTCAGTTAAAGGGAAATGCATGCAAAGAGAACATCGAGCAAAAGACTGCATTATTTTTGTTGTAACTCGCTTGTCGATTAAAATCAAGTTGTATTTTAAGGCGCATTATATGGAATGGGGTGTAACGGTACATGTATTCGTAGCGAAAATTTTCAGTACGAGTCTTTCGGTTTGGTATGCACGTGTTCCAAACAAATATAGTACTGTTTTAACCACTGCACGAGAAACGAAGTCTGACCTTTCAAATTATGTCCATTTTTGTTCTGGAAATTTAAACAATAAATGCGGTTTTGATGTTCTTTGCTGTGGAGAGACTGATCCATGTATAAACACCTCAGTAAAAAGTGAGTGATCTTCTCTTCCTCTTTACTAATACTTTTAACGCAATATAAACATGAATGAACATCTTATGCCTCATGCTCAATCAGTCATTCAACCGTGGAAAGACGTCAATAAAACGGCTTGTAAACAAAATGTCACGTATCATTTCATTTACCTCAGCAAGACATCTGTGTCCACTGCTTTGTTAGTTCGCTAGAGAAATTGAGCATTTTGCGAAATATTAAACAATATTCTCTTTATATTTTTCTTTATCTGTTAGTGATGTCTTAATTACTTAAAGTATGTTTAAAGAAATCAAAACAAGTTATCAGTCTGTGTAAATCAATATATTTTAACAACAAAGACCTTTTATAATTTAGAAGTTAATTTAATTTAACTGCATTAAGTGCGCTTTACATGTTCGCATACAATGTTTGGAGTGTTGATTATGAAAAATAAGTAGTAATTAAATTTTAAATTGAATTGAGTCTGATTGGCTGACAAACATTCTAATGGTGTGCATTATTTTCAGGGAAATGCACGGGGAACATGGTTTCAGGCGGCACTTGACCGCATTAAATGTCTATATCACTTGGCCACATGAGTTCAGTTATTTCAAAGATCCTTACAGCCTAAAACAGCAAAATAACCAAAACCCAAAACAACACTGGCCAAACAAATAAATGCAGTAAACAACAGGACTGAAAAACAACAGATTCCTTGTTTTTGCCACAAAATTTACGTTTTATGTATGGAAACACATACTCTATTTCTCCCACTCTCTCTTCCTTAGATGCACACACACATTTTGCACACATGTTAGCATACGCGCTAATGTTGTTAGCACTGCTCTAACAATTAACAACTTAACTACATGGCATTTCTCACAAGCGAGGTAACAAAGGCGTTGTTCCTGAAGAAAATGAGCTTAAAGTTTCACTATTAGTAGAGACGATGCTGTTTCACACTTTTGAGAGACGCACAGACTCGGAGGTAATTCATGAGCTTAATCTCTCTCTCTCTCTTTCCATCTGTCTGTTTCTGTCTGTCTAAACTTCATCTGCTATCAACATCTCAAGCATTGTCAGTAGGTCTAAAATTATGTTTTGGAATTAGCAACGTAGGCGTTGGATGAGCTGCGTAATGAATCCGACTCACAAAAGTGGTTTAAGGACAAAACTGGACGAATGTCTGAAATGTATCGTCTGATTGATGTCTTGAGGTGTGGTAACCGTAGTATTAGCAGAATAATTGACTTCGGTCCATTGAATTCATAGAAAATAATGTACACCCGAGGTGTAATGGCCACTCGGCTTTGTGGCCGCATCACCACCTCGGGTGTGCATTATTTTCTAATAATTCAACGGCCCACCATCAATTATTCCTTACATAGTAGTGTAAAATTGCTCCCTGTAGTTCAGAGCATAAGCTCTGAAGCTCATAAGAAGCTCATAAGAAAATTTGTATTGTAACTGAATTTATTTAAAGAAAGGGCAATTTGTTCAGTAAACCACTGTTAAATATAAAAAAATAATTTAGTTTTTCCCTCTGTTGTACCAAAACCACACCGAACTGTGATGTCAAAACTGAGGTCCGTACCGAACTGTCATATTTGTGTACCTCTATTTGCAGTCACTATTCATTTGTTTGAACTGATTCTGACGACACCCATCCGCTGCTCTATTGGTGAGCAAGTGATGTACTGCTAAATTTCTCCAAAGTCTGTAATAAAGAAACTCATCTACATCTTGGATGGCATGACAGTAAATACATTTTCATTTTGGGTGAACTATTTCTTTAAAGTTTATTGATTGTAAGTTTAGTATTGGTTTTAAGTTTGGTTTATTTCAGCTATTACATGGACAGTGCAGAGGAAAGCCAGTGCTGTGCCATGATCACCTCTGGGCCTGTCCTGAAGGACACTGCAGATATAAATAACACCAGTGAGATCCAGCTGGAAAGCTACTGGATCTGGCCATTTGGCCATTGATTGTTTGGAAGCAGTTGACATTTTGTTCTTCACGATAAGATGTTTCGATCCAAGCTGATTCAGAGAAACCGGTTTTAAAAATGGCTTGTAGGCATTAGGTGTAACATAGATATATACAGTAAATGGTGTGAGTACATCTGTAAACCATTTTGATAATGTTTCATTTTAGTGTATTTACCATGTTTGTGTATTATTGAGGTTAAACCAGAAAAAGTACACTCTCAAAATAAAGGTTTTTTATTGGCATCAGTGGGTCTATGAAGAATCTTGAACATCCATGGAACCTTTCAAATGCCGAAAAGGTTCTTTATAGTCGAAAAAGGTTCTTTAGATTTTTAAAATGTTCTTTTAGCAACTGTTCTCTAAAAGGTTCTTTGGGGAACCAAAAATGGTTCTTCTATGGCATAACTTCAAAAACACCCTTTTGGAACCTGGAGTGTATGTCAATAAGAAGGTTATGCAATATTCCATTTTATGGAGAACAAATACAATCACGAATCAGTTCGCTTCCTGATAAATGCTTTTATGTATGAAAACTAAAGTAGTACCATTCTTTCACATGAGTTGGTGTTTCGAGGTTGTCCGTCACATTAGCCACCCACCCACATAGCTACCAAAACACACCCTCTGTTTATTGTCCCCTCTTTTATGTCTTCTTCAACTCTGGCTCTTTTTCTTTCCAGGGCCACTGCTGAAAATTTGTCCTCATCCAGAGGAGTGGAAACCCAAAACCTGAGCCATGGGGGATTATTACGAGATCCTGGGTGTGACGAAAAATGCATCCCATGACGATATAAAGAAAGCGTAAGTACTCTGTGTTCTGTCATGGGAATCTATTTTTAAACACGGGACATAGTAGAGCAGTAATGATAACAGTGACTTTGCAGCACAGGGGTTTAGTTGATACTGTCCATGTGAGACTTCTCTCTTCTTTGCTGCTTGTCTTTATTAATGTTTGTTTGTCTCAGTTCAAAAAAATAATCCCTCCATATTAATACCAAGGAGAAAGGTAGAGCCCTATGATTTGCGTGATGTGTAAAAGACAGAATCACAAAATCCAGTCATAAAAATTTAATGTATAACGTGAAATGTCACAGAAGTTGCCAAAATTGGTATGAATAAATCAATACGCTTAAATGAAAACAGAATATGGAGTAGTGTCTGTAAATATTAGGATACAAAAAGATGTTCTGCATGTCCCTATTTGATGGCACAGACATACTGTTTTGTTTACTACACGCATACTGAAAGCGTGTTTTTTGGATTCTGTTGAGAAAAACTAATGTCATAAGTCTTTACAGTAACCCGTCAAAATAAAAGTTCGGTTTAACTTGAATAAATTGTGACAGAAATATATTACTTAATATAGTGATAGTATTACTACTAAAAATATATATATTAAAAACATTATTTTTAAGGAATATTTACCAGAGAAATTTACCAGAAAAATGAATTAGATGCTTTTGACTATTAAAATTTAATGAAACCGTTAAAATGGAATCCAGAAAATGTAATGGAAAACATAGAATTTGAGAAAACTAAAACTGAATTTGAGAAAAAAAAATATTTTATAGGGTTCAATTAATTAGATATGCTATTTGGTTCAGATTTTTTTAAAATGTAACCATTAAAACACAGCCTAGAAAAAAAACAAAACAGAAAAGAACAGAATCCAGAAAAATTTGGAAGAATTTGGAAAAAAATAATGGGGAAAAAAAGATTTCATAGGGAATTAGAAAGGGGATAGAGTATGTGGATAGATGAGGAGCATACAGCTTTCAGTATTTTTTGGATGCATTGTGTCCCATGCCTTCATCTATTGCCTCCGTGGAAAAGGTGTTTTGTTCTTTGTTTGTCAGGTAAGCAAACGTCTATTGAATCCTAATTCTGTAGGTTTGAATTTGCTGATGGTTAAGGGGGGAATTTCTAAAGCACAGAGCTATAGAGGTCAAACACTGTTAAAAGATGTGCAAAGGACAAATCCCCTAGTGTATGGAGTGTTTGGTTTAGACCATTGACCCAGCTGTGTGCTGCCGGCTGGGTGTGTATCGCTGACTCAGGCCTAGTGTGTAGAGATGCTGACCTGTTGTCACACCTACTGAAGTCGTATTGTGCAGCATGACCTATATTGAAAGTAGTCGTTGTTAAGAGGTGCAAGACTTTGTAATGCAGTTATGTTAGCATCATAAATGAGGGCCGTGGAGGACATTAGAATGAAAAATGTGTCTTGTTGAACTCCTTATGTATTGATTTACATATTATGCTTTAAAACTGTTGTTTAACCCATAACAAAATCCACTTTAACCCACTTTTTGAGTGTAGACATGACTAGACTGTTTACACAAGATGCTTAATTGGTCATTCTGGACTTACTCACTTGTTATTATAGAAATGTGATTGCTGTTTTTTTTAATGGTTTCACTAGGAATAATTCTAAAGGGATAGTTCACCCAAAAATGAAAAATTTGTCATTAGTTACTCACCCTCATGTCTTTCCAAACCCATACAGTAAGACTTGCGTTCATCTTCGAAACACAGATTATGAATTTTTTTTTATTAAATCTGAGCTCTCTGACCTTCCATAAGGGTCCTACGACACTCAGAGTCCAGAAATGTACCGAGAACATTGACAAAATAGTTTATGTAACATCAGTGGATCACCTATAATTTTATGAAGCTCCGAGAATACTTTTTGTTGCACAAAGATAACTAAAATAACAACTTTATTCAACAATTCTTCTCTTCCACGCCAGAGAGCTCTCAGATTTCAGTAGATTGATTACTTTGGTAATTGCAAACATTTTTTGTACTACAAGTTTTCAATGTTAGATTTAAATCTGCAAATAAGGCATTATTTAATGAATTGTGGGCAAATTTGCATACATTTCTAGTACAAAAATCTAAACGCCGGATAAAGTGAGTTTCAAAATTCTTGTTTAATTTTTGTTACATATTAGTCAAAAGTTTTTATAGAGGGAATTTTGGGGATCTCGTTTCGTCATGACATAATTCAGAAAAACACTTTTTGTTTTTTTTTACCCTTTTTTTTGGAAAAAAATATTGCAAATTATATATGAACATCCCTCTGTAGAAGCCTTCAGGATATAATAGATAACAAATAGATAAAGTGCTATAAAAGAAACATTTAACAGTGTTTTTTGGATGTTTTCTTTCCACTAGTCTGAAAAACACACTTATGAAAAACCAGGATGTCCAAAATCTCAATCGATTTTAGTTGACAGTGTATCTTAGATACTTTTAAACCAAAATTTTGTAATAATTGTAGATATGTTAAGAATGCCCTGTCTTTTTCACCCTTAAAAAGTCTTGTTTTAATAAGGGTTTGGTTGTGTGTGTTTTACAGGTACAGAAAAAAAGCACTAAAGTGGCATCCAGACAAAAACCCAAACAACAAAGAACAGGCAGAAAAAATGTTCAAAGAGATCTCGGAGGCATATGAAGTCCTATCAGATGGTACTGCTATATTTTATTATTATTGTAAATATTATGCCATGTTTATTTTGAGAATAAATGTATTTTAAATGATATTAAAGAACTGTTGTGGAATGAATATATATTGATATATATTCACTTAAATATATACAAAAAACAGCATAAAGAGCTGTACCCAAAGTAAGTTATAATCAGTTTATTAGGGCTGTCAGTAGTTAAAATGCTTGATTCATGAACATTTTAAACATGTTGAGGTGGGCAGCCGTGGCCTAATGGTTAGAGATTCGGACTTGTAACCCAAAGGTTGCAGGTTCGAGTCTCAGGTCCGGCAGGGATTGTAGGTGGGGGGAGTGAATGTACAGCACTCTCTCCACCCTCAATACCACGACTGAGGTGAGTCCCTTGAGCAAGGCACCGATCCCCCAACTGCTCCCCGGGCGCCGCAGCAATGGCTGCCCACTGCTCCGGGTGTGTGTTCACGGTGTGTGTGTGCTCACTACTGTGTGTGTGCACTTGGATGGGTTAAATGCAGAGCACAAATTCCTTGTATGGGTTACCATACTTGGCCTCACTCACCCCCTTTCCTTTCCTTTCCTTCCTATTGTGCATGTCCTCAGAATTAGATGGAATTTGGTGCTAAAATCAGTCACACCGCTAAATCTTTACAAACCAACATTTTGAGTCAAAAATGGCCAGTTACATTTGTCCCTGCGTGTTTTAGAAGTAACAATCAATTTAGTATATGTTATAAACTGTAGGTTTGGCACAGAGCAACACCCTTGGCTCTGATGTTGTCCTCTCAATATAAGTAGGCTGTTTGTGTTTTTGTGTGTTAGGGCTGTGCAGTATATTGAAATTATTGAAATCTTGCAAATGTACATAAAATATGCATATTGCTACAGCTTGCAGTATTTGGGGCCATGAACAAAAGACAAAGAGAAAATCACTTTCTGCTCTTGCCTACATAACTTTTGTAGCTTAAATAAGAATCAGTGCATAATTGAATTCATAGAGGGAAGACTAAGCAGTGTTTTACTTTTCTTTTTTATCATTCAGTTCCTAAACAGAATTTACACTAAAATTACACTAATGTTAAAATGACATTTTTAGAAACATGTATGCTAGACATATTAGAGTCAGAATGAGAATGAGCTTTATTCACCAGGTGTACGCGAACACAAGGAATATATATATGTGTATTGACATATATATACTACATGACACAAGATAGGTATGGAAGTTCACAGAATCGACATATATATCATATCGCATATCGATTATCGCATCTTCCTTCAATATCACACAGCCCTAGTGTGTTTGTGTGTTTGTGTGTGTGTTAAATGGTACAAAGAAGAGGTGAATGTGTGATGGAAGGAGTGTGTAATTAATATGAAACATTAATTTGTGTCTGTATTGTATTGAAACTAAAAGCAGTATTCTTCTTTCATACAGAAAACAAACGGGGACAGTATGATAGATATGGTAAAGAAGGCCTGTCTCAGAGAGGTATGTAAAGTTATTCCTGATTTATGTTATCTGTTGACATATTTACCTGTTTTTGAAAATGTGGTTTTCCTCTAATTATTACTTGTTGGAAAAGGAGGCCATTATAATCAGGATTACATGGGCGGATTCACATTCCGAAATCCAGATGATGTCTTCAGGGAATTCTTTGGAGGCCGAGATCCATTCGCAGATTTTGCAGATTTCTTTGGTAGGTACATGTTTAATTTATACTGATTGAATAACAAATAATTCAAATGGAAAAGTGTTGAATTTTTATTAGCAAAACCCACATCTAAGCATCATTTGTGAATAAAAAGGTTCTTGTCAGTAAAAACAGGAGTGTTAAAAATTAGAACAAAATTCCCAAAGAGAAGAAATAAGGTCATATCTCACAGTGGCTCTTTGACAGTAATGACGTGGTTTGAGTTATAATTAGGTAATTAGGTTTTGGAGCTTGGGTTCATTAGCTGATTAGCTTTCTGTTAATCTACCATAATTATATTGTTCACTAAAAATACACTCTTAACTTGGGTGTGTATTATGGGAAAATTTCACACTTACACTGTTTTACCTTTTATATGTGACCCTGGACCACAAAACAGGTCTTAAGTTGCACAGGTATATTTGTAGCAATGGTCAAAAATACATTGTATGGGTCAAAATGGTCGATTTTTCTTTAATACCAAAAAAAGTTATAGAAAAATAGATTTTCTCAGGATTATTATTTTTTTTTGCTTCCACAGATTCCAGATTTTCAAATAGTTGTGTCTTGGCCCAATATTGTCCTATCATAACAAACCATACATCAATGGAAAGCTTATTTATCAATAGAAAGCGTACTCCATTTCAAAGAATGTACTCTTATGACTGGTTTTGTGGTCCAGGGTCACATATGTCTGTTCGTATACATACAATAATTTCACACCTGTATGCAATTTTTTTGTTGTTGTAAAACAACACAAAGAATCTTAACGTTGATTTTTCTATATGACAGTTAATCAAATACTGTCAAGTAGTCCACATGACTTGTGTGCTACATTCCAAGTCTTCTGAGGATTATCCATGAATTATCGCTTAATATAAATATCTTTTGAGATCTTGACAGTTTGCAGTCACTATGAATTGCCATAATTGTTGGTGGGAAAAAAAAGGATGTGAGGATTTTAAATTCTTTCCACATAAAATAACAAAAGGTTTGGAGTGACACAAGGCCAAATAAACAATGAACTACCCCTTTAATTTGATAAGTTGTTGAATAAGTTCTTATATAAAGCTGATATAGAAATGTATTAACTGGTGAAAATAGATAAGACCTATTAGTCATCTGTTAAACACTAAAGTGCAACTCCATGCCCACTGACTCTAACTGCTGGGAACAAATGGCTGAACGGCATGTGTGTAAAACATACAGGCACTCTAAATATGGCGAGGGCGCTCAGACCAGCAAGTGGGACGAGAAGAGACTCTGCATCATCCGCTAGGAATGTTCTCAGAAATAGCTTCCGAATAAAAGAGCAGCAAGAGAAAGGGAATGGCTATTACAGAGAGAGAAAAAGAGTGTATGTGTTCAACATGTATGTTTTTCTATGAGCAATATGTCAAAATACTGAGAATTGTTTTAAATTGGAGTGTTTCAAGAAGACCATCCTTGACGATAGAAGGTCATTTGTGTTTATTTGTGTTGATGTAGCCATGACAAGGTTGGGGTGGGTTAGAATAACAGTCACACTGTGTGTGTGTATGTGAAGATATCAGGCATGGTTCTGCCTGCCAAATCAAACTGCTTGAAGGAGATTCAAAAGTTCATATGAAGGTGCTGAGTGCCTGGAAATGGAGAAGCATTGATCTAGACATGTTTCAGCAGGCATAATGCTACATTGCAACACTGGTCCCGAAATTATGAGGAGGTTAAATTAAAATAGACCTTAGCCCTCAATCGACCTAGGAATTCCATTTTACAGAGAAGAAATATATAAAATGTGCAAATTTATTAAAAGTCTGAAAACGTGTGGGTTTATTCGCTGCATTAAAGAATCTGTGAGATATGAGCAACAATAAAAAAAAAATTCTGACAATTTACTCACCCCCATGTCATTCTAGATGTTTCTTTGTTTCTTTGTTTCTTTCTTTCTTTCTTTCTTTCTTTCTTTCTTTCTTTCTTCAGTTGAAAAGAAATTAAGGTTTTTGAGAAACATTCCAGGATTTTTCTGCAAATAAATGGGAGTCAACGAGTTGAAGGTCCAAATTGCAGTTTCAATGCAGCTTCAAATGGCTCTACACGATCCCAGCCGAAGAAATAAGGGGCTTATCTAGTGAAACAATCGTCCATTTTCAAGAAAAAAAAAAAATGTATATACTTTTTAACCACAAATGCTCATTTCGCATTAGCTCTGCAATGACGTGATCACATTGGAAAGGTCACACGTGGTTAGTTCTTCTATGTACTTTGGTGGGGTAGGGTGAAAATTTCCATCTAATTTTATCCTTTAACTTTAATGACATCGTTTTACCCTTTTTTTTTATAAAGGGTGTTTTACTTTCTTTGCACATTTGCTTTTTAAACACTGGGTCGGCATTTCTGCCTACGTCACGCATGACCATTGTGACAATGTCGAGCTAGTGCAAGATAAGCATTTGTAGTTGAAGGTATATACATTTGTGAATTTTTTTTTGTTGTTGAAAACAATCAATTGTTTCACTAGATAAGACCCTTATTCTTTGGCTGGGATCGTGTAGAGCTCTTTGAAGCTGCATTGAAACTACAATTTGGACCTTCAACCTTGAAGTCCACTATATAGAGAAAAGTCCTGGAATGTTTTTCTCAAAAACCTTAATTTCGTTTTGACTGAAGAAAGAAAGACATGAACATCTTGGATGACAATGGGTAACTTATTAGGAAATTTGAACTCTGGAAGTAATCAGTTAAGTTTAGTGGCCAAGTTTAGTTGTAATGACTGATCTTGTAATTGCTTTTATTTTAATGGGCATAGGCAGTCTGGTTTTCCATGAAATGAAAATCTAGTTCCCTTTAAACAGTTTCTTTACTCTGAATGGCAAAAAGTTTACCTTTTTTAGCCAAGCCAGTGGTTTTCAACCTTTTTGACTCGAAAGGCCCCCTATTGTCCATCACAATATTCTAAGGCCTCCCATATTGGCTAGGATATTTCCTCTGGTATTTCTGCTGTAATTATGACAATGCTGCTTGTTTTCAATTATATAAAAAAAAACTGAACTCTGGAGTAATTTTAAAGTAATTGACCCTTCGCAAACAGCTTGATTAGCATGCCATCTGACCAATCATAATGCAGAATCTGCCATTTTGTCAGACAAATCAGACAGCAGATCAGAATAACTTCGTTGGACTTAAACTTGAAACTAAAAATTGTGTATTGACATCTTTCTGCGGTTAAAATAAAATTAAGTACAGAAGAAGAAAAGACTATCGGTTCACGTGTCGATTGATAAATCCAGAAGAAATAGAAGGAAGATTTCAAAGGACTGATTGTACAGATATTTACCATCTATTACAGGGCTCGACGATATGGACTGCCCTATGGCCCGGTACAACGCTTACATTCACTGCACTGCATTCATGTTCCTAAATGTAATTTGTGTAGAAATATTACGTTATTATTATATTTAGCCTGTAAAAGGCCATTAACAGAGGCCTGAAGTGGTGAAAAGAGTCAAATACTGTAGCAGGCAGATCAGTCTCACTGTTTACGATGCACAAAATATTGGAAGAAACTAATTAAAAAGAAAATAATAAATTGGGGGTAGGAGTTTATATGAATGTATTTCTGAGGGGAACTGTCTGTTTTCAGAAAAGTTTTCATGGCATCTAGCATCTGTATGATGCATTATAAAGCAGTGTTATTAAGCGTAGCGCAGCTTTGCATACAACAGCAACCAAGGAGACACTATCACTGCTTAGCATTTAGCCCCTTTATTAACTTTTGTTTTCTCAAAATATAATGCCCTTTCCTGCTTTCTAAGCCCTTTTTTATATAATTAAGAAGCTTCAGTAGTACGTTTAACCGTGCAATCCATGCTGCTGTTTATCATAGTATCACGACAATGGCCGCGCATCCAGGTGACTTGTCAGGAATTAATTTTTACACTTTTTTTTTTTTTTAATGGCGGATTTCAAAAAGATGGCGTACCCAAACCCCAACCCCCCCTTAAATACACTTTGTCCATATTTAGAATGCTGTAACATATCTTACTTGTACAGCCATGGCGTTGTTTTTCACGAAGCTTCTTTTTCTTTTGATTTAGCCGATGACCCCTTTGAAGATTTCTTTGGTGGTGGGCGCCGTCATAGGGGTGTGAGCAGGAGCAGGACGACAGGTTCATTCTTTCCTGGATTCTCTCCATTTGGTTCCCCTTTTTCTTCGTTTGACACAGGTATGTTAATTTGAGTGTAGCCAGTGAAAAATCACTTGATTACTACAAGTCCTTCTATGTATGTTTGGCATACTTGTGTATTTAAACTAGAGGTGGGCCGTTATCGGCGTTAACGTGCTGCGTTAACGTGAGACTCTTATCGGGCGATAAAAAAAATATCGCCGTTAATCTATTCTCAAAGTTGGGTTGGGAGCTGGGTCTAAACTACGTAAGCTGTGATGACCTTCACCTTGATAGTTTAGCGCGGATGTCTACCTAGCCGAATTGAGTGTATGATGATCCGTGATCCGTACGGACCAAACCGGTTCGGCACGCATGTGATTCGCGGATTAACTGTTATTAATTTTTAATAAATTTAACCATCATAGAGTAAAAGTTTATAATTGGCACATGTTTTGTCTTGCCAATTTACCAATTCAAACAATTTAAAAAGGGAACATGCACGCCGACGCACACACCTGAAGAGAGCACGCGCACAGAGAGAGAGAGACAGAGAGACAGAGAGAGGCGCGATTCACACAGATTGATTCCTCTTTAACTTCTTTTTGAACGGAAACACACATACAAAGTCATGTCTAAATACCCGTTTTGGTGTTCTGGTAAACACAGTTGGTTATGTCTTCAGTGAACCGAAACAGCTGAGAAAGAGATGCGCGCCAGTAGTCGGTACGTGCATTATGCCTTAAAGAGACAGCATCCTATAAATACCTGCAGTGAGAAGCACTAGTTATTTACAATTAATTATTAAATTTCCGCACCTGAATTCTAGGGTTATTGATTTTATTAGTAACTTTATGTTGCATTCATTTACACTTGTTATTTGTGTAATTGTTCTTGTTTTGTTACTGACTTTATTAGTTCAGCTAGTAGTGTTTGCTGTGGATTAGAAGTAGCCTACTTAAAGTAAGCATTCAGTAATTAGTAAAAAACAAACTTTTTTGTTTTGTTTTGTTTGTTTTTTGCTGATCCGAAAAATGATCCGATCCGTGACTCCAAATCCATGATGTGATCCGAATCGTGAGTTTTGTGATCCGTTGCACCACTAATATCCATGCCCTTGTGCATCTGTGTATTAATCTGCAACGCGCACGTCGCGCAGCCTTTTACTCAGAAGTAGGCTACATGCAGTGTGGAAATAGTTGGTTACACAAGTTTGTATAGTTAATTGTGTTGTAAATGCAATTGTCAAGCAGTTTGTGATGCATTTTGGAAACAGGAGATGGGCCCCTGGTCTAATGCGCCACCTGGCTTAAGAAACCCGTTCTCAAAGACTTACTTTTAGTCATTATTTGGTTAGCACACATATTCTGAATGCCTTCAGCAGAATTCAAATTAGCCATTTTAATCTAGATTAATCTAGATTAAAAAAATTAATCTATGCCCACCTCTAATTTAAACATCATTATCATCATTTCTGTAGGTTTCCCAGCATTTGGCCCAATGGTTGGAGGTGGCTTCACCTCATTTTCCTCCTCCTCATTTGGTGGTGGTGGTGGTGGTGGTGGAGGTGGAGGAATGGGAAACTTCCGCTCAGTCTCTACATCCACCAAATTCATCAACGGAAAGAGGATCACCACCAAACGGTACCAAAGAACATTCTGTAGCTTCTAGTGATTCACAGCTTATGCAATACCACTTTTGCAAGTTGTTCACTCACATTACATACAGTTGAGGTCAAATATATATTATATACCCACCTTTCAGAATGAGCAAAATGTTAATTATTTTTCAAAATAAGAGGGATCATGCAAAATGCACGTTGTTTATTTAGTACAGACCTGAATAAGATATTTCACATAAAATATGTTGACATAATCCACAAGAGAAAATAAGTTAAACTTTTGAATTTAAAGATCAGGGTAAATTGTAACAGGGAAACATGTAACTATCTTCTGTTGCCTCTGAAGGGCAGAACTAAATGTAAAAATATGATATTTAGGCAAAATAAGAAAAATGTACACATCTGTTCAAAAGTTTTCACCCCCGGCTCAATGCATCATGTTTCCTTCTGAAGCATCAGTAAGCGTTTGAACCTTCTGTAATAGTGAGAGTCCCTCAGTTGTCCTTGGTGTGAAAAGAAAGATGGATCTCAAAATGATACAGTCATTGTTGGAAAGGGTTAAAATGCACACAAATGCTGGAAAATCAAAGGATTTGTGACACCTAAAGGATTTTTCTGAAGAACAGTTTTAAGAATCAAGGATGTAAATTTCAGAACGGGGTCATTTTTATAAATTCAACTATTATTTTCTCTTGTGGACTATATGTAAACGTCTTTTATGTGAAATATCTTATTCAGGTCCGTACTAAAACATTTTTGCCGATTTTGAAAAGGGGATGTAAATTTTTGATCTCAGCTGTATCTATGCAAATTGCTCATAACTGATGCTTATTAGTCTTTAATACTATCTATGGTAATAATTGTACAGTTAATGCCAGCTCACTCTACAGCTAACTTTTGTATTGTTGCAGTATTGTAGAGAACGGTCAAGAGAGAGTGGAGGTAGAGGAGGACGGTCAGCTCAAATCTCTCACAGTCAATGGTAAGGAGCAGCTTCTCCGACTGGACAACAAGTGATCTTGATCTCTGAACTCTGCAGATGAACATTCAAAACATTTAAACCCAAACATTCCTAAACATAACCAGGCCGAAGGCTACCAAAACACCTGCTCTCCACTAGTCAGCAAACCAAGAGTAGGTCACATGTGACGCATCCATGTGATGTGAGCTTTTAGGTGGTGCTGTTACCCTCTGTGCAATGAATCACAGACGTAAACAGGGTGAACTTTCATTCCAATGTAAGCGATTTTCTTTATTTTTTCTTCACAAAAACAGGAGACCTCAGTTTGAACAAGCGCAATTCATTCCTTTCTGTCAGCTGATGGCTGTTTTTTTTTCATTCATAAGTGCTTATTGCCTGATTGAAACTGGAGCTTAGCGGGTTGTATCTGCTTTTTGCTGTAGAGCCATTCAACTGTTCAAATGTTGAAGTCTTAACCTCTCCACTAAGAACTATTTAATATGATCTAACCAATGTTAGTAGCCATCATTTGTTTATAATATTAAGCTGTTGGATAAGTTGTTGGCTTCACAACGGCTAACTGTTGCATAACCTGAGACCTTTCCATTATTAAGAATATATATTGTGTGACTTTCTATGCTGGACATTTTGTTCTTTGTAAGACAAAAGCAAAGATGGACAATGTTTCAGGTTCAATAAATCTCACTTCCACCTGTTTGGAATGTTGCACTCACAGTTTCTTTGCAGTGGTGTTTAGAAAACAAACTTGCCTCTAATTTATGTGTAGGTGTGTCTTTTTGCTTGGCTGATGTGTGTGTGTGTGTGTGTGTCTCATCCCAGCACTTACAAAATTAAAATAAGTAAAACATTGCTTTCAATCTGCTTTTACATCACCTTATTGTTTCCACTAGCCTCTAAAAACATCCACACATGCATGTGCACCTTTAGTAGTTTTATTTGGTTTGTTTTACATTGCTGATTTCAGGACACAAAGACAAGATTTCACCTTGGATTAACTACAAGTATATGTAAAGAACACTTACTCCTGCAGTATTTAACAGCCATGGCATGATGTGATGTTCAAAACCTCAGCAGGCCTAAATGTCCTCACTATTGTAATGAAATATCACACATCAAAATGTTATGATTGAGGAAATTTATGTATCCTTGTGTGTGTGTGGTGATTTTTATACCCTCATTAAGGTAAGTTCGAAAGAATGGTGTTGTGCTGAACATGAGAACCTACCTGCCTTTCCTTTGAATTTTGATGTAATCTCTCTGTAAAATTATATTCAAAAACTGAAAGAAAACATTTCCCTCCCTAAACTAATACTGTTGAGGTCAAACGTTCACACACCTTACAGAATCTGCAAAATGTTAATTATTTTACGAAAAGAAGAGGTATCATACAAAATGCATGTTATTTTTATTTTATTTAGTACATACCTGAATAAGATATTTCACATAAAAGACGTTTACGTATAGTCCACAAGACAAAATAGTTTAAATTTATAAAAGTAACAGCATTCAAAAGAATGATCCACAGCTGTTTTTGTTTGTTTAGTGATAGTTGCATATGAGTCCCTCAGTTTATCAACTATTACATAAGGTTTAAACACTCACTGATGCTTCAGAAGGAAACTATATATTAAGTGCTGGGGGTGAAAACTTTTTGAATTTGAAGATCAGGGAAAATGTAACTTTATTTTGTTTTCTGGGAAATATGTAAGTATCTTTTGTAGCTTTTGAAGGGCAGTACTAAATTAAATGAAAATGTACACATCTTCATTCTGTTCAAAAGTTTTCACCCTGGCTCTTAATGCATAGTTTTTTCCTTCTAGAGCATCAGTGAGCATTTGAAATGTCTGTAATGGCTGCATATGAGTCCCTCAGTTGTCATCAGTGTGAAAAGATGGATTTCAAAAGCATACAGTCATTGTTGGAAAGGGTTCAAATACACACAAATGTTGACAAACCAAAGAATTTGTGGGACCGGAAGGATTTTTCTGAAAAACAGCAGGCAGTTTAACTGTTCAGGACAAACGAGGGACTAATATCACTATCACTTAAAGGAGAACTCCGGTGTGATATTGACCTAAAGTGTATTGAATCATGATACCGAGTGTGAACGTACCTTGCATATCTCATCTCGGTTTGCGTCCAGCAGTCCGAAATCTGGGGTCAGTTAGCCGATGCTCACAACAGGTTGTCAATGAGAGTCAACAGGGCATCGGAATAGCCATGTAAATAAATCACTGTTTTACGCCATTTACGAGGCACAAAGTAGCTCCACACTTCATTGGTAGACTTCCAAGGGCCTTGACATTTAAAACGAGACATTGAGAACTCAGAAAAAGCACCGGTAGTTTATTTACAAGTAGATTTATACAGACATTTTCCACCAGGAACAGACCGGTCGCCGCCATCTTAAATGTAGTCACGATAAGTCGAGTGTCGAGCACGAAGGAAACTACAACCTGATACGTTGATAACCTGATAAATTCCTTGGTGCTCGACACTCGACTTATCGTGACTAAGTTCAAGATGGCGGAGACCGGATTTTTTCTTCCAGGTACTGTCTGTATAAATCTTGTAAATAAACTACCGGTGCTTTTTCTGAGTTCTCAATGTCTCGTTTTAAATGTCAGGGCCCTTGGAAGTCTACCAATGAAGTGTGGAGCTACTTTGTGCCTCGTAAATGGCGTAAAACAGTGATTTATTTACATGGCTATTCCGATGCCCTGTTGACTCTCATTGACAAGCTGTTGTGAGCATCGGCTAACTGACCCCAGATTTCGGACTGCTGGACACAAACCGAGATGAGATATGCAAGGTACGTTCACACTCGGTATCATGATTCAATACACTTTAGGTCAAAATCACACCGGAGTTCTCCTTTAAAAAAAAAAAAAAAAAAAAAAAAAAAACAGGGTCATTTTTATAAATTCAACTATTATTTGAACTATATATAAATGTCTTTTATTTGACACATCTTATTCAGGTCAGTATTAAATAAAAACATTTTGCAGATTCCGCAAGGTGTATGTAAACTTTTGACCTGAACTGTATATACACTTTTTTTTTTTAACCATTTTAAAGATTAAGCAGAAAGCAAACCTGAATTTTCAGCACCCATACAGTATTGTCACATTTTTCTTGAGAATTCATTAATATGTTGGGGAGGAACCTTACCACAAACTTTTGGACAGTATCCTATTTTTGCTTATTCACTACATTTTTGTGAAGGCATTGTCAGACAGGACTCAGATTCATATTATGAATCACACTGAAAGCTGTGTAGAGCAGGGCTGACTAATCCTGTTCCCGAAAGAGATCTACCTTCCTGTAAAGTTCACTAACACAACTTAACCAGCTAAATAAGATATTCAGGAGCACTTGATAATTACGGACATGTGTCTCGATTGGAGCTGAACTCTGCACCTTGGAGCTGAACTCTGCACCTTAGAAAAGGATTAGGTACCCCTGGTGTAGAGTAAAAGCTTTATAGAGTTCTGTTATTTGTTGTCTTTTGGCGCCCCCTGTAGTCTAAATGTTAGACGAACATCCTCTTCCATTTCCAGACAGTCTTGCCTTGTCCTTTACCTTTAGTAATAGCAAAAAAAGACTTGACATTTGCTAATGATGAATGTCCTTTGAAGGGCTGTTAACCTTTTCTGGAGCGGTGTAATTTCCACCACACATTGTCCACTGAAACGCAAAGGTAGCGTCAAAATAATTATAATGACATTGCAGCGCTGGAGGGCGCCATTTCTTCAGTGTTATCAAAACGTCTTTGGTGCGCTGAATGTCTGTTTACAACAGGTTTAGGAAGATGAATGTTACAATACTTTTAAATCGACAAGGTGTAACACAAATGACTGAACTAGACAAAAAAGTATTACAAAATTGATTGTTCCTGTCATGAATGCTGCATGGCATTACAATGAGCCATATTTTGTAAGTATATCAGAAGGACACCAAATGTAATGTCTAATTTTTAAATGCTTATTTTTTTAATTAAGAAAATAAATTGCCATACTATAGCCAAATGAAAGCAGGCCACAAATATAGACTCTATATAGATAGACAAAAATAGACATTAATTTCCTTCCTCCTTTTTTCCCCTTGTCTCTTTCTTTGATGAATGATCCAAATTTGATCAAAATGATCTACAACTGTGATGAAACCGGAAGCTGAAAACATCAAAAGCCTGATGAAGAGTGTTTTCCCTCGTGTTTTTCTGCTGTCCTCCAAGGCTTATGAAAGATGGCAAAGATTGGCAAAGGCCAGCTCTGGGTTTCTGTTAGTGCCTGCTGAGATGCTATCAGAATGTCTGAACAGTGGGAAGTGTTTGCTGTTGACTTTGGTCTCATTTAAAGACAGGGGTGCTTGCTTTCCTAGCTGTGTGAATGATTCTTGGTGTTAGAAGTGGATGAAAGAGTCCCATCTGATTTCTCAGGGATCCAGTATAATTTCTCAGTGATTGCCATCCTTTTTGTTGTTGTTGTTGTTTGTTTTTCATGTCACTTGAATGACCACATGACATCTGGGTAGAGCATCTTGTTTTGTTTTGTTTTTCTTCAGGCACTAAAACTCTATTCACATTCAGCCCATATTAATTCTGTGAACAACATCAAGCATCAAGTAATCAGGATACCAAGATAAAGCTAGTAGTAGTCAGCTGGCCATGTGACTTCAACATGGCAACCCCCATAAGAGGACCTGCTCAATGTAAAATGAAACTAAATAGAACTGATTTTGCTACTCTCTCTGTTTGTTTGTCTCTCTCTCTAATACTAATGTCTTACATAAACCGTTTTAATAAAGAAAAATACTGAGTGCAAACTAAGAGAGAATTGTCACCTGATACAAACCTCAAACCATTTGCAGCTCAAACAAACACACAAAGTAATTAAAGTAAAACAGATTCAAACAGAGAAAAATGCTTAATAGGTATTAAAAGATTGCATTTATTAGAGTTTTTAATTGTTTCCAGCCAAAATATTTCGCCACTGAAAGTAATTAAATGATAATGGATGAAAACATGTCCTGTCTTATCACCGGGGTAACCGCCATATAATAGCGTAATATACTGATCTGAAAGCAAGGACGCTTTTAGACAATAAAAACACCACCTTGAATCAATCCCCCTCCTTCTTGAATACACCAGGCTTGCGAAAGCCTCTCTATTTCATTTCTTTATTTCCCCTCCATATTTAAAAAGCTAGATATGATCTCTCCCGCTGCCTTTCATGGACGAATAAACGCTGCTTGTTATTCAAAGCTCGACGAGGAAGAGAAACCTTAACGCCAAGGGTTTTTACTCCGCGGAGAGCTAGTGAGCGGGACACTTATTTTTCACGTATAGTCCCTGACTGGGATTTAGACACCGCGCCATGATTTGCTCGGATGCATCTCAGAAAAGCATCGAATGCGTGTGTTTGTATGGAAGTGTGCCTTCGGTAATAGACTGCGAATTTACGGGGTCACCGCGGCGACCTCGCGGTAATAACACGTCCAATCATACGCGCGAAAATTGAGACTTGCGCGGGCTGCTTTTGTCTCTCTGTTTGACCAGGCTCGTTACGCTTTGTGCCGACGATTGGGCCTCTTCTATTCTTTTCTCTCTCACACGTTCTCTCATCTATATCACTTCCTTCATCTTTCATTTTATGTGTCATTCTCTTTTGCCATTTCCCCCTCTACTGATCCTTTATCTGTTTCTTTCGTTTCCTTGCCAGAGATGAAAAAGCTCAGGTTAGAGATGAGCAAATTTCTATTGGTTTTGATTACTATACTAGGAGGTTCTTTGCTCACATGCTTCTTGACGTTCCTTCCCAAGTTAGCTTATATTTAGGAATATGTCACGTTTTTTGACCATAAGAAACTAGACTGTATTATCCAACACTGTGTAAAACATTGTACAACAGACATTTAGATAGGCATACAGAAATGTTTACGACTGAAACTGCAACAGCTAACAAGGTAGGCTAACTATATTTAGAATTAATATTTAGCAGCCACTGAAATTGTCCTTTCTCCACCAAGTTAAATGGTAGCTAGGCTAATCATCCTGTCTTACCAAAATCATCTCAGATGTTCCACCATTTTTCCACCTTTTCACTTAAAAGTGGTACATTTTATTTTTCATTTGTAAATTTGATGGGTGTGGCTTCCGGTCTGGTCCACTTCCAGCTATTTTTAGCTCTACAAAACAGCTAGTTTTGTTGCTTGATATTGCAAATTGGTGTCTTACCATATTATTTTAAAGTATTATCTTAATTATGAACACACTGGTTTGTAGTGCAAACAGTTTTACTGTTTGCTGCAAGTTTTTATGATGAACCGGAAGTCTCACCCATAGGTAGGGGTGGGACGATACAGGTAACTCACGATTCAATTCTGTGGCGATATTTGGTCCACGATAATGATAATATCACGATTCGCGATATCTACGATATTCAATATATTGGAGGAAATTTCATAGATATATCACGATATATGTGACTGAAAAAGAAAAAAATACCCATAATAAGGAAAACTTATGCATTTATTAATGCCAACATTTCCAAATTGTGCAAAGAATTATGCAATTGCATAATAACTTACTGCCTCCTGGTCTAAAATGTAAACTCTGTACAGCTAGACAGATAAAAGTGCATGAACATTAAAAAACATGTAAACATTAATTAACATACGTAAACCATGATACTGAAACGTCAGTAGTAAGTTACTGTAAAGTGCTTTATGTTAACCTGGACAGTGGACACATCAAGGCATATTCTTCCTGAGGAACACTAACTGATCAGCATGCTCAACTAGCGGGTGGGTCTTTGATTTGTTTTTCATTATTTTCCGCCATTCTTCTCACTTCTCTTTTTTCTGCGCTTCTTCTCTGTTGTTAGTTAACTTGTGTTCTTCACTGGCCGCTGCTTCCGCCACTTTACCCCTATTTACTCGAACAGCGCCCCCCGCAAACAGAATGGTAGATATTGGGTAGTGACAGTGACACTGACAACGGGTAAATTAATCATTTTGTGTTGTAATAATGTCGATATCGATATTGGCCGTTAGTGTATCGATTATTTATTGCGACAGAGAGCACAACAATATATTGCAATATCGATTTTTTTTCCCACCCCTACCCATAGGCATACTTCTCTGTTGAGAAAAAAAGCTGGATATGTAACATAAATATAAATATATATATATATATATATATATATATATATATATTCATCCTCATGTTGTTCCAGGCCTGTATAGTATTCTTTCTTCTGCTGAACACAATATAATACTAATAATAATTACAAACATTTTTCAAAATGTTTTCTTTTAAAGTTGTCATGTCACTAGAGTTGGATATAATTCTAATTACTTTTACTAATACTGCAGTAATGTAATGTATTTCATTTTAAATTTATGTAATTTGATTACAGTTAATGTCAATAAAATTGTTACTTAAGTTACAAATGCAGTGTTTATAACAAATATAAAGTAAACTGTATTTTAAAATCATGTGTTGTGTGTCAGTATGCCTTTTAATCAATCAACGGAGAATGCGAGCTAAAATGCAGACGAATCGTATAACATTTAGATGTAATATTTCAAAATGTCGCACTCGATTTTACATATTTTAGTGACTGTTCAAGTTGCTGTTTTGATCATATTTCAATCAATATTAAATTACTGAAAGAGCTATGAGTTTCACTTTGTAGTGTTTTTATTTTTATTTAGGTTTGATAACTTGAAAAGTAACTTGTTATCAAACTTTAAAGTAACTTGAAAGTAATTAGTAATCTGATTACTTTTTAAATGCAGTAATCAGTAATGTAATTTAATTGAAATTTTTAATTAGTAATTTGTAGTGGATTCCTTTTTTGAGTGACTTACTCAACATTGCATGTCACACAGGGTTGGAATGACATGAGGGTGAGTAAATGATGACAGAATTTTGTTTTCTTTTTTTGGTAAACTGTCCCTTTTAACATGTATTGTTCTGAGTATGTTATCACTTAGAGTAATTAACTTGTTGATGTTAAAAGCTTTTAGAGGATCCGTAGTACAAACAGTGACATTTCCCAGTGT
The DNA here is from genome assembly GCF_049309525.1 of Garra rufa. NCBI lineage: Eukaryota > Metazoa > Chordata > Actinopteri > Cypriniformes > Cyprinidae > Garra > Garra rufa. The sequence continues at coordinate 30,088,338 of NC_133363.1, forward strand.
CACCTTAGGCAGCTGCTGTTGTGGTTTGGGTCACGGTGGTTCCTTTCTCCGAGCTCAAATAAGAGGGTCCGCCAGACAACAAGAGATGTGGTAAAGGCTTGTGGCTTGTCTTCTAAATGTATTCTATTTTTCATCTTTTCTTTGGGGGGTTGTCGGTAGGTGGAGGAGGGTGTTGCAGCAGACGCAGGCCTTTTCCGGAGATGAAAAAAGGTCCGGTAGTTTGAGAAGCAGCATCTGTCCCTTTTCTTCTCTTCTCTCCCCTTTAATTACACAACACAATAGCCACGAGATGTGCCCATAATCTGCACGCATAATCAGTCTCTCTTTTCTCTCTTCCGAGCCCCTATTCCGTACGCTAATTCAATATAAATGTAAATTAACACGCAAAAAGAATAAAGAAATCTCAATCTATTTACATGACTAATCACAATAAACGCGTTCCACATGAAATATGAATGAATGCATCGCGATTATGGGGAAAAAAGGGGTGGTGGGTGTCAGGCAAGGAGTGCTTTATAGGAGCTATTTAAACTTTTTTTTTCCTTTTACAGTGGGGTGATGCACAAGTGTCTGTAAACAGCAGGTTAGGTGTATCAGTGAGGACAACACTTACAATAGTGAATAGAGGTGACAGTGGTAGCCTTACCAGTTCTGCTGCTTAATACTGTCACCTTGAATAAAATAAAAAACAGATAAAATACTGTCAGGATTTAATTCCTAGCAGAACTGATATCTGAGCTGCAACAATAACAACTAATCACTGGATTTGCAGAAGTATTTGAGATTAATGGATTCAAATCTTTAAAAGACATCAGAGTTAGAGGCAGTTAATAAAAAGTAAACTAGGTAAACTATGGCTTTTTTGTCTGTAAAATAATCAGCACCTATTAATTTTTATAATTCTGACTTTATCACAATTTTCACACATTTTCAGCTCATTTCCTTTGTTGTTTTTATAGCACTTTTATTTTTGTATCAAGCAAAACAAACAGTGAATGATCATTTTATTTGTAAACCAGACGGTCTCTTTCTGTCTACCTGGATGATTTGTGGCCAGAATAAACTTCAAACGTGACCAGAATGTATAATAGTCAAAAGTTCTACTTCTGCAAGACTAAATTGGAGACCAAACTTAAAAGTAAGGATTTTGTATAAAATAATAATAGAAGAAACACAATGCAACCACGCAAGAGTATTATCAGTGAAATGAAAAACACATTTTCAAATCAAAAGGAAATAAGTCAGGGTAAATCCAATATAAAACAAACTTAATACTGTATTATACCAAATAACCAGAAACAACCTGTTTCAAAAATGTAATGTCAGATTTTTTGTTTAAATCTTAAAACTTTTGTCTAGGAGCAGATGCTGTTCAAGCAGAGTACATAACTGGAATCAATTCAGCATCCTGAATGGAAGTAGTTTGGCATTAAAGGGATAGTTCACATAAAAAGGAAAATTCACCTTCATGCCGTTCCAAACCTGTCAGACCTTCGTTCATCTTCAGAACACAAATTAAGATATTTTGATGAAATCTGAGAGCTTTCTGATCCTGCATAGACAGCAACAGTACCATGTTCATGGCCCAGAAACATAGTGAGGACATCGATAAAGTAGTCCATGTAAAATCAGTGGTTCAACCGTCACAAAACCATTTTTGAGCAAAGAGAACAAAAATAGTGACTTTATAGTGAATTTCTTCTCCTCTGTGTCAGACTTTGCTGTGTATTTACAAAAGTATTATGACACATGTGTGGCGCTGCTAGCGCCGGACATAGAATATCCATCTCTTTTAGTTCATAGTCTGTATATTCTGCTTCAGATAAGGCTGAGCAAATGTACAGCATGTGTCGTCTTCTGCTGGTAAAGGAAGACTGACATGGAGAGAAGAAATTGTTGAAGAAAGTCGTTGTTTTTGTTCTCTTTGCGCACAAAATGTATTCTTGTAACATTATGGTTGAACCATGTCACATGGACCATTTTAACAATGTCCTTACTACCTTTCTGGGCCTTGAATGTGTCAGTTGTGTTGCTGTCTATGAAGGGTCAGAAAGCTCTCAGATTTCACTTAAAGGGGTCATCCGGTGCAACATGCACTTTTACAAGCTATTTGAACTGAAATGTGTGTTGGGAGTGTGTGTACACAACCACCCTAGAATGACAAAGATCCGCCCAGTAGTTTTCTTTTAATTAAGTAAAATAATTTGCCCCTTCTCATATCGAGCCGTTCTAAGATGCCTGTCGTTGTGGCGTAATTACGAGAGAGGCCGCTCCTGCGATAGTTGATAGACAGCAGTGTTTTAGCATAGACCCGCCCCGAGTGAAGTAGACTGACAGCACCGAGGGAATGTGACCGCTGATCTATCTAAAGGCCGGGACACACCAACCCGACGTAGTCTGTATTTTCATTCCAAGAAGAGAACCCGGAAGAACCGCCGCACGGTTTGCATAGCGTTTTCCGTTATGTCGTACAGCGCTGGCCTGTCTTGGATCAAATTGATCAGCTCGCCTTCAATAGCTTCGTTCCACACAGCCATAGTTGGTTTTGAATTGTGAAATGATGACAGCGAGCCGATTCCCTCTTGACTATTTTCTTTGCTTGTTACGTCACTTCACGTTCAAGTTCTCCACGCGCTCTGATTCGATGTCTGAACAGCCAATCAGAGCGCTTTCTTTCCCAGACAGCCCCAAGCCCGACGCCGGCAAACTTTGGCCGACGCGAGCCCGACGAAAGCCGAGGCGAGCCGACGTGCGGAACACACCGAACCAACGCGCTTCACCGACGCCCACCAACTGCCCGACGAGGCCAGACGGCCGATCGTCGGCTTGGTGTGTCCTGGCCTTAAAGGGTTCATGTTTACGTGAATCATTTCTCACCATACTGCTTTATAAACGAGGGTCAGTATAGAGCTTAGCTTTGTAACGCTAGATGGTTTAAAACTGTGTCTGTTAATGATTAAGATGTAACCTTAACGCAATACCTGCAAAGGTGTTTACAGCCCACAACTTCACATGAGTAAAGACTATAACACTCACATTTATGTATTTCAATATAAGGACGGGGTAAGTTATGTTAACCGATCACTTTTTTTGCTCTTGTTCAATCAGCTATACCTCAGTAAACACATCGCGTTCCTCTCTTTACCACAGTAAACACATCGCGTTGGTATCCACAGTAAACACACCGCGTTCCTCTCTTTACCACAGTAAACACACCGCGTTCCTCTCTTTACCACAGTAAACACATCGCGTTGGTATCCACAGTAAACACATCGCGTTGGTATCCACAGTAAACACATCGCGTTGGTATCCACAGTAAACACATCGCGTTGGTATCCACAGTAAACACACCGCGTTCCTCTCTTTACCACAGTAAACACATCGCGTTCCTCTCTTTACCACAGTAAACACATCGCGTTCCTCTCTTTACCACAGTAAACACATCGCGTTGGTATCCACAGTAAACACACCGCGTTCCTCTCTTTACCACAGTAAACACATCGCGTTCCTCTCTTTACCACAGTAAACACACCGCGTTCCTCTCTTTACCACAGTAAACACATCGCGTTCCTCTCTTTACCACAGTAAACACATCGCGTTCCTCTCTTTACCACAGTAAACACATCGCGTTGGTATCCACAGTAAACACACCGCGTTCCTCTCTTTACCACAGTAAACACATCGCGTTCCTCTCTTTACCACAGTAAACACACCGCGTTCCTCTCTTTACCACAGTAAACACACCGCGTTCCTCTCTTTACCACAATAAACACACCGCGTTCCTCTCTTTACCACAGTAAACACATCGCGTTGGTATCCACAGTAAACACATCGCGTTCCTCTCTTTACCACAATAAACACACCGCGTTCCTCTCTTTACCACAGTAAACACATCGCGTTGGTATCCACAGTAAACACACCGCGTTCCTCTCTTTACCACAGTAAACACATCGCGTTGGTATCCACAGTAAACACACCGCGTTCCTCTCTTTACCACAGTAAACACACCGCGTTCCTCTCTTTACCACAGTAAACACATCGCGTTCCTCTCTTTACCACAATAAACACACCGCGTTCCTCTCTTTACCACAGTAAACACATCGCGTTGGTATCCACAGTAAACACACCGCGTTCCTCTCTTTACCACAGTAAACACATCGCGTTGGTATCCACAGTAAACACATCGCGTTCCTCTCTTTACCACAGTAAACACACCGCGTTCCTCTCTTTACCACAGTAAACACATCGCGTTCCTCTCTTTACCACAATAAACACACCGCGTTCCTCTCTTTACCACAGTAAACACATCGCGTTGGTATCCACAGTAAACACACCGCGTTCCTCTCTTTACCACAGTAAACACACCGCGTTCCTCTCTTTACCACAGTAAACACACCGCGTTCCTCTCTTTACCACAGTAAACACATCGCGTTGGTATCCACAGTAAACACACCGCGTTCCTCTCTTTACCACAGTAAACACACCGCGTTCCTCTCTTTACCACAGTAAACACATCGCGTTCCTCTCTTTACCACAATAAACACACCGCGTTCCTCTCTTTACCACAGTAAACACATCGCGTTGGTATCCACAGTAAACACACCGCGTTCCTCTCTTTACCACAGTAAACACATCGCGTTGGTATCCACAGTAAACACATCGCGTTCCTCTCTTTACCACAGTAAACACACCGCGTTCCTCTCTTTACCACAGTAAACACATCGCGTTCCTCTCTTTACCACAATAAACACACCGCGTTCCTCTCTTTACCACAGTAAACACATCGCGTTGGTATCCACAGTAAACACACCGCGTTCCTCTCTTTACCACAGTAAACACACCGCGTTCCTCTCTTTACCACAGTAAACACACCGCGTTCCTCTCTTTACCACAGTAAACACATCGCGTTGGTATCCACAGTAAACACACCGCGTTCCTCTCTTTACCACAGTAAACACACCGCGTTCCTCTCTTTACCACAGTAAACACACCGCGTTGGTATCCACAGTAAACACACCGCGTTCCTCTCTTTACCACAATAAACACACCGCGTTCCTCTCTTTACCACAGTAAACACATCGCGTTGGTATCCACAGTAAACACACCGCGTTCCTCTCTTTACCACAGTAAACACACCGCGTTCCTCTCTTTACCACAGTAAACACACCGCGTTCCTCTCTTTACCACAGTAAACACATCGCGTTGGTATCCACAGTAAACACACCGCGTTCCTCTCTTTACCACAGTAAACACACCGCGTTCCTCTCTTTACCACAGTAAACACACCGCGTTCCTCTCTTTACCACAGTAAACACATCGCGTTGGTATCCACAGTAAACACACCGCGTTCCTCTCTTTACCACAGTAAACACACCGCGTTCCTCTCTTTACCACAGTAAACACACCGCGTTCCTCTCTTTACCACAGTAAACACATCGCGTTGGTATCCACAGTAAACACACCGCGTTCCTCTCTTTACCACAATAAACACACCGCGTTCCTCTCTTTACCACAGTAAACACATCGCGTTGGTATCCACAGTAAACACACCGCGTTCCTCTCTTTACCACAGTAAACACATCGCGTTTAATAACCATTCAGACAGCTCCAGTATAAGCCGTAATTGCCGAACTTCTTTGCGGGTGTCATCTTGTTTCGGTTCCAACTCCGGTTTTTAAAATACATTTTCAATGGATAGGGTTGTACAGTGTCTTCCAAGCCATTTCCCTCCAAACTATACCCCCAACTGTTGTCTAGGCAACACCCCGTGTGCGTTGTAATGACACGCCCCACAGAACTGAAGGGCGGGGTGAGCAGAGGTTCATATCATTTAAAGGGCCAGGTACTGATATCACTTGCTGAGAACAGAGGCATTTTTTTTACCAGGTAAAATGAGTGTTTTTTTTACACTACCATAGAGAATTTTTAATCAAAGTATATTACAAACTTTTCATTTCTACCCTAAAGCATCATATTAACTTGTGGAAAATGGGCATCGGATGACCCCTTTAAAGGTCCCATATTGTACACATTTCTGGAGGTTTATTGAGAAGCAGGTTTATTTTAGTTGTTGATGTCCTTAAGAATATATATTTGCGGTATAAGTATTTTTACAGCTCCTTTTTTAGGAGCTCTGTCAAAAACAGGTCGATTTTGGCCCATCTAATTAATATTCATGAGCCCCTCTTCTGATTGGCCTGTTGTTTTCTGAGTGACGCACAGCCAGGCCAATCACAGGTAACTACGGTCATGTATCGTTGTAGCCTAGCCCAGAGCCATAGAGAGAGCCTAGCCTGCTGATACTCAACAGGATATTTCAGAATGATCATTAATGTTTTTTGTTTTTCAAACACCGAATGCAGTAAGCTACATAACTGTTGCTTTAGTAAAGCCCCTTTCACAATGCGCGCTGATTCTGGAAAATTACGGGAACGAGTGCTGTGTGAACAAAAGCCAGAACCATAAAGGCAGTGTTGTAGTGATGATGCACGTTTCCCTGCGACTCTTCACGACAAAAAAATACGTGCAAAGTGGAATGAAGCGGCGATCGGGCAGAGCCAGCTCCTCACTATCAGCGCTGAAGCACAGTTTGTTCAGGTTAGTTTCAGTTTAATGAAACGTATGTCGCATTACATCTCACATCCAAACGTCACATGTCTTTATGGGTTGTGTGTAAAGCACGCACAGATTCCGGAAAACAACTGTGAATGAACCAAATTAAACAATTCCGGAACAAATCATGGGAAACATTATCCGTGTATTTACCGGAATCGCTGTGTGAAAGAGGCTGAAGTTGACGTGCCAGTGGTCTCTTATATTCACGTTGTTCTGAAGCCTGTGCAATGATGTAGTTTCGACATCTATCGACTGAACAGGGTTTTCTAGATTAGTTTCTGTGTTGTTGTTGCTTAGCAATGTTATGGACGCGATGTTGTCTGGGTTTGACAAAAGGAGGGTGGGACGGTGGTTGGTGCTCAGGGTGGTGACTGAAGGCGGTGACTTGAGTCGATCGGACGTCACATCGTTACGGAAGTCACAGCGGCTCGTGAAAATGAACAGCTACTTTAAGCAGGCTGTGTGCAGTTTACTGTGGATTGACTGTTTTGAAACTCATATGGTACTTACATAGCCCCTAGACCTCAGTTATCATGAAAAAAGCCAGGAAATTTCGATTTTGACAATATGGGACCTTTAAAAAAATCTTCATTTGTGTTCAGAAGATGAACGAAAGTCTTACAGGTTTAGAACCAAATGAAGATAAGTAATTAATGATGTAATTTAAATTTTTGAGTGAACTAATCCCTTTAAACAAGTTTACAGGAACTTAGAAAGGAATGTTAAAGGACTATAATAGTACATAGATTACACCAATTGTGTCTTCAAAACAAGCAATATTCCTGATTTGTATGCTCTTTGGACATTTCAGGAATTCAATAATAACCAACCTGATCATGTTTGTTTTATGGTTCTAGGTGAGCACTGACAGATATTTCACATGAATGAAACATTAAACCCAATTTATTTATTATAAACTGCTAATGTTCCATATCATTTGTCTGTTTTATGCGGTACAATAAGTTGCAGTGATTAAATTACCATAATTCATGAAGGATGACTAAATGATTGATTGTGCATTGAATATTACCATCACACATTATTAAGATGGAGTAGACTTTGCATAGTTTTGTGCTTTGTTGTTACACTGATGTCATACAAAAATTATGCTTTTCTATTTGTGTTTAAGCCCTCCGTCTGCTTTCTCTCATTAACAATGCTGCAAAATATGAGAAGGAATTAATGCCCTGAAGCACATTGGAACTGCCCAAAGTTCACGGTGGAGCCTGTGCTTACATAAACACCATATTCCAGAAAACACAACGTCAAGCTTCTTTCTGTTTGGGTTTGTTTGTACTACTAACCAGCCACAGAAATGCTCTTCAAACCTTAACAGTAACAGCTTTTCATCTAGTGGAGAAGATAGGGCTATCAGACTCTGATGTTGGATTTCAGTAATAAAATGCATACATTAGATAGTTGAGTACATAGTAAAAGTGTATAGTGTATGCTAGTCATTTGGCATACAATTGTTGTCTGATATGCATCAGAAATGAAATCAGGAAAGAGATTGATAGTGTCAGAGTAACTTTAATTGTACATGAAGAGTAATGTTGACACTCCAAAAATGTTGAAAAAATTGAAAAACTGAATTATATCACATTCAAAATGCATGCAGAAATCTGCAAAAGTGAGGAAAAAATAATAATAACTTAAAAAGGCAATCAACATTTCATGCAAATTCATCTGAGCTGTGTCTGGTCTTGCTCACAGGTATTTCTGATGACAATGCACCAGAGGAAAGCCGCAGACAGAATGCCCTCACTGGCCCTGCCCCACACAACCGTTACCTTCGAAATGTGGCCCAGAACCCTTCAGAGGAGGAGGAGGAGGAGGACAGAGGCCTGCAGAATCTGGGACTTGCCAGAGGTTTGTATCCCAGCTGGATGCTATGCCTGTAGGATAGAAGCCAGGATCAGAGGAGCAGAGCAGTTTCATGCAGTGTTGATTCATAAAGATATTCAGTTTTGTATTTTTCAAGGTTGCATGAGTGAGTCAGATATTAAAAGGTAAGATTTGTCAGCGTGGTGGAGGTGGTGTCTACTTGCTCATGAAATTTATTTCAGCAGGCAACTTTTATAACTAACACAACTTGCTTCTGACTGCTTCAAGCACTCAACAGTATCTGGAAATGAATTTCCATTAAGGACTTCAACAAAGACATTCCAGTGGAGTTAATTATTTAAAGTGATTGAATTCTTGTGACACAGTTAATGTCTATAACAATTAGAAGGATGTTTTCAAATATTAGTCAAGATGTTTTGGTTATTTTCTTGTTTTGTGGTATTAATGAAAGTCAAAACTCATCAGATTTCCTCTTAGTAAATCACTTTCATTTTTGTAGGGTTTTTTGACACCAGGAGAAAGAAACTAATGCTGAAGGAATCAGACACCAAAAAGAAGCGGATGCCAAGAATGACTCCTCGGATTGGGGTGTGGTTCTAACAATATTTGCAATATATATACAGTTTATTGTTTTGTGTCGTCTTTACTGTTCATTTTCTAAAATTGAGGGAATGTACAGTTGAGGTCAAAAGTTTACATCCACCTTGCAGAAATTGCAAAATGTTAATTATTTTACTACAATAAGAAGGCATGTTAAAAAAGCATGTTATTTTTTGTTTAGTACTGACCTGATTAAGATATTTTACATAAAAGATGTTTACATATCCACAAGAGAAAATAATTTAATTTATACAAAGTACCCTGTTTATGACCATGTTGATTTTTAATTCACAGCTGTTTTTTTGTTGTGTCTGTTTAGTGATAGTTGTTCATGAGTCCCTTGTTTGTCCTGAACAGTTAAACTGCCCGCTGTTCTTTAGAGAAACAAATTCCCACAAATTCTTTGGTTTTTCAGTCATTTCCAGCAATGACTGTATGTTTTTGAGATCCATCTTTACACACTGAGGTCAACTAAGGGACTCTTACGTAACTATTACAAAAGGTTCAAACACTCACTGATGCTTCAGAAGGATAAGCATGCATTAAGAGCTGGGAGTGAAAACTTTTGAATAAAATGATGTGTACACTTTTTCTGATTTTGCCTAAATATCATATGTTTTAATTTAGTACTGCCCTTCAGAAGCTACAGAAGATACTTACATGTTTCCCAGAAGACAAAATAAGTTAAATTTACCCTGATCTTCAAATTCAAAAAGTTTTCACCCCCAGCTCATAATGCATCGTTTTTCCTTCTGAAGCATCAGTGAGCATTTGAACCTTCTGTAATAGTTGCACATGAGTCCCTCAGTTGTCCTCAGTGTGAAAATATGGATCTCAAAATCATACAGTCATTGTTGGAAAGGGTTCAAATACACAAAAATGCTGAACAACCAAAGAATTTGTGGGACCTGAAGGATTTTTCTGAAGAACAGCAAGCTTTTTAGAAACTTTTGAACAGGGTCATTGTTAAAAATTCAAGTATTATTTTCTCTTGTGGACTATATGTAAACGTCTATTATGTGAAATATCTTATTCGGGTCAGTAATAAATAAAAAACAACATGCATTTTGTATGATCCCTCTTATTCTGGTAAAATAATTAACATTTTGCAGATTCTGAAAGGTGTATGTAAACTTTTGGCCTCAACTGTATAAAGATATGCTTGTATTCTGTGACATGTTGCATTCACTGTTGTCAGTATGGCCCACTAAAACATCGCAGTCACATCAGCTCATTGTAACAATTTTTTTTAAATTGCCTTCTGTATTTGTTTTGGATGAAGGATAAAGTTCAAAACAGATTGCATTTAACCAACCCTATGATTTAATCATCTGGTGATCCATCACCGTGCATGTAATGCGAATGATCTTTCATTATCCCGATTTAATGTGTAAAAAGCAATCATACTCACTTTTGTACTTTATTCATGGTTTTTAAGCATATTGTAGGATATTCCCCTGCACTGATGTGGTATTCGAGAGAGAGACTAAACACATCACTCATAGGATAATTAAACCCAACTGAAATACATTTATTCATATTTTAAAACACTAAACAGATCTCTGTTCAGGTTACTCGTACGTCTGTTTTCAGCACTCTGACATATTTGCGACGAAGAAAAGAATTCATTATAAACATAAAAGTGAGGCACTTTAAAGTTTTTGTGTTTGCCGTACATTTGGTGCTTTCTAGATTTTCTATTAAATGAAGGAGCACAAACTCAGGATATGTAAAAGATGCTTGAAAGCATAAATATGAAAGTGACAAATATGAGACAGGTTGATGAGGGAACAGAGAAATGGTCAGACTAGTGCACCGAGAATGGAAAGAGAGAAAGACAAGGGAGAAAAAAAAGGAAAAAGATTTTTGAATTATTCATTCACCAATGTGAGAGAACACGTTTTCACCAGTCTGCCTTTTGATCCAGTCTTAAGCACTGTATCAATATTTCAGAGAAAACTCCAGATGTGTTATGTCCTTTCAGAACTGGGAGCATGGCTTTAATTTTACTCCGGCTACTGCATGTATGCATTTCGTTTTGTTTTCGATATAAAACAGAGACCCAAATCTGAGGGAAATCATAGTTCCTATATTAAAAAGGAAAATAAATACGTAAATGAGATACAAAAACACAGTTTTTAGTATCACACGTTAAAAAGTTTCTACTCTGATGTGTTATAGTCGATTTTTGCTGATGCTTTATGAATATGTATTATTTGTTGATACAAATTTATGTTATTAATTGGTAGTGGTGTGAACTGAGGCAGTTTTAATCAAGTGCTGTTATTTTCAAAGCCATGAATGTCTGTTCATGCTGTACAGCAATAACTAATAAATCCTGTTTTCAGGGAAAAACACTCAACACAAAACATTTCAACCGTACTAAAAAATAGCTTGTTGTTTACTTACAGCTGTGAAGGTTTTTCTTTGTAATATTGACAAAAAGGTCTATTTCTGAAGCATGTATGTCTACTTTTTTCTGCCTTTAAACATACACCGATAAAGCCTAAAAGTTGCCTTTTGCATGTTCTGTTAATGTACTATCACTAAATTGTTAAAGAAAAATCTATTTTTTAGATGGTTTTTTTTGTGCCGGTGTACCAATGCAGCTTGTGGAGTACAGCATTATTCATAGCAAGGTATGTGCACATGACCTGTAGAGTAATTTGGGTCTTGTTTGGTTGACTGAAGTCTCACAGGGCTTAATTAGATAGCACAGCAGCAGTCATATCGCTGGCTCACCTTCTCTCCATTGCTTTCAATTTGCAAGCTGTCTCAACTCAGATTAATATAGATCCTGAAGGGAAGGAACACTTCAGAATCGGGTGGTTCTTGCTGATTGAGAAAAGAAAATGTCAGTGGTGTCCGTCCAAAATCAAACGTACTGTTTATAAATGTGGCATGTATGGATCTTTGAAGAAGGTGTTGTCATATTTTGCAGCAATACTCCAAATCCTTGCTATCCTGCTGCTTACGCTTGGTTTAGTTATTAGCATGATCTCTGATTTTCAACTTCTAAGATTTGTCAAACAAGCAGTGGCAATTCAAATTCATGCCTAAGAGGTGAAACCCTCTAAATCAAACATAACATTGCAAAGAGTTTAGCCAAAGAGCTAAAAAACACTGATAACACCACAACTGACCTTATTAGTTTCATACTGCTGACATTGATAACTACAGTATGGTTTTGCAGTAAATGAAGGCTGTGTTTGAAAGGTCTCTGAAGTAACACTAGGTGGGGATGTTTGTCAGTACAGCAAAGTAGGAAACACTGAAGTGGTGTTATCTTTTAGAATGATCTGTAATCCTGTATTAATTTCACCTAAAATCTGATCTAGACTTTTGGATTTAAGAAAAAAGAAAAAAGATAGTTGCAGCCATAAGTTTACGTACACCTTGCAGAATCTACAAAATGTTAAAAACACAGCTGTGGATCATTCAGGTAACAACACAGATTTGTGGGATCTGAAGGATTTTTCTGAAGATCTGAAGGCAGTTTAACTGTTCAGGTCTAACAATGGACTCGTGAACAACTATCACTAAACAAACAAACAAAAAACACAGCTGTGGATCATTCAGGTAAGAACACAGTATTAAGAATCAAGTGTGTGTAAACTTTTAAACAGGGTCATTTTTATGAATTCAAATATTGTTTTCTCTTGTGGACTATATGTAAATGTCTTTTATGTGGAATATCTTATTCAGGTCAGTACTAAATAAAAAATAACATGCATTTTGTATGATCCCTCTTATTTTGATAACATTTTGCAGATTCTGCGAGGTGTATAAAAACTTTTGACCCTTAACTCTATTTCTCTATGTAAAATTTTAAACAAAGTGTTGCCAAGCCAACATTGAAAGTTTGTCTTCTCAAACTTGTTTTTAGTTAAAATTTAATTGAATCAGTTCATTTTAAATTTAAATTGCAATTTTGTATCCTGCTTGCTTCCTCAAATTCAATTCAGATTCAGGAACTGTAACTCTTTTTTACTTACCATAATTTTGTTATTTATTAAGCATTACTTGTAGTATTCTGCATTCAATATTTTACAACATTTGTTGAAATAGTGCTGATATGATTCTTTTATTTAAGGTTAAGGTTATAGGACTAGGTTTTATGATTTACCTTTTTTCATGTAGTGTTTATATTTCAAATTCATGATCACTGACAATACTTAGCATGAGGCACTCCTGTGGTTTCCTGAGACCTCCTTAATAATTGTTTAAATAACTTCTGCGAGAAAGAATATTTTCTCTAGACTCTGAAATCATACTTATAGTTTCATTAAACCCTACCTCACACGACTTGCTGCTTTATCATATGTAACTACACTACCAGTCAAAAGTTTTGAACAGTATTTTAATGCTTTTAAATAAGTATCTTCTACTCACCAAGCCTGCGTTTATTTGATACAAAGTACAGCAAATTTAGATTTTTTTTTTACTATTTAAAATAACTGTTTTCTATTTGAACATATTTTAAAATGTAATTTAATCCTGTGATCAAAGCTGCATTTTCAGCATCAATACTCGAGTCTTCAGTGTCACGTGATCCTTCAGAAATCATTCTAATATGCTGATTTGCTGTTCAAGACACATTTACTTTTAATATTAGCAATATTCATATTTCAAAAACTAATAATATTTTAAAAAACTAAAAAAAAATGTTTCAATATGTTTCTCAATCAATAGGAAATTAGTGGTTTTAGAGTTATGATCGAACAAAAGGCAATAGAAACAGTGATTTAAAATTTGTAGGTGTTATTTTGGATTCTTAATTAAAATTTGATGTGCATGTAAAGAGGCTTTGCAAAACCATTAGAACAAACCTGGATTGCTTTTATATAATCAGACATATAGACCTTTTTCCTGAGTAAACGATGAGCGCCGCCATTACGAATTCTAACGTCAGATTGAATCAAAGTCCCTTTAAGGCAAGTCATGTCACTCGGCGGCCATCTTTGATACGCCTCTCGGGCATACAAGTGCAGCTCCTATCTGTTTGAATGGGGAAACATCAAATTCTCCAAAACTGTTCACCAAGCTTACGATTAAATTTCATATTTTAAATCTTCAAAGAAATCCAACAAGAACTGCCTCATAAATATGGTTCCTTGTGCTCCAATAGGGTGAAAAAACGCTTATTTTTCCGGCTAGATGAGCCAGTGCGCATGCGCAGTACTGAGCGCACGTCTAGAGCGCCGATTGTTTCTATAGCAACCGGGACTTCTAACGGCAGCTGCAGTGACGCGCTGACTTTACTAATCAACGATTGGCTCTTTCACTAAGAAGGCGGGGCTTCGCGGCCATAATGAGCGTTGCATTTTTCCCCATTCAAAACTACACGAGTGAAATGTCTTGGGTATTCTATAGTCTTTGATTGAATGCTTTTTTGTTCCGGTTTCCATAGGAACCCATTCAAATAGCGTCCATCTGTCTTTAATGTAGCTAACGTCCGCTGCTTCGTGTCATCTACACTCATTAAAGTGAGGCACTGACAACTGACGGTCATTGCGACATTGCCAAGTGATGGCGCTATGGAGCCATGTGCTTTTTTAAAACATTTTAATAGGTTTAACATTAGTTTATTAGCTCGGAATATACCCTAATTTGACTAGAAACAATGCAGACCGGAAATGCAAAGCATTCTTTCAGTTAAGAGTCGGACTTACTTCCGTGTTCAGGAAAAACGTCTATATGCATGCCGTTTTCTCACATATGTCTTAGTAGGTGATTGTCTGGAGTCTGGTCTCTCAATTGACCATCAAACCTGTTAGATCCCTAAACAAACTTTATAAATTGTAGACAAGAAATCAATCAGATGGCATCATTGTAACATTTTACAAAAATACAGTTTGCTTAAAAAATACAATTTTATGAATCTGTCTTTTAATAAAATGTTTTTTTAAATGTGTCCATAAGCTTGCTCCAGAAATGATATGCTAAGTGATAGCAAACACAGAGTAGTAGAGGGATCTCGAGGTGCAACTACACAGAACTGTAACTAAATTTGCTCAATCCATGTTTTCAGTTAAATGGACACTGCATTTTTAACTGAAAATCCAAACATTTCTGAAAAATGGTTCAAACAAAAACAGGTTTGTGAACTTTGATGGTTGTACACAGTCTTAGTTTTTGTTACGTTTATTGTACTTGTTATTTTACATTTCATTTAGCTTTTTTTCTACTCAGCTGTTTTCAACACAATAATAATAATAAATGTCTTCTGAGCAGCAAATCAGAATATTAGAATGGTTTCTGTGAATAATGTTACTGGAGTAATGATGCTAAAAATTCAGCTTTGAAATCACAGGAATAAATTACATTTTAAAATATATTCAAATTAAAAAAAACCCCAGTCATTTTAAATAGTAAAAATATTTCAAAATTGTACTTTTTGTACGTTGGATCAAATAAATGCAGGCTTGGTGAGCAGAAGAAACATGTTTAAAAAACATTACTGCTCAAAAACTTTTGACTGGTAGTGTATCTCGTATGCAAGATTCTGGTTGGTGAATTGTTAACGAACAACTGTCGTACTGTAGATAATTAAAATTGAAATAAATTTTTCACAAATGTCTTCTGTACGCTATAGACAAATATTCTGCTCCACTTAAAGTATACCAGCAGGCATTTGGCACAATCTGAAAGCTGATTTAAAATGATGTCCTGTTGTATACTGGGTGATGACTAAGACAGTCTTGGTCAGCGGATAGCAATCACTGCCGTAGGCTTACAATGTTTAAAAAAAACATTGTCTTTGTGAGATGGAGAATGAAGGAAAGACAGATTCAGAGAGTAGTCTGCCCCCTCACCACCCACACATCGACCCATCTCAGGTAAACAATGCTCTAACACACAGCTCCCCTGTGAGATCTTTCTCTCTTACTCCTCTTTCCCTCCATCTCCTCCTGAGCCTTTTCTCTTTTCTCTTTACTTTCCCTTATGTCTCTTTACTCTCCACCTCTTCTCTGTCTCTGCCTGAGGACAGTATGCTTCTACATTAGCCCCAATTGGTTTCAAACAGCTTCAGAGATCTATTTAGCATAGAGACTTCACATGATGATTGCCATGTAAAACTGTCTCTGATTAACACACTCAGACTATAACAGCTCTGGACTACAGTGTCTAGATACTTCACTGTGTCTGCCACATATATTCTTATAGATTTCACTGGATGCACACATTTGCTTTTACCAAAGATTAAAGAGATAGTTTAGCCAAAAATGTAAATTCTGTTATCATTTACTCATCCTCAAGTTGTTCCAAACCTGTATGAGATTCTTTCTTCTGTTGAGCACATAAGAAGATATTTTAAAGAATGTTGGGAACCAAACAGTAGCTGGTAACCACTGACATTCACTTTTCCTATACTATGGAAGACTGGCTACCAGCAACTTGAGAGTGATGACAGATCTTTTATTTTTAGGTGAATTATCCCTTTAATATCCAATAAGAAGAAGCAAAAATGTGAAGAAAAAAATGTGTTGAATGAGTGTGGTAACTTTGGCTGCAGTATTATTTGTAGAAAGAAAGATTTAAAAATGAAGTCAGCAAAAGATGTAGTCTGTTTGAATGCATTGTAAAAGTCTATAGTCACTTTCCCTTTCCCATTATTGAAATTGTACCCATATTACCACATTATAATGCTCAACTTCATTAAGCCATTAAGCCAACTCATGAAATAAAGGCCCTAAAAACTCCCTAAATACTGTTATCTGTGCTTGCGCCTTCAATTACGCTTTTATTTACTGACCCTTAATAGCAAGCATTGCATTAATTTGTTTTGCGTGTCCAGTAGTTAACACACTCGTGCAAAAGAAAAGGTTGACACAGCATCTCATGTGGCATTAGTTCAATATGAGAAGACATGATTTATGAATGGGTTTAGCACAGTAATTAGCTTGCCGTTTTATGTATCCAAGGGGAAACAGCCTGCCGCGGCCACTGCTAAATTCCCGGTGTGAAGTAACAGCTAGAGCGCTATACACTGCTTTGGGAAGTCTGATCTGTGACTCAACTCATGAGTCTCAAACTCATCATTTCTCAATAATATATCCTACTGTATGCTTTAGGAAGGAATGGAATATTCACTAATAAGGCTATCTAAAAACGTAATGTATTGTGCAAGATTGGGGAGCTTTTGACACACTTAAGACTAAAATTTTAGTCTGAGCAGCTTTACTCTGAGTGACATACGGCCCATGGTCCAAAGACCTGAAGGTCCTAAGTCAATAACGGATCTTCCCTTCATTTGAATACAAATTTGTTATCAGTGGTTCTATAACATACACTACCAGTCAAAAGTTTTTGAACAGTAAGATTTCAATGTTTTTAAAGAAGTCTCTTCTGCTCACCAAGCTTGAATTTATTTGAGTACTGTAAAAACTGTCAAATTTGGAAATATTTTTACTATTTAAAATAACTGTTTTTTTTACTTGAATATATTTTCAAATGTAATTTATTCCTGTGACCAAAGCAAAATTTTCTGCATCATTACTCCAGTCTTCAATGTTACATGATCCTTCAGAAATCATTCATTAAAAAATTAATATTATTAATATTTAAAAGTTAAGAGCATTTTTTCAGGATTCTTTGATGCATAGAAATATCCAAAGATCAGCATTTATCTGAAATAAAAAAAAACTTTTGTAAAATTATACAGTATACCATGTGAATCGGTACAATTATTATTTTTTTTTCAATTTGTTACCCTGGACCACAAAACCAGTCATAAGGTTAAATTTGACAAAACTGAGATGTATACATCATATGAAAGCTCAATAAATAAGCTTTCTATTGATGTATGGTTTGTTAGGATAGAACAATATTTGGTCGAGATACATCTATTTGAAAATCAGGAATCTGAGGGTGCAAAAAAATCGAAATACTGAGAAAATCACCTTTAAAGTTGTCCAAATTAAGTTCTTAACAATGCATATTACTAATCAAAAATTACATTTTGATATATTTACAGTAGGAATATTACAAAAAATCTTCATGGAACATGATCTTTACTTAATTTCCTAATGATTTTTGGCATAAAAGAAAAATCAATAATTTTGACCCATGCAATGTATTTTTGGCTATTGCTACAAATATACCCCAGCGACTTAAGACTGGTTTTGTGGTCCAGGGTCACATTTTATAGAAATTGATACTTTTATTTAGCATGGATGCTTTAAGCATGGATGCTTTGGATAAAGTCGATTAAAATGTTACAAAGGATTTCTATTTCACTTAAATGCTGTTCTTCTAAACTTTCTATTCATCAAAGAAACCTGAAAAAAAATTCTACTCAGCTGTTTCCAACATAATGAGTAATGATGCTAAAAATTCAGCTTTGAAATCACAGGAATAAATTACATTTTAAAATATATTCAAATAGAAAACAGTTATTTTAAATAGTAAAAATATTTAAAATGTAACTGTTTTTTCTGTACTTTGGGTCAAATAAATGCAGGCTTGGTGAGCAGAAGAGACGTTTTTAAAAACATTAAAACATTTGACTGGTAGTGTACTTGTCACAGATTTCCTTTAAATTTCTTTAGGAAAAAAAAAAAGTTAAATCACTGAACACATAAATATTGCTGAACAAAATGTCACAACACGTCTGCTATTTTACTGTTTTTAAAACAGAGTGATAACCAGAACTAAAATCTCAGAGCTAAGCTTCCAGTATAGAATTCTCCCAGCGAACAACAAACTCTTTAATTAATTATACTTTAATATATTATACTGTATATATTGTTAATTATAGTTAACATGACAGTTTAGTATATTATATTAAAACACAAATGTTTTAGTAATGACTTCCAGAAGCTTTAAATACCTTTAACATAATAGTGGAGCATAAAAATGGCTTTGTACTGTTGTGTGACCTTTCCTCAGGACTTCCTGCACAGGAAGTTGTAGTGGTCACTGAGGCTAAATGCAGACACAATCTTGCATCGAGTCAATTATCGACAGAAAGAGTTACTCACGATGATTGATGAAGGACATGATAACAATAGCAATGCTATGACTTCTTGCAGCCGCCATAAACTACAAAAAAGAGTTCTGTCAAAACATCATTTTGTTAACCCTTACGAAAATAAACCGTGGTTTTACTACAAATAAAACCAAAAATACATGGTTACTATAGTAAAACCACAAATTAAGCATGATTTGGCTACCCTAACCATGGTATTTGTAGTAAAACTGGTTATACAAATGATAATGAATACATTAAAAAACATGGTTACTACAATCTTCCTACAATAAAACTGTTTAATTTTCATAAGGGAACAGCTGGCTCTTCAGTTCAGTTCTGTACACGTTTTTGAACATTGTTCTTTTCCATGTCACAAGTTTTTTAGCTAGTTTAATTTTATTTAATATACAGTCAAACCAATTTTTTTCAGATACCTTCAACATTTCTCACATTATCACAGTTTATTTGCTATAGTTTAGAAAATGGTAATAAAATATGACAAACACTCAAAAGTTAAACTGTGTCAGAACAAATTCAGCTTGATAATGTCAGATAACTTTGATAGAAAGTTATGTAACATATGGTCAGGTCAAAGTGTCCAATTAAATTGTTGGTAGATTTTTACTTTTAGTTCACTGTATGAAGAATTTTTGGGTATAATATGTCACAGTTTGCTTTATTTTGCTATCCTCGCATACATAAATGAACTATAGTGTGCACCCACCAGTAAAAAATCTCAAAAATTATATCTGGTGTCTGAATAATTGTTGACTGTATAACCAGTTTTCCATTGTGCATTATACTACCTTTGAGAATACAATTTGGCAGGATTAAACAGCTAAATCTGCTGTGTAAAAAGACATCTTGTAAGGTCACAACCCCCCCAAAAAATAGAGCTGCTTGGAGGCTCTGGCCACAATGATAGGTAAATGCTAACGTTTTATTTTCTAATAGATAAACCTTTTAGATAATTTGGCTGCTTACAGAGAGTACATGACCAACTGAAATAGTCTAAGACAAGTTAATATAATAGGTAATCCTTAAAAATCTCTTCTCTTGTAAGACAGACTTTTGTAACTGTAACTGCTTGGTTAGCACCAGTTGCTGAACAGCTGGTTGGCAAAAACACTATGGATCAAATTTGACCGAAGTTACATTGGCTGGAACCCAATGTTGAGAACAAACTCTCCCTGCTGTTTGGATGTGTGGTTGCCCCTGAAAAATGTAAACTGAATAAGATACTCCATTTATGTCCTGGCCAATGGAGCCGTGTAGACTGCAACATCTGTGCACTTCACCACCTGCAGACAGACAAGATGAGTGTGACTGGGACCTTGTTTGTCATGTTACTTTTGTACATTTATAATCATTTTATAATAAATGTCTTTTATGATTTGTATTTATCATTGTTTTTTTTGCTCATCAGGACAGATCTGCAAACATGATTGTGTCCTCAGAACACTTTACGTTCAGTTGACAAATGCATTGCTTTAATTTTCCATCACTGGAGAGGATAATTGTTGATGTGTATTGCTCTGGTCTGTTTGTTATATGGTCCACTGAATATGTCAACAGGTCAAGTGGTCTAGAAAAATATAAATGATCAGAATTCATTATCATGTACTGGTGCTGTCTGTTCCTGGAAGAGCTTTATATAGTCCTACTATAAGATAATAATTTGTCTTGTATCTCTTATAAAAACACAGGCTTGCTTTAATATTGCTCCTATCACCCCAAGAACAAGCTTATCTTTTATTACTTTAGCTTTGCTTACAGTGGTATATCTCACAAAAATATATCTCAGGTTTCTTACATTTTCTTGTCCTACTTTTCTTTCTGCCATTGTTTATTTTAGTTTTGTGTATTTGCTGATGTCAGTAAGTTTGTCCTACACTTGAGTGTTCACTGCTCCACACAAACTGGGCAGGGGATATCTGTAATAATGAACTTCACTTAACAGTTTATTAGTTTGGAATGTGAATTGCAACTATTAGAGCAGGTTCAAAAGCTCACTGATGCTTCAGAAGGAAACCAGATGCATTAAGAGCCGGGGGTGAAAACTTTTTGAATTTGAAGATCAGAGTAAATTTAACTTATTTTGTCTTCTGGGAAACATGTAACTATCTTCTGTAGCTTCTGAAGGGCAGTACAAAATGAAAAAATATCATAAGAAAAAATGTACACATGGGAAATAAGAAAAATGTACACATCTTCATTCTGTTCAAAAGTTTTAACCCCCGGCTCTTAATGCATCGTGTTTCCTTCTGGAGCATCAGTGAGTGTTTGAACCTTCTATAATAGTTGCATATGAGTCCCTCAGTTGTCCACAGTGTGAAAACATGGATCTCAAAATCATACAGTCATTGTTGGAAAGGGTTCAAATAAACAAAAATGCAGAAAAAACAAAGAATTTGTGGGATCGGAAGGATTTTTCTGAAGAACAGCGGGCAGTTTAACTGTTCAGGGGCCTCATTTATAAAGACTTGCGTAAAAACCATCCTTGATTTTATCTAAGAACTTTTCTGATTTGATCGTAAGAGCGATTCAGAAAAAATGAACGTACCACGAAATCCATGCGTACGCCAGTCATTCGGTTATAAATCACAAATGATCGTGGAATTGTGTGCAGCTGAATGTTCCGCCGTCGAAACGCCCCTGCTTAATTAATTAACATATAAAATGAGCTCATTCCTAAAGCAAAAACTCCGTGACAATGGCAAGTAAAAAGGAGCGCAAGAAATCAAATTATAGTGAGGCTGAACTATCTGCAATACCAGGCATTACCACAAGGAAACGGTCGTACGCCAAGCTGGAATCTGACGTGGAGATAAGTACTTTTCCACGTCAAAGACGGTTTTTATAAATCTGTTCTTTGACGTGGATTTGATCGTACGAACACTCTAAGATCAAATCAGTGCGTAAGAAAGTTTTATAAATGAGGCCCCAGGACAAACAAGGGACTCATGAACAACTATTACTAAACAAAAAACACAGCTGTGGATCATTCAGGTAACAACACAGTATTAAGAATCAAGTGTATGTAAACTTTTGAACAGGGTCATTTTATAAATTCTATTATTTTCTCTTGTGGACTATATGTGAAATATCATTCAGGTCAGTACTAAATAAAAAATAACATGCATTTTGTTTGTTGTAAATTCTGCAGGGTGTATGCAAACTTTTGACCTCAACTGTACATATACACTGTCGTTCAAAAGTTTGGGATCAGTAAGATTTTTAATGGTTTGTAAAGACGTTTCTTATGCTCATCAAGCCTGCATTTATTTGAACATAAATAAAGAAAAAACTGTAATATTGTGAAATATTATTTCAATTTAAAATAACGTCTTGGTTACGCATGTAACCCTCGTTCCCTGAAGGAGGGAACGGAGACGTCACGTCGGAGACCGACGAATTGGGATATCGCTTTAGAGATACCAATCCTCTTCGTGTGTAAACTAAACGAGCCAATGCACATTGGCATGCATGATTGCATCCAGCTGTCGCTGATCACAGCGTGAGCATAAATACACAGCAGGTGCAATGCATAGACAGGATTTCGCTGAGGAGCCGAGCTTGGGTCCGGCCGCACAGCGGTGGTACAGCAGCTGAGGCGACGGGACGTGACGTCTCCGTTCCCTCCTTCAGGGAACGAGGGTTACATACGTAACCAAGACGTTCCCTCTCAGTCGGTCTCTTCGACGTCACGTCGGAGACCGACGAATTGGGATCCCTAGCAAAGCGCCGCAGCTGCTGCCCCCCTCCAGTGTCCTGAGCAAGCCTCCTGGCCTCCAATTTTTGCTAAGGCCAAGGGCGGATCAGAAAGACCAGTCACTGTATAACATAGCACTACCTACTTAGTGAAGCTGGAGCACTGGGAACGTGCGGAGCTCCCACCCATCCCGCAGGAGGTTCGGAGCAATACACATATGGCTCATATTAGGACATATGGAAGAATGGAGGTGATTGAACCCTCGTGAAGATGGTAGAAGGTTACCGGGGAAACACGGTCTCTGTGGGTACCGTGGAAGACATATGGGATTCACTTAAGTCTCTCATGTATCCTAAGCCTTCTATCGGTTCTAAAGATTCATCGAGAGAGGCCTGGCGCCTAGACGCTCCGCTACGTCTGGAGCCGAGGAAGGAGGACTCGACAGGGTGTTCAAGGACACTCTGGAGAAGATAGCAAGCCGACCTGAGCCAGTGCCTCTCAGTGTTTCTACCCGTTTGAGGTGAGAACACAGGAGGAGACTGGCTCTACACGAAGGCTATAAAACCTAGCGAACGTGTTAGGGGTCGCCCAGCCCGCAGCTCTACAAATGTCAGATAGCGAGGCGCCACGAGCCAGCGCCCAGGAGGATGCAACACTCCTAGTAGAGTGAGCTCGCAACCTGAGCGGGCAGGGCACGCCCTGAGCCTGATAAGCCAAGGCGATGGCATCCACTATCCAGTGTGCCATCCTCTGCTTGGAGACGGCCTTCCCCTTCTGCCGTCCTCCGTGACAAATAAAGAGCTGATCTGAGGTCCTGAAGCTTTGCGTCCGGTCGACGTAGCATCTTAATGCTCGGACGGGACAAAGCAAAGCTAGGGCTGGGTCTGCCTCCTCCGGGGGCAGCGCTTGCAGGCTCACCACTTGATCCCTGAAGGGAGTAGTGGGAACCTTGGGCACGTAGCCAGGCCGGGGCCTCAGGGTAACCTGGGAATCTGCCGGCCCGAACTGAAGGCACGAATCGTCGACCGAAAACGCCTGCAGGTCCCCTACCCTCTTGATGGAGGCCAATGCCAGCAGGAGCAGAGTCTTCATAGAGAGATACTTCAGCTCGACTGACTGTAAGGGCTCAAAGGGGACCCGCTGTAGTGCTGTGAGCACCAGAGACAGGTCCCAAGAGGGTACGGAGGGGGGCCTAGGAGGATTTAACCTCCTGGCTCCCCTGAGAAACCTGACGACCAGGTCGTGCCTACCTACCGACCTTCCTTCAACGGGGTCATGGTTTGCAGAAATAGCGGCTACATAGACCTTAAGGGTAGAGGGGGACAGCCTACGCTCCAACCCTTGCTGCAAAAAGGTAAGCACGACTCCAACCGAGCATCTTCGGGGATCCTCAGAAAAAGCCCATGAAAAAAAGAAAGCCCATTCGACGAACAGGTTCCACTTCAAGGCGTAAGCATGTCTCGTGGATGCAGCTCTCGCCGAAGTGATGGTGTCTACCACTCCTTGGGGTAGATCACTCAGAACCTCCGCGTCCCGTCCAGGGACCAGACATGTAGTTTCCAGAGGTCTGGACGCGGGTGCCACAGGGTGCCCCGTCTCTGAGTCAGTAAATCCTTCCTCAGAGGAATCCGCCAGGGAGGGGCTGTCGCGAGGAGCATCAGTTCTGGGAACCAGGTCCGAGTAGGCCAGTAAGGCGCCACTAACAGGACCTGCTCCTCGTCCTCCCTGACCTTGCACAGTGTCTGTGCGAGAAGGCTCACTGGGGGAAACGCATACTTGCGTAGGCCCCGTGGCCAGCTGCATGCCAGGGAGTCCGTGCCGAGTGTACCCTCGGTCAGGGAGTAAAAGAGCTGGCAGTGGGACGTCTCTGGAGAAGCAAACAGGTCTACCTGAGCTTTCCCGAAACGTCTCCAGATCAGCTGGACCGACTGGGGATGGAGTCTCCACTCTCCGGGAAGCGCAGCTCGTGAGAGCTCGTCGGCTGCACGGTTGAGCAAACCCGGAATGTGAATGGCACGAAGCGACCTCAGATGCTTCTGACTCCAGAGGAGGAGAGAACGGGCGAGCTGTGACATGCGACGGGAGCGTAGACCACCTTGTCGGTTGATGTACGCAACGGTCGCAGTGTTGTCCGTACGGACCAGCACGTGTTTGCCTCGAAGGCGCCCTTTGAGACGGTTCAAGGCAAGGCGTACTGCTAGCAGCTCTAGGCAGTTGATGTGCCAGTGTAGCTGGGGGCTCGTCCAAACCCCCGACACTGCCTGCCCGTTGTACGTGGCTCCCCAACCGGTGGTGGAGGCATCCGTGTGTACCACAGCGTGCCTGGAGACCTGTTCTAAGGGAACTCCTGCCCGAAGAAAAGCTAGGTCTGACCACGGGGTGAAGGTTAGGCGACAGGCCGAGGTTACTTTGACCCGGAGAGTGCCGCGCTGCCACGCTCTCCTCGGGACTCGGCCACGAAGCCAGTGCTGAAGTGGTCTCATATGGAGCAGACCAAGCGGTAAAACTGCCGTAGCTGCTGCCATATGCCCCAGGAGCCTCTGAAACTGTTTCAGTGGGACCACTTCTCTGCTCTTGAACGTATTCAAGCAGTTCAGCAGTTCCACACCAAGAAAAGAGATCCTCTGCATGGGGGAGAGTTTGCTCTTTTCCCAGTTGACCCGAAGGCCCAAGCGGGCGAGGTGTGCCAACACCAGGTCCCTGTGTTCGCATAACTGCTCTCGAGAGTGTGCTAGTATCAGCCAGTCGTCGAGGTAGTTGAGGATACGAACGCCCTGTTCCTTGAGGGGAACAAGGGCCGCCTCCGCGACTTTCATGAAGACACGGGGGGAGAGGGACAGCCCGAAGGGCAGGACCTTGTACTGATATGCTCTGCCTTCGAACGCGAACCGCAGAAATGGTCTGTGGCGCGGAAGGATCAAAACATGAAAGTACGCGTCCTTCAGGTCGATCGCTGCGAACCAATCCTGGGGACGAACACATCTGAGGATGTGTTTTTGTGTGAGCATTTTGAAAGGAAGCTTGTGAAGAGCTCGATTCAAGATGCGCAGGTCCAGGATCGGTCGTAAACCGCCGCTTTTCTTGGGTACTATGAAGTAGGGACTGTAAAACCCTGTCTTCATATCGGCTAGAGGGACCGGCTCTATTGCTTTCTTCGCCAGCAAGGTAGCAATCTCTGCCCGTAGGACAGGGGCATCTGCTACTTTCACTGTAGTGAAGTGGATGCCCCTGAACCGAGGCGGACGCCGGGCGAACTGAATCGCGTAGCCGAGCCTGATGGTCCGGAGGAGCCAGCAAGACGGACTGGGAAGCCCTCTCCAGGCCCCCAGCCAACGTACAAGAGGGACCAGCGGGACCACTCACGTACCCGCGGGGGGGCAGCGAGGTGGAACGCAGGGACCCCGCTCGGGCGTCTCTATGCCGGTCCGAAGCGGGGTCAGTGTGTCTGTGTGTGGTGTGTGCAAGACATTTACCTGCGTTCTGGCAGCTGGTGCGTGAGTAGTCCGTCTTACCGCACTCTCTAACCGCCCAGCGCCATTCGCTGGCGGGAGGGGAGAGGGGGTGAAGCCCGGGGCTAACCCGTGCAACACCCGCTGTCCCCTCTGGGGACCCAGAGATAGTAGAAACTGCTCTTTTATTGAAAATTTGGGTGTCACCGGCCGTGAGACCGATGACGGGTTTCTTAAAAGAAACTTTTTTAAGGGAAACAAAAGATTCTCCGCCCGGCCCTCCTCCGGGGGAGGGAGTGGTGCGATCACCATCTCCCGAAGAGCAGCTTCCTCCATCTCTGGGTCGCCCGTCTCAGGGACGCTTGTTCTTGCGTTTCCCACTGGTCTTGGTGGGAGCCTGGACGGGCGGGGTGGCCGCCCTGGGACCGGCTCCACGGCGCCGCCGTGAAGGCTGCTGCGCAGGCTGCTGTGGAGCGGGGGCGGAGGCAGGGGGCCGCCCTCGGCGACGAGCAGACCGAGGTGCCGCCGGCGGCTGGGTGGAGGCAGCAGCGGGAGCACGCCGGGGCAGGATATGACTGATGGCCTCAGTCTGCTTCTGGGCGGCCGAAAACTGCTGGGCGAAGTTTTCGACCGCGTCGCCGAAGAGGCCGGTCTGGGACACGGGGGCATTCAGGAACCTGACCTTGTCTGCTTCCCTCATGTCGGCCAGACACAGCCAGAGATGGCGTTCCTGGACCACCATCGTGGACATCGCACGACCCAGAGACCGTGCCGTAACCTTCGTCGCTCGTAGCGCGAGGTCCGTAGCGATACGGAGTTCACGTAGAACTTCCGGGTCGTGACCACCCTCGTACAGGTCCTTCAGTGCCTGGGCCTGATGGACCTGTAACAACGCCATAGCATGTAGGGCGGAACCAGCAGCGCCACAAGCCGTGTAGGCACTGCCAATCAGAGCCGACGAGTGCCTACAGGCCCGGGAGGGGAGCAACGGGTTGCCCCGCCACTCCACCGCACGCTCCACCGGCGGGACAGCCGCGTACCCCCGCGCTGGTCCGCCATCAAGGGTGGTGAGGGAGGACGTGCCACTGGAGCGGTTTCTGGCAGTAAAAGGTGCCGTCCACGTCCCAGTAAGCTCATCATGCACCTCCGGGAAGAAGGGCACTGGGGTGGGACGCTGAGAACCAGCGCGGGCCACCCCAAGATACCAGTCATCCAGCCGAGAGGGGTCGGGACGTGATGGAGGGTTCCATTCAAGCCCTACCTTCTCGGTGGCCCGGGAAAGCATAGCCATCATCTTGGGGTCGGTATCCGGCACCGCTGACCGCCCAGCGGACGGCAGCGATCCGGAATCGTCCTCCCCCGAGAAGTCTGGCTCACCCCCCGATGCAGCGATTGACATCCGGTCGTCAGGGGGAGCCCCAAAAGTAATGAGCGGTACCTCACGAGGAGGACCCGAACACTCTTCTGGGAGCTCCAGATGGAACGGACTGTCGGTGGAAGGAGGAACCCCCAGCGGATCATCCGCCGGGAAATTCCCCACCGTCACCGTCAGACCAGTCAGCCCTCTGCCAGAGGTAGAGGCGTTTGCCGGGGGGAACGGTAGATCTGGGCAGAGGAACTGGCACCCCGCCCCTTTGCAGGAAGCGGAGTCTGGTCCGCAGCTCCGTGATGGACATGCCGCCGCAATGACGGCATGACTCATCCACAAACGCCGCCTGAGCGTGCTCAATACCCAGACACGTCAGACAGCGATCGTGACCATCACCTGGCGCCAGGTAACGACCGCATCCAGAAACGCACGGGTGAAACGGCATTGTGTTTCAAACACCTCGTCTTTAAAAAGACGTTCACCCGTGATACTCTTTTAGAAACTGCTCAGTGGTGAAGCACACAGGGGAGATGGCCGCAGCGACACAGAAGGCAGGTAGTGCAATCCTTGACTGCGCGCTTTTTCCACCCACAGGAGACCACCAACGCTGACACGCCGTACCGCCAACACCGCAGTGAAGAGTTCTTGAAGAAGAAAATGGCTCGTTGCGTCTCTCATGAACAAGATCGGCTCCGATGCGAAATGCTGTCTATGCATTGCACCTGCTGTGTATTTATGCTCACGCTGTGATCAGCGACAGCTGGATGCAATCATGCATGCCAATGTGCATTGGCTCGTTTAGTTTACACACGAAGAGGATTGGTATCTCTAAAGCGATATCCCAATTCGTCGGTCTCCGACGTGACGTCGAAGAGACCGACTGAGAGGGAACTGTTTTCTATGTGAATATATTTTAAAATGTAATTTATTCCTGTGATACAAAGCTACATTTTCAGCATCTTCTGTGTCACATGATGTCACAGGTGGGCGCCCTGGAGACCACTAGACAGGGATACAGGAAACACAGGATACAGGGGTGGTCTCCAGGGCGGATCAGGGAGCTCCGGAGGCCATGGCCGGGTTAACAGTTCAGGAGGCCATGACGGATCTGGGAGCTCAGGAGGCCATGGCCGAGTAAACAGTCCAGGTGGCCATGGCTGATCAGGGGAGTAGCTCCCCCCCCCCCCCAAAATTTTCTTGGGGGAACTTAAGGCATAGTCCACCCAGGAGAGCACGGAAGGGCGCGCAGGAGAGAGCTCCGGCTCTGGAGGGCGCGCTGACTCTGGAAGGCGAGCAGGAGGGCGCGCTGGAGGCGTCGGCTTTGGACGGCGCTCTTGAGGAGCGGGCTCTGGACGGCGCTCTAGAGAAGCAGGCTCTGGATGGTGCTCTTGAGGAGCGGGCTCTGGACGGCGCTCTTGAGGAGTGGGCTCTGGAGGACTGGACGACCCCAGCGGAGACTCTGGAGAGCTGGGTGTCTCCAGCGGAGACTCTGAATGAGCAGGCTCTGGGCGAGCAGTCACTGGAGGGCGCTCTGGCAGCGTGGTCACTGGAGAACTGGGCGGAACCAGCGGAGACTCTGGGAGGCTGGGCGGAACCAGCGGAGATTCTGACTTGGCGGTAGCCATTTTGGGTGCAGATTCAGGCTTGGCGGCCATCTTGGCCGGGGACTCAGGCTTGGCGGCCATCTTGGGCAGGGACTCAGGAACAACGGCCATCTTGGCCAGGGATTCAGGCTTGGCGGCCATCTTGGCCGGGAACTCAGGAACGGCGGCCATCTTGGCCAGGGATTCAGGCTTGGCGGCCATCTTGGCCGGGAACTCAGGAACGGAGGCCATCTTGCGTGCAGACTCTGGCGTGGCAGCCATCTTGAGGGCAGATAGTAACATGGTGGCCATCTTGTGAACAGACTCTGGTGTGGCAGCCATCTTGAGGGCAGATAGTAACATGGTAGCCATCTTGTGAACAGACTCTGGTGTGGCAGACATCTTGCTTGCAGACTCTGGCATGGCAGCCATCTTGTGAGCTGACGCTGGCTTGGCGGCTGACGGGCTTGAACGCGGAGAGGAAGCCGGCGGGCTTGAGCGCTGGGCGGCGGCCGGCAGACTAGAGCGCGGGGAGGAGGCCGGCCGCATCGGGCTGAGGACAGCGGCGGAGCTTTGGAGGATGACTGGGGATAGGAGACTGGGCTGGCGGTTCGATCCGTTGGAACCGTATGTGGAGGTTCTCGGCTTATGGCAGGCTGGCGCGATGTGCTGTGTCCGTGAGGGGACCGGAAGATGAGACTGACCAGAATTTGGAAATTCTTCAACTTCAAAATCAGATCCATTCAAATAGAGAATCAGGTTTATTAGCTTGATCAAGGGGAAATTACAAGAGGGAAGATCGCAGCGAATGGTCTCATCATCCAGCCCCAAAACAAACACAGCACCAAGAGCAGCCTCGTGCCAGCCTACCTGATGGGAGAGCTCGATGAAGTCCTCCACATATCGCTCCAACTCACGGCCACCTTGCCGCAGTCTCCTCAAAGCTACCTCAGCCCGACTCATCTTCTGTTTAGGTCCGTCGATCTGTCACAATCAGGCTGGTTGAGGAGTGGAGATGGAGGAGGAGAACCAGAGTAAATGAATATATATTAAAGTTTATTGAATGAAACACTGAATATATAAACAAACAAAAACCAGGAGCATAAACAGAGAACATGTAACGTTATCGACGGACATACGGGAGTGAGGAGACACAGACTTGAATACACTGAACATAGGACGTGGTAACAAACAAGATAACAAGATGACGAGGGGGAAATACAAATATGGGCATGATTAAACCAAAATAGACAAAACCAGGAGGGGAAGACAAAGACTAAACCATTACACTAGAAACATAGGGGGAAAAACACTAGGAAAACAGAACAGGACAGGACAAAATACTGACACATGATTCTTTAGAAATCATTATAATATGCTGATTTATTATCAATGTTGGAAACAGTTGTGCTGCTTAATTTTTTGGAACCTGTAATATTTCTTTCAGGATTCTTTGATCAATAAAAGGTTAAAAAGAACAGCATTTATTTCAAATAGAAAGTTTTTTTTTCAATATACACTACTGTTCAAAAGTTTGGGGTCAGTAAATTTTTATTCTTTCTTTTTTTTGAAAGAAATTAATACTTTTATTCACCAAGGATGTGTTAAATTAATTAATTAATAAATTAACAAGTAATAGCGTAGATTTACATCGTTAGAAAAGATATATATTTTGAATAAACGCTGTTCTTTTTAACTTCTTATTTATCAAAGAATCCTGAAAAAAAGAATCACAGGTTCCAAAAAATATTTGGCAGCACAACTATTTGCAATATTGAAAATTCTAATAATAAATCAGCATATTAGAATTAGATTTCTGAAGGATCACGTGACACTTAAGACTGCAGTAACAGCTGATGAAAATTCAGCTCTACATCACAGGAATAAATTATATTTTAAAGTATATTAAAATAAAAACCATTTTGCAATATTACTGTATTTTTTCAGTATCTTTGATTGATCATAACAGCCTTCTTTAAAAAACATTACAAATCTTACTAATCCAAAACTTTGAGCGTCAGTGTATATATTAACTAATAATCTGTTAATCATTATATAATGCATGTTAATGATTTATTAATGAAAGTTATTATAAAGTGTTACCCGTTATATACTAAAAATAACTATTATATACTATATACCTCAGATGCAAAAATCTGTAAATCTGTCTGAGATTTTTAAATTGAAATGACTGTTTTTGTCATGCTCCTATGTATAGGTTCAGTAATTTCCCTTTATTTCCAAAGAAAAGGTTATTGAATGCCTTATTTTCAAAAATGTCTAATGATATTTCCATAGAAGCCTGATAAAAAAAACTCATTTAACACTGTTGAAATCCTTTTAATGAAAATGTTGCATACAAAAATAAATGTGTTGTGCCTTCTTAACTGCAACCCATGGTCTTGAATAAATTGTAATTGTCACATACCTTATGTGCTTTATACTCACTTAAGATGCCCAAATACCACTTGAGATGCACTTTGCAGCTAGGGCACTATTGGACGATTGGAACACACCCTGACTGTGCTTCCCAGTTGTCTAGAGAAACACTATTCTCCCCTTCCCTTCCCTCCTCTCCGCTCTCACCCTATTGGTTGAATTTGATGAGACTTGAAAGTTCCCTATAGGCTGAAAGCCTAGTGGAGAGTTGTTGCTGTTGCTAGGTTCCTGTTACTAGGATGGGCTGTCGTGCCGGAAGGGGGGTGGGACACACACAATGAATTATGGATGAATGATTTTTTTTTCTTTTTTTTGTGCAGAGTAGAGAGAGGACTCATCTGTGATGCAGATGAGAGGGGAGTAAGTGAGAGAGAGAGAGAGAGCGGAAGAAAGAGGGGGGTGTCTGAAACCCTAGGGCAGGCGTTTGGCAGAGTCCTGGTTGCTGTGGTAACCAGCTGCAGAAAAATGATGTTGATTCTCATGCAAAGGCGAGGTTCAGAGTTCACTATCTGTTATTTGTTCAGCAGGAGCACCAGGGAGTTGACCTCCTGATCTTACCTGACCTCCACTAACCTAAGAGATTAGCCACTGATGAGTGACAAGACACTGAGAGAGGAAAAGAGGAGGGAGAGGGGACGGTCAGACAGGAGGAAAGTTGAAGAGGAAAAGGGAGTTGAAGATGAAACAAAGAAAAAAAAAAACATCTGATGTATGAGGGGAAAGAAGGATGTGCCCGTGTAACAGCAAATGCGAAATGGGATGAGAGAGCCTTATTGGACCACTTTGGCTGTCAAAATGAAAAGAAAGGTTACACACAGGGAGGTGCTGCATGTTTAACTCCAAAATGTCTGTCCACACAGAGCCTGAGCAGCCTTTCCAGTGTTTTATATAACTTTGCCAGAATGCAGATTCAGTTGTTGCAGTTTATTGTTCTGCATGGCACATTTTGTTTTTCAGTCTTTTATTCACCTTTTTCTTGCCGTGAATCACAGTCTCATTAAAATGCATAATCAGCTCTCCACCTCGGTCTAAACGTGCGGGTCGTCTTTACAATGGCTGCGAGCATTTTTAATAACACGTTATTGAATTTTCGCACAATGAACATAGGGAGGGATTGTGCAGAAACAAGCGCATGATATTTCATCCTTTATATAAGAAAAAAACACACACGTGCTTGATACAAAGCTTTTTTTTGTTTTGTGTTTTTTTACTCGTGCAGCTGTTCCCCTATAAACCATTTGAACCTTTCATATGGAATCAGGCCGACTAGCCTCCTGTGCTGAGGAAGGTATAAAAGCCATAATTACCATAAACAGATGAAGGACAATATGGAGCCTGCTGTTTCAATGTCACAAACACAGAAACACATGCACATACACCTACACGGTGACAGCACATGGTCTCACAAAAAAAAAAAGTGAGTTTACTTGCAACAGTAGGGGGGAGAATAAGGTCAGTGGTGTATTGTAAAACCTAGCAATTATCTAGAATACAGACCCACATTGAAACAAGTGGTGACACGTGCGGACAAAAAAACACATGAACATAATTATTCCCTAAATTAGACATCAACACGTCTCTGCCAGGGGCGTATTCTCTGAGGAGGCAAGGGATGAGAATTTTTTTTTTAATATAAAAATAAAACGATAACATTCAAGAGTGTATAAATAACTAGTTTTTCTAAAGAAACATTGTCCAACGGTGATACCAGCAGGTAAAGTTACAGCAGGAGTCCACGTCTCTCTCGCCTCCCCTGAGCCCATTGAGTTTTAACAGACCTTCCAAAGTGTGATATGAATGGAGGAAAGTCAAATGAGAGGAGGCCATGCCTCCAGTGCAATATGATTGGATATGCCTGATTATGTTTAGCTGTGATTGGTTCATGCGATAAATCGCGCCTCTTGTGTTCATGTGCATTCCGCTTTTGTGAATTAATTTGAATGAACAATATAATGGCGTTAATGGGAAGACTAATAAAAAAAGTATGCAAACAACTTGTACACTTAGATATAACCACTTTATAATGTCAAAATAAGACTTAAAATGGTAATAATCTGTGGAAGTTTTTAATGAGTAATCACACTGCAAAAATGCCTTTCTTACTTAGATTTTTTGTCTTGATTCCAGCCAAAATATCAAAAAAAAATGTAATCAAGAAGTATTTTCTAGATTAGTAAAAATTATTGTCTAGTTTTTAGAAAAAGCTAGTCAAAGTTAAAGGAGTAGTTCACTTTCAGAACAAGAATTTACAGATAATGTACTCACCCACCCCCTTGTCATCCAAGATGTTCATGTCTTTGTTTTTTCGTAAAGAAATGGTGTTTTTGGAGGAAAACATTTCCGGATTTCTCTCCATATAATGGACTTCTATGGTGCCCCAGAGTTTGAACTTCCAAAATGCGGTTTAAATGCAGCTTTAAAGGGCTCTAAATGATGCCAGCCGAGGAAGAAGGGTCTTAGCGAAACGATCGGTTATTTTCTAAAAACATTTACAACTTATATTCTTTTTAATCTCAAATGCTCGTCTTGCCGAGCTAGACAAGATGAGCATTTGAGGTTAAAAAGTATATAAATAGTTTTTTTTTTTAGAAGGTAACCCATCATTTTACTTGATTAGACCCTTTTTTACTTGGCTGTGATCGTTTAGAGCCCTTTAAAGCTGCGTTTTGGAAGTTCAAACTCGGGGGCACCATAGAAGTCCATTATATGGAGAGAAATCCTGAAATGTTTTACTCAAAAAACATAATTTCCTTACGACTGAAGAAAGAAAGACATGAACATCTTGGATGACAAGGAGGTGAGTACATTATCTGTAAATTTTTGTTCTGAAAGTGAACTACTCCTTTAAGTGCATTTTTGCTTGAAGCAAGCAAAATAATCTGCAAATGGGGTAAGAAAAATAATCTTGTTTTCTGTATGAAATATTTTTTTGCTTACCCCATTGGCAGATTATTTTGCTTGTTCAGTTTTTTTTTCTGAAAACAAGAAAATAAGCTTTACTTGTCTAGAAAATCCTTCTTGATTTGAGAATTTTTAGATATTTATGTATTTTTTTTTTTAGAAAATAACCCATCATTTTGCTAAATAAGACCCTTTTTTCCTCAGCTTTAAATTAGGCCTATTTAAAAGTTAACTATTAAAACGAATAGCTGAACTTAAGTTCACAAATATGCAATATGCAAAATACGATGGGACCATCGCAACTGGCCCACCTTTACCGATAATATATTGTGACACATACATTATGTACACAAAAACTTTTATTTTGGATGCAATTAATTAAATTAAATTTTAATAACTGTAAAATGCTTAAATACACTAGCTTGATGAGATTCATACATGGCTTTAAACAGAATATTGATAACACTGTTAATACAGAACACAAATACAGAACTGTTTTTAATAACCTCTTAAGCCTGCCGTATCATTGTTGACCTCTGACTTTCAACTGCAGAATCCATATCATTTAGGTGTCTAAATACGTCTGTGACACTAATATACCATGACATTCTTGTTAGCGCCGCTCTTTATCGTTGATAATTATGCGAGCACGGAGCGACGCCTCCTCGACTCGGAGCAGGAAAGGGA
Source organism: Garra rufa (assembly GCF_049309525.1). NCBI lineage: Eukaryota > Metazoa > Chordata > Actinopteri > Cypriniformes > Cyprinidae > Garra > Garra rufa. The sequence continues at coordinate 30,123,511 of NC_133363.1, forward strand.
GGGAAAAGCCAATCTCAGTATGCAGATGGTTAAAATCCCTGCGGAGAGGCTGGCCGATTAGATGTGTGTTGATAAACTCACTTACTCTGAGTGACAGTTTGCAATATTGGGGTCGCGGAGGTGACCTCCGTCGACGACACTGATGAAAACAAGGAAAAAAGAGGAGACAAAATGCCAGAAGTGTCCCCTGATGCATGATGGGACAGGGATGAAAGCTTGTGAAATGTCAGTCTGTTTTTTTTCTTTCTCCTCGTTTGTGTGTGCTTCCTCTATGGTTAATAACCGTGCCAGAGCACGAGGTGTAATGAGAGGAGATTCTTATTCAGATCAGGAGATTTCCCTTATCTAACGCTCACTTCCTCAACATGTGGAAGTCACCTTGGGTGCTAAATCATCTGGTCTAGCCAAATGTACATACATATTCATGAACTCATGTTATATCGTATTAAATGTTATACTGAACACAAGAGATACGCTACTGTTCAAAAGTTTGGGCTCGGTAAGATATTTAACATTTTATGAAACATTCTGAAAGTTTGTTATGCTCATCAAAGCTACATTTATTTGATCATTAGTACATTTTGAAATATCTGTTTTCTATTTACAAATATTTTCAAATATAATTTATTCTTGTGATGGCAAAACTGAATTCAGTATCGCATGATTATCAATGTTGAAAACCATTTTTGCTGCTTAATATTTGTGTGGAAACATGCAAAACATTTTTCTTACATTGTTTGATGACTAAAAAGTTTAAAAGCACAGCAGTTATTTGAAACAGAAATCTTTTGTGACATTGTAAATGTGTTCACTGCCCCTTTTCATCAATTTAGTGCATCCTTGCTGAATAAAAGTATAAATTTCTTCAATTTCTTCAAACTAAACTGTTCATTTTCTATTAATTTCATTTAGATGTAAATGTACACTACTAGCCAAAATGTTTTGAACAGTAAGATGTTTTTTAAAGAAGTGTCTTCTGCTCACCAAGCCTACATTAATTTAATCGAAAGTTGTTTTTTATTTGAATATATTTTTAAATGCAATTTATTCCTGTTATTTTAAACTTGAATTTTTAGAATCATTGCTCCAGTCACATGATCCTTCAGATATCATTCTAATATGCTGATTTGCTGCTCAATAAACATTTATTATTATTATTATTATTATTATGTTGAAAACAGCTGAGTAGATTTTTTTCCAAATAAATAAATAAATAAACAAATAAAATAACTCCAAGCTGACTCCCAAACTTTTGAATGGTATAATGTACAATGTTACAAAAGCTTTTTATTCCAGATAAATGCTGATCTTTGGATCTCGAAGTATCCTGAAAAAGCAACTGTACGCAACTGTTTTAAATATTTATAATAATAATAATAATTAAAAATTAGTAATGATGCTGAAAATTTCAGATCACAGGAATATATTACATTTTTAAATGTATTCAAACAGAAACCAGTTAGTAAAAATATTTCACAATTTTATTACTGATTTTGCTGTACTTTGGATCAAATAAATGCCGGCTTGGTGAGCAGAAGAGACTTCTTTAAAAACATAAAAAATCTTACTGTCTAAAAACTTTTGACTGGTAGTGTATGTATATATTGGACACCAGGACTTTTAAAAAGTCCAATTAATAAAAAGTAATGAATAGAAACTACTAGAAACTAGAAAGTAATAGTATTTTTTAAAATCACCAATCAATAATGTTTTATACCAAAAATGTATAAAAACGATTCTCAACTATATCAAACATATTTTGATTTGAAAACCCATAACATTTTCCTAAGATGTTGATTTTTGACAAACAATTTTGACAAAAAAATTTGATTCCAATTACAAATCATTACAAAATATTATCATATTTCTAAAAGGGTGTTAAATTTGATCACTAAAGACCAAGGAGTGGGAATAGTCATGTTGAAACTTCCAAACATTTGGTATCTCATTACAGGACATCCAGACCAAACTGTTGCATGTAAGGTCTCAGAGAAAGTCACTGAAATATAATATCCTGTACAGAGGACCCCATAGCTGGGTGTCAGGTAATATATACAGTCAAACCAAAAATTATTCAGACACCAGATATCATTTTTGAGATTTTTTTTACTAGTGGGTGCAGGACACTTTAGTTTATTTATGTAAGTGAGGATAGCAAAATAAAGTAAACAGTGACATATTATAACCAAAAATTATTCATACAGTGGACTACCAGTAAAACTGATAAAAAATGGGACCAAAAATTATTCAGACACTTTGACCATGTTTTGCTCAAGTGTTTTTTGTTTAATTGCTAATGCGACCTTTTTACACCACAGACTGAACAAGATTAAGCATTGCTTGGTAATTGGTTAACAAATTATTGATAGTTGTGTAATATTGTCATCCATTAAATACCTTTCTATCAAAGTTCCTTTCTATCGAGTGTCATATTGTATCTATAGCGAATGAACTGTGATAATGTGAGAAATGTTGAAGGTGTCTGAATAAATTTTGGTTTGACTATATATCCTGCTGTCATTATTTTTATTTTAGTAATTCTAAAATCAACCTCATTTATTCTCTATTACATTATCTGTAAAAGCATCTGGTTATAAGTTGGTGAGGGCATGAAAGATGCTCTATAAAGAGCTCCATCCATATAGCAGCATATCAAGGCGAGTGGGAACGCTTGTGTGTGTATGTGTGTAAACTCCTATTCATGTTTCCTCTATTCACTGGGTCCATTGCATTGGAGAACACGGTGAGAGTCCCTGCCTTGTAGCACCATGTTTAAAAAGCTTGTTTGTGTTTTATAGGAGATCAAAGCAAGCAGGGGTCTTGGCCAGACATGAGACGCTACTGCTGCAATCTGCTCCCCTCTCATTACAGCCCTGCACATTCAGATGGGAGAAAACAAGCCCGGCTTCAGTCAGCCGTCTCAAGGAGACCTGGATCACTTCCCACATGCCTCTTCTGGAAGTCGCCCAAGCCAAACAGCATCAGGGTTCACCATTGTTTTTAGGGGTAAAGACGGCTACCTGTGCACACATCTATTGATCAAACAGGTATTTTTAAAAGCAGCCCATTTCAAAAAAGTGTTTGGATCTTTTCTGATGAACTTTCACACTATGTCTGAAGATATATTTATTGGAAATATCTATACTAGTCTTCAAAAAGGCTCTCAGAATATATCTTCAAGCTATAAGTGGATGTAATAAAGCTGTTATAAATGTCATCATGCGTTAGTAGGAGGTTGTTTAAATATTAAAATCAAATGCAATTATCCACAGTAGGTTTGAATATGCTTTGATTTGAGAGTAAATACAAACTGCTTTTAAATGTGAGATTCTCTTTGTCATCCTTCTTGGATTGACTCAGCCTATTTCTTAGGAGGGTAACGGGTGCAAAGACATGATTATGAGCTGGATTGGAACTGAGTTTGAAGTACTATTGAAGGGAATCTCCTATTGAAAAGGGTCCTCTTAAAGAGCTGGGATACTGGGCCAGTGATTGTCAGAGGGGACTTGGGCATAATATGGAAAGATAATTGGGTTTCTAAGTGAGCTTCACTACAGGGCTCTGATTGAGTCATACTCTTGAGGACTTCTAATCGTAACTTTTAGTCCTTTCACGCTGAAAAATTCGGAGCTGGGAAATCTCACTTTCTTCACATCAGTAAGTGATATCAGAATATTGTGGGAACCCTTACACAAGAGATGAAGTGACCATACTCATAATATCTGTAACACCGATGAACTCAGAGACAGAGAAGAGTAGGATCCAAATGTAGAGTGCTTATTTGAATAATAATGATAACAACAAAAATACTAAACAACAAGAAACACAAGGACCAGAACTGAGAATGCTGATGGAACATCCGTAAAAAAACAACCCTAGAAAATGAACACAGGAAACACAAGGGTTTAAATACACAAGTGTAAACAAGACTAACTAGACACGACAATCAGGGAACAACCAGACTAATGACAATGAACAAAAAGGAACAGGAACTAAGGCTGTATTTACACTACAAGTCTTAAATGGTTAGTTCACCCAAAAAATGAAAATTAGCCCATTATTTACTCACCCTCTAGGCATCCTAGCTGCTTTGGGAAGGGGCGTGACAGTACTGAAACACTGTCTAAGCTGTTCGTCAATCGCAATGCGGTGGGACTGCTAACCAATCACAACACATTTAGTTTTTCGAAAGGTGGACCTTTATCAATCCCGGAACTAATTGAGCCCTTTGTGCCAGCTTGGGGAGAAAGCAAGTGTAATAATGTAAATTATGTGAAAAACAATGCATTTTTTGAACCACCAAGCATGAGAGCATGTTCTAGTGCACCCCCAAAATGAAACAAAATAAAGACTTTGTAAAAGAGCATATTAGGACCCTTTAAGGTAGGGCTGGGCGATATGGCAAAAAAAAAAATGATCACGATAATTTTTTTCATTTCAGTCGATATCGATAATTATCACGATAAATGTCAAATCTTTATATCTATCAATTTTAAAGGAAGATTTTTACTCCCGAATGAAAGAAAAACCAGACAGTTAATTATTATTTATGGTTTATTGTCAGAACATGACAAATACTTTCCAAATAATGATCAATTGAGGTAGAATACAGATTAGAATATTACTAGTAAAATCAACATCAATAGAAGACAATATTATTAATATGATTAGAATATATAAAACTTTTTTATAAAAAAATAAGAACTGTAATATGATACAACACTTGTAACATGGCTCTGTAAATGCCGAGTTAAAGTGATTTTTAAGTATATTTATCATTCAACAAAAATAAGAATAGACAAATCTTTTCAGCATGTCAATCCCTTTGTGTAGCTGATTTAACACATTTTGTAAAATGTTTTAGCTGTCTGACAATATAAACAAAAAAAATAATGGCTTACTTTTCCTGCTAGGAGCACTTATGTTCCTAACTTAAAAAAATTTAGGAGCACAGTCAAAATTTTAGGAGCACATTCTACACAATAATCAAAACTCTGATAAAAAAATTAGCCTTCCTATTACGAGGTGATATTTGACTCCTCAAAGTGATTTACAGGGGAATTTAGTTTTTACCTTTGTTTTTACCTTTTACCTTTTATGTTTAATGAGGCTCAGAGGTAACATGAGTACAATCAAAATCATAAATTCATGTTGAGATTAATGTTTTAATTATAAAATTTTGAACACAGAAATATTAAAGATTTAAATAACTGAACAGATCTGCCAGCAGGTGGTGGCAGGACACTGATTTAATTACTGAATCATATCATTCTTTTGATTCATTCGAACGGATGGTTCATTCGGGAATAAAGCAAGTGACTGTCTTTATGAATGGGAAATTGAATCGTTTCACTAGATTCCTTTAAAAACGCAAGTTTCATTCATAAACGAAACACCGCTGTGTTTGAAAGGAGATGCGTGCAGTTGTGACTTTATTTCAGATTACTTTTGACAACGAAATAGAGCAAAATCAGGCAATAGTGTTATAGTCAGACAATGTAAGTCACTTAATAATAACTTCTTGTTTATTTAACTGCTGTATTAGATCAATTTCTCATTTACAAACTCCCTTAAAAATTTTTAAAAGCTGTCACTCATCTTAGTTCGCGATATCACAAAGCTCTATTATAAACAACGACGCTCTCTTTACTGCACAATCAGTCTCTTATTTACACTCTCTCTACACTTTATTTGTGAAAGGATTGGTGAGATATGTCCGTGATACATTACTCTACGTTGCAAAAACACGTAGAAACCTTTGAATCTCCCCACAAACACAAATATGCTGATGGGGTCAGTCGCACATGGTGCTTAAATATTTTTTTTACAGTTGCACATACTAATTTTTAGTCGCTAATGCGAGTGAAATGGTCGCACTGTAGAGCCCTGTGGCTGTAAACTAAATACTTTGTGCGGCATCCGGAAGTGCAGGCTGCAAAATGCCTGCGCAGCATTACGCATAGTGCGTAAACATTATCGAGCGCTTATCGAACTGTCATTATCGTTTTATCGAAAAAAAAAAAAAAACTATATAGTGATAATTATCGTTATCGAATTATCGTCCAGCCCTACTTTAAGGTGATTACTGCATTTTAAATATGGATATTTTTCTTACAAAAATGCATCAATTCACTACAGGAGGCCTTTATTCACCGCCCAGAGCCGTGTGAGGCACTTTTTATTATGGATGGATGAACTTTGTTCTAAAGCTTGGAAACGCCAGGATAAACTTAAAAACTTATAACTAAAAAAAAGCATAGCTTCATAAAATTACGGTTGAACCATTGATGTCAAATTAACTATTTATGATGTCCTCACTACTTTTCTGGGCCTTGAATGTGGTAGTGGTGTTGCTGTCTATGCAGGGTCAGAAAGCTATCAGATTTCATCAAAAATAACTTAATTTGTATTTCGAAGATGAATGAAGGTCGTACAGGTTTGGAACGACATAAGGGTGAGTAATTAATGACATTTTTGTTCATTTTTTGGTGAATTAACTCTTTAACAACATGTACTTACTATAAGGCTAGGTTCAGTTGCATGTAATGATGCATAACTCACTGTTGTACATGTAAGGGTACTAAAATAAAACATTACCTATATACCTTTCCTGCATATGAGTGGCTGTAATGCCAGGCCAGCAGAGGGAGCCATTACTCACACTGACTGTTGCTGCTCCCTCTGCTGCCTCTATGGTTACTTCCTGTTTGTCAGCCATTTAAGGAGCAGTGTTGCCAACTTGGCGACTTTGTCACTAGATTTAGTGACTTTTCAGACCCCCCTAGCGACTTTTTTTCGAAAAAGCGCCTAGCGACAAATCTAGCGACTTCTTGGACAAACCTTATTTAGTTTATGAGACTCTCTGGTACTGCCGCGCGAGCGCGAAGTCGTGCTTTCCCAGTGCGCGCGCGCTCTCCCTCTCTCTCTATTTGCGTCTGTTCTGTTCAGTGAGCAGCACTTTCAGACAAAAAAGATATTCTGATGCTTATAACTCTATTTTACATAAAAGTAAAGCCGAAATCACAGCACAGCCATTGTCTTAATTGTATGTGTATTTGATTTCATTAGACAATGTCGTGATTATGAATCATGATTTTAGTGTAGATGAATATGTTCGAGAGCTGGTTATGTAGTCCTAATGGGCCACGTTTCAGTCACTATTTCATATTTACCCCGTTGTCTGACAAAAGAAACCATAAAATATATCAATATATTTATGAAATATATAAATGAAAACAGTTTTATTGAATTTGGCTGCATTAAATAGCAGTATGTGAGCACAGAGACGGAAGACAATACGACGTACTGACGTCATGAATATGCTAATGAGCGTATGACGTCATTTAGCGACATTTGGCGACTTTTCAAGCGGGCTTTAGCTACTTTCCATTGAGAAAAGTTGGCAACACTGTTAAGGAGGGCCATGCCAAACAGGCCCTCGCGAAGTATTGTTTTGCTGTGCGGACTCTACTAAACGTTTCTCTGATTTTCTTGCCTTGTTCTTGTTATTTTCACGGTTTGGTTTCTTGTCATAGTTTTGCCATTGTTTTGTTCTGTTTCATTGCCTTGTTTATTTGTTACTTTTCGGACTGCCCTCTCTGGTTTTTGGACTCTGCCTGTATTTTTGTGGATTACGCTTTTGTCTTGCCCTGGATATTACTGTTTGCTGGTGTTCGATCCTGCCTGTCTTGACTACGATCTGAAATAAAGCTCGCATTTGGATCTTACCACGCTGTCGTCGAGTCCTGCGTTACAGTGGGTAAGCTGTACCATTCATATTTGTATAAATAAAAGATCACATTGCAATTTGCTTGCTAAGAACATTATCACCTCTGAAAACAAAATAATCGGTACCACTTTATATTAGGTGGCCTTAACTACTACTTACTTACATCAAAAAATAAGTACAGTGTACTTATTGTGTTCATATTGTATTGCAAAACTTTGCTGCTATTGAGGTGGGATACAGCGGCTTTGGTTTTTGGGTAGGTTTAAGGGTGGGTTAAGGTGTAAGGGGTGGGTCAACAGATGTAATTACAGAAATAAATAACAGATGTAATTACACGCAGGTATTTTTTAAACTATAAGTACAATGTAAAAACTTGTACAGTATGTACACAGTAAGTGCACTGTATCAAAAGATTAACTGGAGACCTAATATAAAGTGGGACCAAATAATCAAGCCAAAAACAAGACTGTATTTAAAATCAATATACTCCTAAAGATTTTTAGTGAACATTAGCAATAAAACACAGTCTGTGCCTCAAGTATATCTCTTCCTTAAGTCACATTTAACAAGTTGTGTATTCTAGATAAGAAATGATTAGTCATTTGAACCGTTCTGTCTGTACGTGTGGGCGTTCTGTGTAGCTTTATGTCTTTCTGTAGATTCTAGCCAGTTTCCTTTTTATCCGCTAATGCGGTGGCAGGTAGAAGTAAAGCTGTTATGTAGTACAAAAGCACACAAGGTCACTTGCTATCATTAACCGTAAAATGCGGATGTACTGATTTATCTAGTGTTAAACCAATTAGAAAGCTGTTTTCATCTCTCTGTTCTTAATATATCCCATAAAATGGCATTTCCGATGCAACTTGTTCAATTTAGTAATCATCAGCGAGGCTCGTCTTTCAATTTGAATGTTTATCTTTTATTCATTCATACATGTGAATTATGTAATTCTAAGGACACCAAGCTTTGAATACTTTGATTTTTCTTTATGCTGGTGATGTCTAACATCAAACTTGCAAACTAAGTTTTTGGGTCACTTGAGGTCTTGAGCTGACAAATTCAAGGAAAACATGCAAATAGGCCATTATTTGCAGTTCTAGCGTGTCAGTGAATGTAATGAAATTGAATAGTTTAGGACTAATAGTACTAACAGTAATACCTTGTCTTTGACACACAGACATTGTGGTGGTAAAAATGAGATATCTTCATGTGAGGGAGAAAAGAAAATGGATAATGACATTCTGATTTAGGCAACTTGGAACAGACGAGAATAATCACAATGCAAATTATCAAGGACAATCTAAATGGAAGAATTTTAAAAAGAATGATAGTGAAACTAAGTTAATTAAAAACTCAGCTCGAGTTAAACTAGTTGTCGCCAAACGCAATAATTAATCATGTTAGCAGTGCTGAACGATACCGGGAAATATGAATTCCCTGAACAGGAGACGACAACATATCACAATCCTGCATAATGCTCTAGTTGCTGCAGGAAGCAATTACCATCCGTAATTTTTTCTAATAAACTTGTATCCCTCTGATGACGACCAATTAAACATGCACAATTATGGTTACCATATAGTTATTCATAAGATGATTAGCATGCCCCCCTTACATTCAGATTGGCTGCATACTGATAAGAAGCAGGTTAAGCGACAGATACGTATGCAAATGGCATGCAAATCAACATACAGAAATAGCAGGAAGGCGCATGGACGTCGTAAGTGCTGTCAATAATAGCACTGCAGACGGGAAATTAAGAGGTGTGAATATTTATGCATGCACCTAAGTGAAAAGTTTCCAAATCATTTTTAACAATAAAACACATTTCTATTATTCATACATTAGTCTGTAGAAGTCGATCAGCCCCTTTTCTGTTCTTGTTCAACTCACCAGAACAGATTTAAGAGAACTGTCTGACAATTCACGTGACCATAACAGGTTTTTCTCCCTCCATTATACGCGAAATGATTCATGAATGCAATTAGCACTCAAGCTACAGCATTTTGAGATTTATTATGATACTTTTATATCGCACACACAAAAATAATATGTACAATTACATTTTGGCAGACCATTTTTAATCACATGGTTCAGTCTCTATGTATCATCAATTTATCTATATGTAATACAATCTGTTTAGTAGTTGATCTAGAAACAATATATCACAACAACGAAAGTTGATGCCAACTGTAATAATATACTGTAGTATTCTCACTGTCGCATTGGTATTGCTCATCCAAAACTAAAGTGTGGTTACATGAACTCACTGTATAAGAACATAACTGCAGTAAGATCACATCTGCTTCACATAAACACATATACTTCAAATATTTCAAATGCACAACTAGTGGATATGTAAACACCAATCCGAGCAGCAAATACAATCTATGATTGCATGCCTAGTTGGCTAGTTGAATATCGTTCTAAACAATTATTTCAATGCTATAGAATTGTACACACACTTAGTACAAAGAGTCTTATGCAATACAATGCGTCTGAAATTGGATAGCGCTTAAAATTGTGTCGATTTTCATAATCATCCAGGTTACACAGAAAAGAAAGGAAGAAGATAGGTTGGAAGTGTTTGTGAAAGTCTCCTTCACTGAGGAAGAGCTTTCAGGATGGCGTTGACCTCTTCTGCTACAGCAGTCAATGCAAACTCAAACTGTTCCTGAAGACAGAAGGAGAGAAAAGTGGAAGAAACTCAGCCAAGTACTTGGAAAAAACACCAACATTTTATACTAAGCACAACGGATGCCAGTGATATATCTTGCAGAATAAAGTAAAAATGGACCTTAAGAAGTTGCTGGAAAATACATACAAAATGTGTGTGAAGTTCTTGTGTAGATGTGTGTATTTAAAGCTGCAGAGAATGTGTGACTCAATGTATTCTGTTCAAACTATGACTCAAAATCTGTCTCTTCCCTCAGGGGCACCCTGTGAAGATCGATCATTGTCTGAAGAGCGACCCTCAAAACTACCATTTGAAACCAAAGCCTCCCACTGCAGGCCATGGAATAAACCAGGCTAAAGTGGGCGTTAAGTTAGCTGAAAGCTTCACAAACAAGAAACGGATAAAAATCCCTCTTGAATTAACTTAAAATGCACTTTTCTGCATTTTGAACCAACATAAATTAGACTTTCAAGCACATGTACTATGCATTAAGTGACAGTAAAGGTTTGTGATGTTAGCACAAACACCTAATGCATGCAAACGACCATAAATGCATGAGAAGGATTTGATCGTTTTCACAAATATCATACACTGTCATATGCAAGGCGATTTGGAAGTAAAAGGCGACCGCTTAAGTGTAAATGTGAGCATTTTACCACTAGATGGTGTCACATTAATGCCTCAGTGTTCTCCAGACATGATGAAGTATGGCTGTGGATATTTATCTGATCAGTCAAGCTGTTTATGAGCTTCTCTTCCAAGGTAAACAAAAGCCGGAGAGCTCATGGAGCTGCTAATGCACAAAACATTCCTATTCTGGGCCAGGAATGGAGAGGGTAGAATGGATTTTAGGAGGCAGACCAATTTCACACACGAGTACCTGCTTTGAGAGCGTTCTAAACGCGCAGGGCGAGAGGGCATCCTTTGGACATATGCTGCCTTTTGGAGCTGAAGTACTGACTGAGCAGGCCAGAACATTAAAATCACAAATTCTGTACTGTGTACAGTCCAGAAACTAGCTGAAATAACAAACAACAAAGCTTGAGGGCAACCTGTTACGTTAGGCTTAAGGTAAATTATTAAATAAATGTACTATCCTTTTTTTCCTAATGAAAAGTTTCAGTTAATTTAAAAGTGATTAAAAATGTACCAGCAAGTCCCAAGGTGTACCAGGGAAATCATTAGTTTAAATGACAGGATTATATTAGTAATACTAAAAATATTTTGCTCATAAATAAGTGAAAACCAAAGAGAAAGATCCAGAAAGAGCCTGATATACAGTCAAACCCAAAATTTACTCACCTTAGAAAATGGTAATGCAATTTGACAAGAACTGTGTCAGAACAAATTCATCTTGACAATGTCAGATAACTCTGATAGTAAGTTGTCATGGATTACAATCAACTGTTAGTATAACAATATTTACACAATTATCAATACTTTGTTGAACAATTATCAAAGTAAGTAAAGCAAAGTTGGGTCAAAGTATCTGAATAATTTTTGGCCCCAAATTTTGATCAATTTTATTGGTAGTCCACTGTATGAAGACTTTTTTGGGTATAATGTCACAGTTTACTTTACTTTGCTATCCTCACTTATATAAATGAACTATAGCGTCCTGCACCCACTAGTAAAAAGAATATCAAAAATTATATCTGGTGTCTGAATAATTTTTGGTTTGACTGTATAGTCACAGACTAACTACAAGGAGGATGGAAACTTGCTAAGGAAATAATGGCAGTAATTTTTCCATCATGACTTTTTACACTCTGACAGTTGTTGGTACATTTTGTTAACTTGCAGTTACTTTAGAAACCATTAAATTTTCTGTTGGCTGAGGAAACGGCTTGGCTTTGATTCAAATATTAGGAATTTGTTGCACACCATGATAATGAACAAAAAAATGAATAGCTGATTATTCTGTAAAGTAGGTTGATTGCTCCAACAAAATGTATTCACTAACCTGAACATATGAAAATATGAATAAATAACCTAACACAGAGGAAGATAATATGCTACTAATATTCACTACTATTTTCGGTTTCTTCTTAATAGATTTGCAAGCTGAATGCTATCTTTTCAACATAATCTCAGTTTACAGTGGCTAAACAGGTAGTCAGGTCTTTATCTTTCATAAATAGCAGCTAATGTAATTGAGTGTGGCTCTGAGGATGGGGCTGTCATTTGCTCATCTTGTTATCTCCAGTTAGAATGCTAAATATGTGTTTCTTTAGCATAGTTTATAAAAAAATAGATCTTGTGTCAGTCAATATTGTAATGCTGGAGACTCTTCTGGCTGATGTTCAAAATGCTGTTGCTTGCGGCATCAACAGGACGTGTTTGTCATGGAAGAAGTGATCAATTACAAGTTAATTTTCTGAGCCTGGCTTTTGCTGCTTTATTGACTATGTGGTTTTAGATTACAAATCGATGTTAATTGTAGCTGTGCGGTTAGGGTCGTATTGTACAGGACTTCTAGGGACAATGAGTGCAGGTGTAATTGCATCAAGTTTGAACTTTCCCTTCTGATGATGAACTTATCATTAAATTCAATAATAGTATTGGCATTGCTGTCGAATTATTGCTAGAAATGCACCAAATACAACGATTAATCTGCCTTTAACAGACATAGAATTTCAAAGCAATAACAGCAGTGCTAGATAGAATAGCGTACATTTAAAGCTTTTTAAAAAGATTTTAAAAATCTTTTAACAGAGACTCTAAATACCTAACATCTATCATCTCTGACTTTTGCACTGTTCTTCAAGCAGCGAGTTTTACATGGTGTCTTACCTTGGTCTGTACCATGCCTGATCTCTGGTCCCTCAGATGCTCCAGGGTAGCAGCAATATCAATCTCCTTTGCACCTGCAACAGAGCCACATAACATGAGTTCAAAGTACTCCATAATCATAGATCATCTTCCACTCTCAGCAGCGCTCACTTTTTCTGTGGAATTACATTCCCTGTACAATTTTGGATAAAGCTTATAGACTGTGTCTGTACCTTGCTCTTAGCTAGCCTTGTTTTAGTGTATAGCAGGTCTTCATGGTATATTCTAAAACAAAATAAGTCATTTTTAAGAAATAAATACAATAATAGCAGTGAAAAAAATATAATTACAAAAAACAGTAAATGTACACTGCCTTTCAAAAGTTTGGGATCAGTAAGACTTTTCATGTTTTTTTAAAGATGTCTCTTATGCTCATTAATCGTGCAATTATTTGATCAAAAATGCAGAAAAAAAGGAATATTATGAAATATTATTAGAATTTAAAATAATGTTTTTCTATTTTATTACTCATCTAAAATATAATTTGTTTCTTTCATGCAAAGCTGAATTTTAATCACAGATTACACAATTTTTCAGTGTCACAAAATCAGAAATCATTTTAATATGCTGATTTGATACTCAATTATCATCAATGTGGGAAACAGTTGTGTCCAATATTTCAGGATTCTTTGATGGATAAAAAGTTAGAAAGAACAGCATTTATTAAAATAGATTTTTTTCTAACAATGTAAGTCTTAACTTACTAAAAAATCCTGACCTCAAACTTTTAAATCGCAATTTATATTGTTCCAAAGGATTTCTATTTTGAATAAATGCTGTTCTTTTTGACTTTCTATTCATCAAAGTATCCTTAAAAAAGTATCACAGGTTCCAAAAAGATATTAAGCAGCAAAAACTTTTCAACATTGATAATAAATCAGCATATTAGAATGATTTCGAAGGATCACATGACACTGGCGCCTGGAGTAATCTCTGCTGACAATTCAGCTTTGATCACAGGAATAAATGATATTTTAAAGTATATTAAAATAGAACACTGTTATTTTAAATTGTTATAATATTTAATTTTTATGTAATATTTTTCAGTATTTTGATCAAATAAATGCAGCCTTGATGAGCATAAGAGATTCTTTTAAAAACATTAAAAATCCTACTGATCCCAAACTTTTGAAAGGCAGTGTACACGTTTAAAAAACCACAGAAAATGTGAGATATTACATTTTTTTCTACCTGCTCTGACTCTTAAAATAAATTTTGTAGCTCAACCCACTCAGATTGATTTAGTTATATTACATAATACATTTGGACTTGAATAAAGCATTTAGTTTAGATTTTGCAGGTCACCTAATTAACAGTGTTAAGTCCTTTATACTATTTAGCAGATTTAGCCAAGACCTGCAAATCATTTTAATTTTAGCATGAATAATCACTTAAAATAAGAGATTCTGAGACAGTGGTTAAAACATGAAAACACAGAGTGAACCCACATGCAGTTACATAAGACTGTGCTCATGTAGATTTGTAAATACAAATTACATCGGCACCAGCGACTGAACCAAAACTGTAAAGTGAATATGAAATTTTTCACATGGCGGTAAGAGCAAAAAGGCTGATTAAAAGAAATCTCCCTTTCACCTTTAGCATGAATGACTTTTTCTACAGGTCCATTGTTGTTTCTCCTCATAAATGAGCGGAGAGCAGGAGAGGTCTAACAAGGCCTTATTTCTCATTCATTCATTCATTCTTCAAAAAGAAAAGAAAGACTACCCCCTCCCTTCTGCACAGATTGATAGAGAGAGAGAGAGAGAGAGAGCGAGAGAGTTTGAGGGCGAAGGAAAGAGAAAAGCGGGTATCCTTATAGATGCTTTCTGAAAGGGAGCGAGTGCAGCTGGGGTTCCAGCCTCAAAAGTGCTCCAACACTTTCATGTCTTAAGAAGTGCAAGATTCCGAAGTTTAAGGGGAAAGACAGAGAGCGAGCAAAGGAGGGGGCATCTAACAAGAAAAGGCTTTGGAATTAAAACAGCATTCTTCACTAATTTACAATTCATTCCTAGAGATGAAGAAAAGCGAAAGAAAAATACGACGGGGTGTTTGAGAAAAAAAAGTGAGAGAGAGAGAGAGAGAGAGAGAGAGAGAGGAGGAAGACATGAAGAACAGGAGAGAGAAAAGGGGAATGGAAGAGGGAGATTTCTGTTGTTTAGGACTTTCTGGGGCTTTGATCACACAAGTGAACACTGGAAAGTGGGCAACCTGCGAGCCCCACCTCCTTCACAGAGAGCAGACAAAAGGGAGATGGAGGGGGCCGCTGAGGGCCGAGATCTCCGGGCCCTTGACAGCATGGGAAAGAGGCACAAATGCCGCGACGCTCTCCCTTGCATCTGGCCTTTGATCCCTCATTATGGAAAAAGCTACAGACCATGGTCGGGTCAGGAGTAGGGATGGACTGGTGACCAGAATAGAGAAGGATGGGGGGGAGGCAAATGCATGGGTGACCTCACCAGATGGGGTCAGGAAGAATGGTGCCCGTGCTGGAGAAATGATTCGGACAGGTTATGAAGGCACCTTCTGTCTTCGTGGCTGGATTCACATGACTTGTTAAACTCTATGCGGCGCTGAACGTTTCATATTTGCATGTGAAAAAGTCAACCGTATTAGGCGAAGCCGAGACCCTCGCAGTTGCTTACAGGTGCAATCACAAGGAAAAATCACATACACGCTTTTCTCCGTCCTTCACACTTTTATTCACATTAGCCTTATGTGATCCTTGGCCATTCATTAAAGACCTCAATCATCCCCTAATGCACAATGAGACCCTCACTGCGTGAAACGCTGTGTGTTATGCCAGCACTTTCTCATCTCTTACCTTTGGCCATTTTATTCAGAACCATGTCAATCAGGATGTAGGTTCCACTCCTTCCAGCACCATCGCTGCAAATGAAGAGAGAAACGTGTTATCACTTGTGAAAAAAGAGCAGACCTGTCTGAATGAGCATTACAGTGTGTGCCTGCTGAAACGAAAATAAAGCGTTCATTTCTCTGTTGTGTTTCAGCTGCATTGTTTGCTGTTGCATCATCCTTCAGCATTCACAATAATTCTGTCAAAGACGACTGCTGTCTTGTTTTCCCGTTCTTTACAGAACTAAACTGCATTTCCAAAAAAGGTGTTTTAAGAGCAAAAAACAAAGCGTCTAAGCACGAAGGGACTTGCAAGAGCATTTTAAACTTGTTTTACCTTCTACGCAATCTAAATTGCGAGAGCCAGCCAAACTCAGACGCAGTTGGATGGTAAACTGCATTCTGATTTGAAATCAAGGTTACTTTTCAAGACATGCGGCTGAATATTATGAGTGTATTACTGAATGAATGTGTGTATGTCACTTTCTGAGCTTGCTCAGGTTTATGCACACACACACACACACACATGTTGGGTTTACATGTTTTATGGGGACATTCCATAGGCGTAATGGTTTTTATACTGTACAAACCGTACTTTCTATCGCCCTACACCTAAACCTAGCCCTCACAGGAGATTGTGCACACTTTTACTTACTCAAAAAAACTCATTGTGCATGATTTATAAGCCTGTTTCCTCATGGGGACCTAAGAAATGTCCCCACAAGGTCAAAATCTACTGGTATTCCTATCCTTGTGGGGACATTTGGTCCCCACAACGTGATGAATACCAGGTACACACACACACACACACACACACACACACACAACACATTCAAGTGGGGGGTTTGGGAAATCAGAACTATTTAGGGAAACTCTTCCCTCTCCCTGTTATCATTCTGAATTATTCAAATATGCATGACAGCTGTGAAGCCTGTCTTCCCCACAACGCACAACATGTTGGTCATTAACCCCTGGTGTTAAAGATCATTTGGCCACTATTTTAGTTTACACAGACTCTCACCTTCCTCAATTTCACACTGAGTAAAGTAAAGGCCATCTATTTTTACCAACAGTCATGCAGATATTCACTGAATACTTCATTTATTTGACCAGTGGATCTTGTCTACCAAAACCTGTGAGATAATTCAGACCACTGATAATTTACATCACTGGACTTGATACTGCTTTCACTTTTGCATTTTATATTAAGAAATAAAAGCAATATATAAGTGACTAAGTACACTTCAAATCCATTAACATATTAATTGACATATCACATAAGACATATTTATATAAAATTACAATTAAACTTTATTTGGAGTATTTCTTTATTGCACAATGCACATATTATGCCTTAAATGTGTTTTAATATCACTATCAATAAGGATTGTATGATCACTGTATAATATACACTACCAGTCAAGAGTAATTTTTTGTGTGTTTTTTTAAAAGAAAAAAGCATGCATTTATTTGATCCAAAATACAGCAAATACAATAATATTCTGAAATATTTTTACTATTTAAAATAACTGCTTTCTATTGAATATATTTTAAAATGTAATTTATTTCTGTGAGCAAAGCCAAATTTTTAGTATCATTACTCTGGTCTTCAGTGTCACATAATCCTTCAGAAACCATTCTAATATGCTGATTTGCAACATTTATTATTATTATTCTAAAAATGTAAAACAGTTCAGTACATTTTTTCAGGATTCTTTGATGAAAATAAAGACCCATAGATCAGCATTTATCTGATAAAGAGATTACTATAACATTCAAAAGGAGGGGGGGTGATAGAAATTAATACTTTTATTTAGCAAGGATGCTTTAAATTGATCAAAAGTGATAATAAAGACATTTATAATGGTACAAAAGATTTCTATTTCAGATAAATGCTGTTCTTTTGAACTTTCTATTCATCAAAGAAACCTGAAAAAATCTACTCACCCTTTTTAACATAATAATACCAATACTAATAAATGTTTATTGAGCAGCAAATCAGAATATTAGAATGATTTCTGAAGAATCATGTGACTGGAGTAATGAGGCTAAAATTCAGCTTTGAAATCAGGAATAAATTACATTTTAAAATATATTCAAACAGATAACAGTTATTTTAAATAGTAAACATTTAATAATTTTACTGTTTTTGCTGTACTTTGGATCAAATAAATGCATGATTGGTGAGCAGAAGAGTTATGTTTCTTTAAAAACATAAAAAATCTTGGTTTAAATGCAAGATATTTAAAGTGTACCTTAAGTATACTTGCAATACTTCCACTTTAGCACAAATATACTTTACAATATACATACATACTAGTATTAGTATAGTGTCATAGTATTATAGATTGATGCAACTAGTTTATAAATGCATTTTTATATTGTTGTGATACTTGCCTGCAATGAACAATTATTGGACAAGATCTGCCCCGGTAGCACTTGTTAACCTTTCTGCAATGACAGAAAAAAAGAGGCCATCAGTATTGGAAATGCAAATAAGTAGATCATGGACATATTCATTTGCCATTTTAGAAACTCTTAAAAATACAGGCACACATAAACACATCACACTGCTTAATATCAAACACGTTACTATCAAACCAGAGGACTTTCTAGCACGTCAATCAAAATCATTACAAACGAAAAGGTCCATGCCAAACAATTAAAACAAATGGAGAGGTTGTTCAATCCGTCACATTGTGACAAGCCATTAAGTAAATGATGTGTGGTTAGGTGTCATGATCCAAAACACATTAACCTTGCACAATTATAAAGCCTGCAAAACCATAAGGCCTTGCAGGATTTTAAGGCACATAGGTGCTGTTGCCATGGAAACCAACTGTGTTAACTCATATTGTTTCGCTTATCCCCAAAAAATAAAAAAGCTCTGCTTTGTGCACACCTCAAGGTTGATTTCTCAAGAGATACGAAAAAGTGTTTTTAAGATCAGATCTAAATGCTCATGGGACGACTTTCAATTGTAAAACCCGCTGCACACATTTATATAATGTTATTTAAGACAGCAGGGTCCAAAATTAACACTCGCCAAGAGCCACACACTGAAAAATTGGCTTTGGTGAGTTTATAGAACAGAATTTATTAACTTTAACTTTTAATAAGTGAAGTCAACGTATAAAAATGGTTCTCTAACACACACACTCATGTGAGTGACATGCTCAATTAAAATCAAAGGCATAATAAAAACTATTAAAGAAAGAAAAATTCTCATTACTCACATATCATCCACAGACTATACAGACTAGATTAATTCTGTGGAAAAAATACCTTCAGAAGAATGCCTGAAGTTTTTTTCTTTTAGCAACACAAATGTGAAACATTCTTTGATTGTAATATTCATTTAATAAAAGTTAATTAAAATAAAATTTTGGACCTTGAAATAATTATAACAAAGTCTGATGTTTCCTACACAAGAAATGCGTAATAAAAGTGCTTTAAATAGTTGCTTTCTTGCAACTATCAGTTTTGTTTGAGAGAGGGCAGATCTGAAAAAGTGCAAAGGGGACCGTCATGCATTGGGCTGTTAGGGCAGAGCGTGTGTTTCTGGGTAAAACAGAGGGTGGAGAAAAAGGGTGGGTGAGTGCAAGAAACAGGGATATCTGGTAAGTTTGAGATGCAGGTGGGGAGGCAAGGAAAAATCAAGGGCCTGGAAGAGGAGATACAGTTTCCAATGATCACTTTTGTGACTATGCAACTGGGCTCATATAACTAGCTGCAACATCACAAAAATGACACTGGCAACCGCTAATTAGCTGGCCAACGAAAAAACAAGAGAGGTGAGTGAGAAGCGTTTGACAGATTCAGTGTGAGTCATGGCAGTGTATGAGACAAGACTGTGTCACAGGCCTTTGGGGAGATATTCAGAATGGCAACAGAAACCAGAGCAAGTCAAACACAAGCACCAGGGTTAAAACCATATCACCAAAGTCTCAATGCTCAAGGTGTCATTGAACCTTTGGGAGATTTTTGTTTTTGCTAAAGTGAAAAGAACACTTTGGGTCTCAGAATGGGAGTGATAATTCAGAATCAAGGATCATATGCCAATCATCAATAAGACTGCTGATAGAGGATCAGACCCATTCTTTTCATTTAACAGGGCACAAGATCCAGCATCAGCAATCCAGATCTAAATGCTTTGTGCATATGATCCAACAATCCTCCCATGAATCCAACAACTCCAAATCTCTCTTTAGAAATGTCAATACATACATTTTAATCTCATATGTGACCCTGGACCACAAAACCACTCATAAGGATACAATTTTTGAAACTGAGTTTTATACATTCCATTGATGTATGGTTTGTTAGGACAGGACAATATTCAGCCAAAATACAACTATTTGAAATTATGCAATCTGAGGGTGCAAAAAAATCTAAATATTGAGAAAATCACCTTTAAAGTTGTTAAAATTAAGTTCTTAGCAATGCATATTACTAATCAAAAATCAAGTTATGATGTATTTATGGTAGGAAATTTACAAAATGTCTTCATAGAACATGATCTTTACTTAATAACCTAATGATTTTTGGCATAAAAATAAATCAATAATTTTGACCCATACAATGTATTGTTGGCTATTTCTACAAATATACTCATGCTACTTATGACTGGTTTTGTTGTCCAGGGTTACATATGTCAGGTAACTCTTAATTCACCTGCATATGTAAACAAATAAGACATTTCCCCAAAGCATACAATGTGTATAGTAAACTATTTGAAATCTAAAGCATACTGCGCCCCTGTGTCTATAAAATGCTTAGATAAATGATGGATATACCTTAATTCATAAGTCAACAACAGGAAATTCTCCAAAAGACTACACATGAAACTGAAATGTAACATGCCAACATAACTACATTCTGTGGTGAAGTATTGGGATTAATAAACTAAATGTAACAGCACAGCAGAACACTTGCTAAAATGTGTTAACTCTGCTTGAGCATGAACAGTGAAACTAGAAGACCAAAATGGATCATCCTATTGCAGGTATACATGAGCCTGTGCCAGGGTTGTTAAATTTCTTTAAGGTTTTACCCCAGAGGCCTACTGCATCTCTTCAGAACGCACACAGCAGGTGAAAAATGAGGGAGTCATATGCTGCCATTGGCTTTCCTTTCACTACTGTTTTATTGCTGAACATTTCACATTTAATTGGAGTGTTTAATTTAATAGGGATTATTGTGGAGGCACTGCCAATGCGTTTGCTACTATGCACACATATAGGAATCTGGAATACAAAAACGTATTTAAACTAAAAGGGTAGATTTTATTCCCCCCCCCCCCCCAAAATACTCTCTATTCTTTCTAAACCTACAGGCTGAATGTAAATGAACAAAAACTTATTGGGAAAATAAGCATATTAGCCCAGAACTACATTAGTAAACATTCTGCCACTAAAGGGATAGTTGACCCAAAAATGAAAATTCTGTTATTAATTGCTCACCCTCATGTCGTTCCAAACCTGTAAGACCTTCATTCATCTTTAACACAATTACGATATTTTTGATGAAATCCAAAAGCTTTCGGACCCTGCATAGACAGCATAAACTACCAAGGCTACTACAGAATTGTTAAATAAATTCATTATTTTTGTTTTCTTTGCGCATGAAGTACTGTCGTAGCTTTGTAAAATTGCGGTTGAACCACTGATGTCACATGGACTGTTTTACCATTGTCCTTGCTGCATGTTTGTGCCTTGACCGTGGTACTACCCTTGCTATGCTTGTCTATGCAGGGTCAGAAAGCTCTCAGATTTCATAAAAAATATCTTAATTTGTGTTCCGAAGATGAACAAAAGTCTTAGGGGTTTGGAACATTTGGGTGAACTCTCTCTTTAACATCCTTGTGAAATACGGCAGCTGGACGCATACCTGCGGAAGTCCAGCAAGGTTCGAGCTGACTCTGGAACATTCTGGTCCATCCAGGACAAGAAGTGGAACTGAGTGACTGTGCGGGTCTCATTAGTCTGGACGTTCTTCAGGTAGAAACTGCGCACCAGGAAATCATCACACCAGATATGCTCAGAAACCAGATTTACCTTTAAGAACACAAGGAGAGTGTGATTTTACACTGTCACTGGAACATCCTGTAAAAGAACACGCATGAGGGTCTCAAGGTTCCAAATCTGATTTAAGATTGAAATTTTGGGAAATGTATCATCAAATGCTCTAACATGTAAAATTCAATTAAAACAAATACATTTTTAGAACAAACACAGACAAAGCTTGTAGGAAATATTGTTTTGGCACAACAAATAGGATAATTATGGACCCTTTTCACATTTACAAGGTACTCAGAAGCGGAAGTTGTCATAGTAGGGTAAACTTGACATGGCTTCCCATTTATTACAATAGCAAAAGATAGTGTTTGATTTTCCAAAAGAGGATTGATTATGGTGGTCAGTAAGAGGTCAAATTTGCTGTCACTCTCTCAGTCGTTTAATTAAAAAATCATACATCTGCATTTAATAGTTTTCTGAAATGTAATGCCAAGGTAATATACTGTAAAACAAAGTATAGCTTTATGAATGTACTTTTTTAAATAAAATATTAAAAAAGCTAGATTTACAATGTTAATAACTGTAGAAATGCATTATTACAATTTGTGAAAAGGGTCCATTAAAGGGTCCTTAAATTTAGTCAAGGTATTTAACCTGAAATACTAAATAAACCATCATTCAAATATATATAACCACAGTGTCCACAAGAACTTTACCTCATATATGTGGTACAGGTCTGAGCCTTCATCAGGCCAATACTGATGACACTGTTTGATGCCGTTTTCAGCAAGAGGTGTCAGCATGACAATAACCACACAGCCACTCTCCCAAACCATCTACACAACAGAAAATGCAACAACAATGTTACAATGTAGACTTGGAAAGCCAAAAATAAACTCAGCATTCCCTTTCAGCAGAGCTCACTTTAAACATAATTGGTCCTAGTAACTCAACCCCACTCGTCGCTGTAATCGAGGTTTAGTTTAGTCTTCCAGCCCACCTCTCTTGCCCTTTATCTCTCGATCTCCAGTTGCCCTTGTATACAGAACCTTCTCAGCCTTGCTCCATTTCCCCTAATCACACTTTTACTGTGCCCTTCAATCACGGAGGGGCCCACTGCGGCCATTAGGAAAATGAGGGAAAACACTGACTTTTATGGTAGCAATAAAATACAATGATCCCGCTCATAAAATAATCAAACTCATGTGCCACACGTCCCCACAGAGTCATTAACAGATGAATGCAGAGACATTACACCATGGTAAAAGTGGTTCAAAAAGCAATATAATGTTATCATTATGAATATGTTATCATTTTTAATCTCACAAAACACTGGAGATGAAATTGATGAAAAATAAAAGATCTTAAATTCAAGATTATATGATGAAAGAACGGTGGAAATACAAACCAGCTTTTACTGAATGTAGTATTTAATATTTTTTGCTTTTGTTTTACATGTTTCATCCTAACAGAATTTATGGGATTAGCTTACAGGAATAAAGACAGAAATGTGTTTGGATGCTTATTACTCTACACATTATTTGTCAAATGACGTTAAAGGTAAATGTCATTCAGCATTATAAATTCAGAATTATATTTTCTGACTGAGGAGATCATATACAAAGATCACAATACTTGATTTTTTAATTCAGGAATGGGAACTGAAGGTCATTGGAGAAGCTTGCACTAATGTTCCAGACCAGGTGATCAAATATTGTTGAGTTTAAGCTTTGCAGTGCAATATGCAGAAAAGGTCAAACAAAACCAACAAACATGTTTCTGAAAACTCAGCAGAGAACAGGACTGAGTGCTCTGTGCTTGGTGAGAATTCTAAATACAATTGCATAAAGCATGAATGTTCTGTGAATAAAACTTGAAAGATGTAGAAGTTCCTTCCTCTCTGAGGAAAACTTTTTACAATATTATGCAAAGAAACTTTTGTTGTTGACATAGGCAAATATCCAATTCTGACATTCATATTAAAACATCACATTGTAACATGGACCTAATGAGAATCATCACCGCTTGTCTTTAGAAGATCAGTGGAAATAAATAGTTGCAGAGAAGTTCATCTATAAAGACCTAAAACACCAATATGTCATATGCAATTTTTTTAAACTACATTTTTATAATATTCTCTTCAATCATTAGTTTCTCTTTGGATGTATACATGCAGATTTTTAATGAGTGACTTCAGAACTTTAAAGTACATGGATGCTTATCACTAATTAATGCTGTTCTATTTTGGCAAATTAGAGAAAGTCATGCCTAATGAAAAGAGAAAAGTTTGTACTCAATATATAAGTACATATGTATCTATACGTCCCCTTTATTAAAGAGAAAACCTAAGACAGTAAACTTTTAAAAGCTTGGCTCTGTTTGGTATGAATCACCTTTTCATTAATGAGAAAACAATGACATCACCATGTTAATTGACAGGGATTAATGTACTCAGTTTAATTTAAATGGAACTTTTAATGGCCTTTTTTGGATTCATAACTGGCTTGACTGTCTATAATTCATCTGCATGGAATTAAATCAATTTAGATCATTAATTTTCTGCCAGTAATTGACAAAATGACAAATTCAAACAACCAATAACATCAATTAGTGTACACCCACATCATTTAGTAAACACAGCTTTGTGATTATAGAGGGTCAAGTGACAGCAACACATTACCACAATCAATTTATTATAATGTAGATTATGCTTTGTATTTAATACCATCTACAACACCAAACAAACAGGAAACAAAGAGAAAACAGGTTCAGAGCTGCTGCTATCTGCTGGTTGGAAAATATTAATTGAGCTGAAAACATCTCACACATGCTAGCAAAAAGCATTTAGCTGTTTCATAAAATCAACTCAGCAATTAAAACTGATTCTAATATGCAGACAAACAAACAAACAAAAGCACTAAAAATCAATTTGTTATAATTAAAACTATTATAGTGAGATACTTTCTCATTCAAAGCATGTGTCTCGCAGAAAAAGCTCAGATTCTCACATATTTTCAGTACTGACAATGTGCAGCGAGGAATCTCAAACCTTATGGGACCTTTGGCCCTCTTAATTAAGGTAATATGGTGATGTTCATAAAGCAGCTTTCAGAGCGTGGATGGAGAGTGTCCTTTCTACCCTTACCATTACCAAAAATAGCCCCAGTTTTGCCTCACTTGAAAGTTCATAAGGTGCACAGATGCTTTCACATTATATTTCGAGTTCTCAATTTGCTTTTACAGATATTGAAACCAACATGAATGCAAAAGCAATTCTTGCTAATGGGTTTGGCTGAGTCTAATATGGTAAAAAGGAACTATCCTATATTTTGATTCATGTGTTTTATCCACATGGATTAGACGTAGACAACACAAAGTATCTTACCTGCCAGAAGTCTGCCACCGTGGGGGGAAGAGGACCTTGAGCGCTGATATAAGCTGGGTTTCGGGGGTCATGGTCCATCTTGAAAGTGAAAAGACAGAGTAAATTTTTCATGAATATTTATGACATGTACATTTTCAATCAATGCTAAAACACTTAGCAGTCTGTTGATTAAAATATATCTGTTCTACAGAAGAACAGAAGTGATATAGCTGGATGTTGGAAGGATGGAGGTTTCTATGGTGCTCTCCTCTGACCTGAAGCCTCTATGTAAACTGCACTGTTTCATTTATCTTATTTATTTGCTTGCTGAACATTTCTTCGGCCCCCTCCGATCTTTGGGGAAGGGGTAAACAAACTTGCTGCCAAGAGAAACAGAATGTCCACGATTTCTGTTTGGAGTTAAAAAGCTTGCGAGAAAAAAAAAGGAAAAGGAAAAGCAAATCAAATAAAGAGAAGGCAGCGAGGCCTGTCACTAATGAGAGCAGAGTCGTCTCTCTCACGACCACCTCCCCTTTCTCCTGTCTTTCTCAGTCTCATTTTTACCTACTCCACATCCACTCTGTCTTCCATTTCTATATCGTTCTATCATCTCCAGTCACCCCTTCTTCCTCTCTCTCCCCTGTCTGTCCTCTCCGAGCATGTGCATTCTTTAATACCTCTGATTAAAGCCGGCTCTGGGAGTGAAGCAAGGCATCTCTCTAATCAAACGCATTTATTGATGAGAAGCTCAGTGGCTGGAGGAGGGTGTCTGCGTGTAATTGTGTGTCTGTCTGAGTGAAAGCTGTCCCGACGGAAAAAAGCTAATGATGGAAAGGGAAAAAAAAAACTTGATATGGCTATGGACTATGACATTCATAATGCACTAGCCACAATTAAATAATGACAGGCAAGATCTTCACCAGCACTTCTGCTAATCAGCAGCAAAACCATAACAAGCAAAAGCAGATTTCAAACCGGTGCAAAGGGACAATCCACCTCTTTTAACTTATTAAATCTAATAGGTTTGCAAACTGTCAAAGTATGCCAGTGTTTCTAAACCTTTTGAGACTCAAGTATCTCTTCACTGGCACAAACAACAATGTGTTAAATGTTACAAGCAATATCATGCCGTTGTTACCATAAGAAGCTATTTCTACCTGATTTAACTTTTTAAATTTGGTTTTGATGGTACAGATTACAAGTTACCCTATTTAAAATGTAGTAGTGTGACTATTTCAATTACTTTATTAACGTAATTTTACTGATTGCATTTGATTACTGTTTTATTACTTTCAAACATTTAAAGTAGGCAGGGTTAACCTTACAGTAGTACTCAACACTGTTTACTGCCTGACTTTCAAAATCTGCCATCACTTGATTTAAGATTATAATAATTTAATTTTAAAGCACAGCCACCACAAAGACTTTAGCACCTCTTTTTACTTTGAGATTATTCTGAGGTTAAATACAGAGTTAAGATCGTAAGACATAGTTTAATAGCTATGATACAGTTTTCAAATCTTCAAATCTTTGCATAGCTATGACAGAAAACACTGGCATCTAACAATGTCTTGGAAAAAATAAATTGTATAGCCAAAATATCACAAGGATATTAAGTAAAGATCATGGTCCATGAAGATATTTTGTAAATTTCCTAACGTAAATATATCAAAACTTAGTTTTAATTAGTAATATACATTGCTATGAACTTAATTTAGACAACTTTAAATATTTAGATTTTTTTTGCACCCTCAGATTTCAGATTTTAAAAGAGCTAAATCTCAGCCAAATATTGTCCTAAACAGCAATATGTCAATAAAAAGCTTATTTATTCAGCTTTCAAATGATGTATAAATCTCAATTTCAAAAAATGTACCCTTATGACCACCTTTTTGTGGTCCAGAGTCACACATAAGAAATGAAACAGTTATCAAATAACCATGTGTCCTATTCTGTCTTAAACTCCTGAAACATTGGTGTCAAGTAACTAATTTAATTACATATTTTTTCTCAGTAACTGTAAATGATTACAATTAGTTACTAGTTACATTGATTCAGTGATGTTACAAAACATTTTTTGACTTGCATAAAACCAGTTCATTTAGATTTTACCACATGAAACACATTCTTAGATTTACCATTTAATTTTGTTCATACTATTTTTATATTAATATAACTTTTTAAATTAATATTATATTTTTAATATCACCAAACTGGATTTCATATAGCATTATCATTAACATTTTTAAAGTAAAAATATATATACTTGTTACTGTTTTCTCAGGTTTGTATACAGTCTTTACTGCAGGTTTACTTTTGTTTTTCTTCATTTTTTCTGTTTATCCTTTATATATTTGATGCATAGTCTATAGAGCAAACCAGATTTACATTTCACTGCAGGTTGTGTTCTGTATACATATGTATGTGACAAATAAAAATGTTAAATCTTAAAACTACTGTGGATGGAAAACAAGCCCATCAAGATGCACATATATTCTGGGGAACACATAAACCTGATTGGCATTTACCAATATATGCAGTATAAGATAATTGAGAATGGAACATGCTATTGATCAATTCTTATTTATTAATCCATGGCAACAAGCTGTGATACCACAATTTAGAAGTTAGCTCTTATTATTGTCTATGTCTGATGTATGGCAACCAGTCTTTCACTCTGACCATTAGTCCACACATCATACTATCTGTCCATCAAAGAACATCAACACGAACCATCATTCATCGGGTTCAAAAGAAAAGACGAAGCGAAAAAAAAAAAACTTCACTGATTACAACACATCCTGTCCACACTCATATTAGAGGAAAGATATTATTGTCTGGATGCATTACGAGGGGAAACATCCTCCTGACCTGAAATGTCTCCTTACAAAAAGAAGTGAAAGCTGTCATCAGGTTGGAATGTGCCCATTCTGAGCTGTAACAAAAGCATGTTTGCTGTAAGGAGGCAAGGTATGCAGTCTTGTTAGAGTGTCAGACCTGGGCTTATTAAATGAAGGAAGGAGAGAGTGGACGAGAGTGTAACACAAGCTCCAAACACTTCTAGAATTGCTGTTGCTCTTTCATCTGTAAGTGTATGTGTGTGTCCTTGAAGCTTCAAGCTAAGATCGTTTAAAAAGTATAAACGTGGCCATTTTTCACATCCAAAATGCTCTGATTTGATGAACATTTCAGCATGCTGATCAAATGCTACAGCTGTCTGCATGAGCGTGTGCTTGATAGCACGTATGTCTGTTTTTGTGAGTGCATTTGGGAGTACGTATGTCTTTAAAGCACAAAAGCCCATCACAAAGCCTTTCAAAACTTTTGCTAAAGTAATTGCATGGTTCAGTACTTCTGCACTAATTTCTCTATAGCTTCACAAAAAGATCAAACACCACTGCATGAGAGAGACAGATTCAAACCCCATGGTTACAGTGAATGACACGCACACCCATTAGCATGGCAGAAAATGGATATAATTGCTTTGCACAACCTTAATTGTTGGCAAGAGCAATTTAAGGGTAGAACAATTATATATACACAAGCTGGCTAATGCCGGCAGTCTATATGAAACTGTTTTTTGACTACCCGCTCTCTATAAAGGCTGTTATTATAGTTGATTTGTCATTTCACACTCAGAGAGATTATCACACTCCTAAAGTCCAATTACTTTAAGAGATCTGAGACTTTTAGCGTTTTATCAGTAAATTCAGCATCCTCAAAGAAAGAAGAAGATTGGGGCATTTTATGATTTTTTCACAGGATACATCACCTTGCTATGTGAAATGTTATGTATAGCGAATTAAAATTATTAGATTGATTTAAGATTGATGGAATAAAACAAAGAATGTAATATTTTTTACCTGGTTTATTTACTCACTATTACTGAAAGGAACTAAATGTTTCTAAATATCATCTATATGCATGATTGAAAGATAAAAAATAGAGATTCAGAGCATAACTCAACCCTAAACAGTCACCAAACCCGAAGGAAAGGGTGTTGGTGTGGCGAGGTTGTGAAAAATATCACGAATGATTTACTTTGAGGCCTTTTTTCCTTTCTTGCAGCTAATGAGAAAGAAGCTACAAACATTGACAGACATAATTATCACAGTTTTTGAAACGCACATTGCCAAATCCCTGCTGCGCTTTAATTACCGCGCCTCCATGCATTTGTCTCCGCACCAGCGGATCAGTGCACCCAACCCCGACTGCAGCGCGAAACCCTCGGGGAGGGAGGGCTGACTCGCTTGTGCCTTTTGTTTCATCTTTTGACGAGTTGGAGTCCAAAAATAACAGCATGTAAAATGACTCAGTTTGACTTGCTCAGTGTGATATTGCTGCACAGGTATTATACTGATTAACTTTATGTGTATGTACTGATTAAGGGGCTAAAACAAAAATTATTGTGTCTGCGATGGCAATAAAATAACAGCGTTTGGTTTCAAAGCATTCATGTGGTCTGTGTCTTATATTATGCACACAAAAAGCTAGTCAAGCCTTCCTTTTAGCTCATAATGTTTGCCATGTTTAGTTTTGTTCTAGAAATGAACAACTGAGTATTTGAACCTACTTTTGTCAGTTTTATTCTTTTCTCAGTCCCTCAGTGTCTGTGCTTCTACATGTACATAAAAGAGCATATCTAACGGCCTGAGAACGGTCACTGTTGATCCACAGAGGAGAGAACAGAAGGAGAAAGGGGAAACATAACTATGAGCAAATAAATAAAATATAACAGCAAGCCTTTAATTTCAAAAAAGAGGTTAAAATAGACCTCAAGCAGTTGGCACAAATGGACATAAATACTGTATATCGAAAAGAGTCAGTGTTTTGGTCGGTTAAACAACCTGAAAGAGATTTTTTTACTCCTATAACTGGACATGATGGGTAAAATATGTAATGAATGAGTGTGGCTACTTACAATGGGACTGGCGTTGATGTAATCAGACCTGGATTGGTTATTCTCTGGCTTCAGGATGACTCTGGAGTGATCAACTACAGTATTCAAAGACAGACAGACCAACGATGACGTAACTACTACAGCAGCAACACACTACTCTTAGTTGAGAATGCATGTTTTTATAAAAATTCTGATCAGTGTATGATTAGAGAAGAGGTTACTGACTTTTTTAATTAATCAAAACAGAACGCATTAGCCTGTGACAGGCCGTGCTGCTGTGTTACGGCATAGTGCGCAAGAAAACAAACATAAATTCACTCGAGGCAGATACAATTTGCGAGGCACTCACACACAAGGACGCCGTGTGGGCGGTTGCGCTGGACATTCTGTTCCTCCTGACCCACCGCACATGCTGCTGGCTCAGCCTGGTAACTACAGAGAGCCTCCCACTCCTTATCCAAACGATCCTTATTCTGCAGGTGATCCTCCATATACGACTACACAAGGGAGAAAGAAACAGAGACAAAAGTTGCTTGAAAGGTCCTAATGATGATATGGCGAACAGAACATTTCCTGTAACACGCATAACTCTCTCATGCATTCCATACAAAAGAGTGACGCACATATAAAGCAGAGGATTTCAGTTCAATGCCGGGTTACATTTGTTGTTTATACAATGCAAACAAGAGCGTGAACCATATTTCTTGTGCTTATGCATTTCATGTGCCGTTTGCCTTCCCGTGTAAACGTTTTTGAATTAAGTCTCCGTCCCTCCCCTAAATCCGACGAGTAAAAAAGCTCCATAGCAAGTTTCCATTCGTCTGCTATAATCCAGCTTTACCTCCAAGGCCAACCTATCGCTTTCTGTGCTTTCTTTCTTCCCAACAATACAATCACTCACCTATCCACCTTCAGACAGACAAGAGCTCAAACCCGCTCAGCACGGGAATCGTAGACAGTAATCCTAAACATGCACCACAAAGGAGGAAAGAGAGAGAGAGGGAGAGGTAGAGAAAGGGGGGTTGCAGGGAGGGGGCTTGTCCTGACAATCACACATGCAATTAAGACTCCTGAAAGGCCTGGGCACGCCAGTGCCTCTTCAGCCTGCTTCAATCACTCCTTTTCACTGCTTGCACAAATGCTGATAAGATTGTCTGCGCTTAAGCCGCCTTCCCAAGAAGCCCAAATTGAATTCAACTGAGACAAAGGGGAGTGGAGGGAGAGAGACAGAGACAGAGAGAGAAAGTGAGAGAGAGAGACAGACAGAGAGCTCAGAGGACTGTGTCGCTGGCCAGAGTGTAAGAGCGTAAGTGTTGTTTGGCGGTTGGTGTCTTGTTTTTTGGCTGCTTATTTCTGGCCTCCCATTGTTCACCCACAAGAAGGGGTTTACCTTCTGCATGTGGGCATGTGAATGTGTGTTTATGAGTTTATTGTGTGAAAACAAATTACACAATCATAACCTAATGTCAAGAATCCTCTTGGCCCGAATGCTGACAACAATCCGTAATCTCACAGGGCTTTGACACACATTCAAACTTTCCGGCGTGCCTTTTTGAAACATTTTAAATATATAATTTACAGAACATCTATGTCCTCATGTACACCAACATCACCACTATATAAACATTTTCTTACATATCTGAAGAGCATTTTGCACTGCTCTGAACAGGGAGCATGTGTGTGTGAGACCTTGTTTTAAAAGATGATGAACCGTGTGACAAGTTGCTTAATAGAAGACATTATGGTTCATATGGAATTCATGATTTAGTGAAGGAGAAGAGACTTTGATTAAATGCCACTGTAATAAGATTAACTCAAAGAGGAGAAAAAAATGTGGCCACTGGCCAAGAAAGCCTAGGTGTCAGAAGGCTTTCCTTTTAGTTTAGAGACACAAATACCATTGTTATCGTTTTAGAGCATGGTTATTACCACAATTTTCTATAACACCTACACTACTAGCTGTGGGGTTGGTAAGATTTTTCAGTGTTTCAATGTATGCTCACCAAGGCTGCATTTAATTGTGCAAAAACAGTGTTAAATATTACAACTCAGCTGTTTTCTATTCAAATGTATTTTAAAATATAATTTATTCCTGTATTGGCAAAGCAGCCATTACTCCAGTCTTCAGTGTCACATGATCCTTCAGAAATCATTTTAATATGTTTCTCAAAAAACATTTCTTATTGATTTTCAAAACAGTTGTGCTGCTAATAGGATTCTTTGATGTACATTTGAAATTAAAATGTTTTGTAACATTAAAATACAATACAATAATCTCTATTGATCTCTATCTAGCTTAACTTAATAACAACCAAAGCAGTTTTCCACAAAACCACTGCCATTTTACCAGCATAAACCATGACAGGCAGCTGCACTTAAAATGTTCTCATCCTTCAAGTGACATATCACAAGAGAAACAAATTACCCAGCAATCAGTTTACTTCTCTGGTTCTGCCTGAGTGCCGCTAGCAGACAAATGGCAACTGTAAGTGGCCACATATGGCTGTTATGAGGACAATTTGCTCTTCTTGAACATATATCTGACCTTCTGGACAGAAGTGTTTCATTTTTTTTTTCCTTTACTTTTTCTTGTTTTGATGTTACAGATGGCTGATGGAGCATCTGCCCTATGTGTGTGTGTGTGTGTGTGTGTGTGTTTCTGAGACCATATGTAACAGTAACTCTCTCTATTTGCCTTCTCTAATACCACCTCTATTAGCAAGATGATGCGTGATTTAATCAGAGACAGAGGGATTTGGCAACCAGCCAACCATTTAATCACTGAGGTACTTCTCCCTGACAGACAGCAGACTCTTTTTTCTCCGTTCACACTGAAAAAAATCACTCCATCTCTTCTTTAAGCAATGTCAAATAAGCACTAAATACTGCAGGGTATTGCTGGCTTTCAAATGCACACACATTTCATACTGAAAATACATAAGATTTGTTGCTGTACTTAAAAAAAAAAAAACGAAAAGAAGACAAAACCTGTGTCTCTCCCGCATTATCTTTCACCATGTCCAGGCTGCAAGTATGAATAATAAACACAGAGTGCAGTGGAGCAACAGCAGTGAACTGTGGCGCTGTCCAAGGTTCTGAATTAGTTCTTCATGATCCTGCAGTAGCTATATATAATAAAAAGGTCAGAAATCTGGGCTAAATCTCACACTGTGTCTGAAATCACATAGACAGTATGGAAGCAGGTACTACATTTGAAATTGAACTTACTATGTGATCATTAAAAACTATGTTCTATATAGTATGGACAAAATTCTGGTGATGCTGACCTATAGAGTCAGTAAATTGGCTTTACTGCATTTCGCAAATCCTCTTCCGTTGCTTCATGGGGTAGTAAAGTTTCCATCGAATGCACACTTTGGAATCTCATCGTAAGTAGTAGGTCATCTGGTTACTTTTTGTTGAATAATTTGTATTTGGACATAATCATTTTTCACATATATAGTAGATAAGTATTTAATTTTGGAGGCAATGTCAGATTCTTAAACCAATCATATGTGACCCTGGACCACAAAACCAGTCTTAAGTAGCACGGGTATATTTGTAGCAATAGCCAGAAATACATTGTATAGGTCAAAATGATCGATTTTTCTTTTATGCGAAAAATCATTAGAATATTTAGTAAAGATCATGTTCAATGAAGATATTTCCTACTGTAAACCTAAATTTTGATTAGTAATATGCATTGCTTTCAAATAGTTGTATCTTGGCCAAAAATGGTCCTATCCTAACAAACCAAACATTAAAGGAAAGCTTATTTATCAAAAATTGTGGTCCAGGGTTACATATATCATAATATCTGATTTAAGCCTTACATTTTATGCATACAAAAACATCCATATCTGACCTACAACATCTGTAGTAATGTATTTAAATAATTAGCTGTATTCTTATGTGATTAAAACTATGTAAAGACTGTGAAAGACAAAAAGCAGTTTTTGATACCGAATAGATCTTATCTTACAGTGTGGTAGTAGACGGAAATCAAATACATACTATACATTAAACCAAGAGGAAAAAAGCTAGGATTGTCAATCAAAACATGACGGCAACACAGGGGGCCATTATAATGCTGGGCAGCTCCATATGAGGCAGGGCTATGGAGAATGCATTTCTCTAGCTTTGCTCTTATCTTTGAGGAGGGATGAAAACAGATGCCTTATAGCAACCTGACATACTGAGAGATTACGCTATCAGAATAGTTATTATTTCATAACCCGTCTTTGATTGCACCCATTGAGAGATGGATAGTGTACAAGCAGTAACCTCTGATAGTACATTGCAGTAGCTGGTATTGCAGTCATTGCTTAGAGATGTGATTTTTTTAGGTTTTCTGTAGCACATCGACCAATATGGATTTTTGTATGGCCGATGCTCATATCTTACACAGCAGTGTGGCCAATGGTCGATATAAAGCCAATATATACAACATTATACTATTTAATTTAAAGATTTAAAACATGCTCAAAGGTGTCCTTGTTACATGTTACATGTACTTACTATTATAATAACAATAATTAGGCATAATTACATGCAAGTAAGCTTTAACCATATAGTAAGTACATGTAGTTAAGTAATATTACTTAGTACCTAAATATATAATTACACTGTAACAAGGACACTTTAAAATAAAGTGTAACCTATTTTTGATGTAATATTTACTAAATTAAAAAAAAATATTTTTTTAAATATGGAAAAAATATTTTTTGATTATTTGATTATAAACTTATTTAAAATGTTTAAACTGAATTACAAAAAAAAAAAAAGATTTCTTAGAGAGCAGTGTGGCCGATGGTCAATATAAAGCCTATATATACAATATCACACTATGTAATTTAAAGATTTAAAACAGTGTTTTTGTGTGTGTTTAATGTAATATCTACTTACTTTTTAAGAAACAAATATTTTTGGAATATGGAAAACAATATTTTTGAATTATTTGATAACAAACTTATTTGAAATGTTTAAACTGAATAAAAAAATAGATACTTATAGTATTTTTTAGAAAATAAATAAATAAATATTTAATTAACTAAAAAGGAACTAAATACCAAACGTTTATTAGATATTCAAAGACTTCTATAATAATAAATATATATTACTTAAATACTGATGATATACAAGTATAATACTGTTCACTTTTCTATTACTAATAATAGTCTTTTTTCATATACTGTTTACGATTTTGTTTAATATTAATATCTAATAATTTATTAAATAGAACATTTAAATAACGAACGAAGAGAATGGGAGTTCCTGTGCATCAAAATAAAAGTCTGGGAGCTGTCAAAATAAAAGACTGTCAAAATAAATATCAACTACTACATGTAAGCATTATTGCACTGTTCAGAGTGCAATGTGCATTTATACATCCTTACATTAAAAGTGTGCATAAACAGCTTCTACATAAAAAACTAAAAATCTAATTGTCTCTAACACAGTCTAAAAGAGTAAACTGCCAAGTGTTTTACTATCCTTGCTGTGTGTGTATGAAGACAAGACGCTTCAAAACAGCTGAAGAATCAATTAAATCATTACCACAGCACTTTGCAAACTTCTGAATGCTTGAACAATGGCTTTGTAATTGTGTACACTTTAGCACATGCATCTCTGCCTAACAACGCACATGGTTTTATTAGCTGCTGGGAAAAAAAACCCTTAAACAATCTCAATAAGGGACATCCATTACAGGAAAACACAATACACTAAATGAATCAACTCAGTGGCTGTCTTTTGCTCCACTGCTGGGTGTATGATAGATTCCCTGCTCGGTAATGAACACAACGCTACCAGGCACCTATCAGTCTTTCCTGTCGAAGCTGTGCTGAGATGAATAAAACAAAAGTTGGGGCGAAATTAAAACAATCCATTGTGTCAGAAAAAACAGCGTCCATGGAGCCCTGCAGTCCCTTTCAGAGCAAAAACAAACCCAAAATCTGAAATAAGAGACTGATGGGGGGATAGAGGTGAAAGAAAAACAAAAAAAGAAAGAGAGACAGAAGCAGAGGCATGTGTTTGGATATCTATCCACCTTTTTCTTTTCATAAGAGTGGGAGTGGCCATTTGTAAATTTTATGGATCTGGCTTCTGGTCTCATCCAGCTATTTTTTGCTGTGGAAAACAGCTTGTTTTGCTGCTTGATATTGCAAATTGGTGTCTTAACATATTATTTTAATTATGAACACACTGGTTTTTAGTGCAAACAGTTTTACCATTTACAATTATTTTCCTATAGCAGATAATGAACTGTAAGTCTCACGAATAGGCTTACTTCTGTGTTAAAAAGGTGGATAATGAGAATGCAAATGGGTGTGAAGTGTCCTGTGTTCACATAAGCATATGTTAAACTGTTTACCAGTATCATGTGTCCAGTGGAGATGTCCATGTTGGTTTGAGTAGGCTCTTCGCTCCAGGAGGATGTGCTGCTGCGGGTGGAGGGACTCTGCATCGGTCCATCACTGAATTGTGAGGACACGCTGTTAATGCGTGACGTGTGCGATGGGTGAAACACCTCTGAACGGTCTCCACGCTCTGATGTCTGCACCGCCATGCGCTGACGACAGAGATCCTATCGAGACAGTGGACAAACATTAGTCTTATCTGTGGAGACATTATCTGGGACAACTCATAAATCTGTTTTACTACAGCATCAAAGCACTGGTTATTATACTTTGAATATTATAAAGGGTATTTATAAGAAAATCATATAGATACAAACTGATACTGCATCAGCATTCCGGATCAAATAAACGCGATTTCATTTATCTCCACTTTGCATCTCAGAGTGGGTTCATGATACAGCCAACAGCACATTACGTCACTGTCTGTTCTACAAGATGAAATCGATCATCTGCATAAACTCACCAACCCACCAGTGGAGCAAATAATTACTATATGCTACCAGTCATATTTAAACACAAGGGTTATAGATAAGGGTTTGTCCTTAAAATGAATACATTTACATATATAATCAATTTTGTGAACATTTAAGACTAAATTGTTTATAAAATGCCACCAGAAGCATTGCAAACTAGCCATTTATTTAAAAAACCAATGAAGCTGACTTGAAAATACAGCTAACTCTCTCTCTCTCAGAATATAGCCACTGCATTCGTCAACCAGCTGCAGAAAAATGTATTTACTGCTATCCTAAGCCTTTCCTTTGGCCTTAATGGCTACATTTCTGTCACTCACATCATTCAGGAATTATAATTCCAAGCTTTTATCTACCATTTGTCACTTTATGCAAATGAAACAAAGCAGCAGACTAAAAAACAAAAAGGCAGAAACATACAGTTTGCTGGAGTCTTTTCAAATCACCTTCCCAAGGATCAGTGACTCTATGAGGATATCAGATGAATGCTTCAATGTACAAACTGGATTCTCGCACAGATGTGTCATTAGATCCCCGCTAACCTGGCTCTCAACACATAATTGCTGTGAGCAATTATTCATGGCAGAGCACACAGAAAATGTCTGCTCTACCTGACAGATATCACTGAAATAGGAGTCCTGAGAAATTATGTCTGTTAATAGAAAAAATAAATTCGAGGTGCGGGACGCTATTGTCTAGGCCAGTCAGAAGACGATGGGATGCTCTCTGCCTGTCAGTCATCTTGCGTGCTTGGTTCAGTGAGATCAGGATTGATCTTTGGGGGTTGGGATAGTGAAATGGCTAACATCGCTTACAGCACTGTTAACAAAACAATTCTAGTTCTAGAAGCACCCTATAATGTTTACAACGATTTACAAGAAATTAAATCTATTCTGAAAAGCTTGAAGCAACTATGTTAATTTCCAGGCTCAATGCTTTGAGGTGTAAAACAACAGCATTTTGTAAGCCATTTTAAAAGCTTCAGTTTTATGGCATTGTGCTGGATTGCGATTTTACTTTGCTTTCCTTCCATTTTATTTACTCAGAGGTGAAACACCACAGACAATTACTTCCTAAAGCAGTTGCTAGTCACAACAGCATGACCCCATCTGAGATCAAATGTCAAACAGTTAAAAAAGCACCCAGATAAAAAAAAGAGAGGAGAGTGAGGCTGACAGGAGGGTCAGTGAGGGAGTGTGGGGGTCAGAGGTGGAAGTTTAGTGCGTCTCACTAATGGAGCTCCCCAGTGAGAGAAACCTGGAGGGAAGGTGGTGGGGGCTAAACAGAGGCCACAGCCTGCTAAAATCAGCCATGGACTAGAGGACGGAGTCCACCCTTAACAGTAATATCTGAGCTGTTGTCCATCCAAATAACCAAAACTGCTAAAATATGTGCCAACTTCTTGATAAAAGCATGTTCATGTCAGCCAGCACAAATTAATGCATACAGTTGCTTCTGTTATAACCAGTGAACCAATAAGTATTTAATATTTGATTGAATTAACATTTAATCAATGAGCAACCATATTTAAGTGATTTCCAAAATTCTTTTTAGAAAAAAACAGGCTGGAACAGTGAAGAAAGTGAAACCAAATGAGAGAAAATAGTGCATATTTTTTAAAAGATTTTTAAGAGCACTGACAGTGAGATAAATTCTCGTTGAGTGCATATGTTTTTAGATGTTTCTGGAAGATAGAAAGTGACTTGTTTGTTCAGTAAGAGTTTGGAAGGTGCAGTGAAAACTGCAATATATAAATGTGAATGAATTAATGTTCTTGATCACATATAACATTAACATTTTTATGCATTTGGTAAATGCTTTTATCTAAAGTGACTTTCTGCGCATTCAGGGTGAACATCTTCATGTGTGTTTTCATTGGTGTTGAACCAATGACTTTGATGTTGTTAGTGCCATCCTCTAGTCTACTAGCCTGCACCTAGTCTCAGAAAATTGATCACTAAAACGATTTGATAATTTAAAGCCTAAATCTTTAAAACATATATTACTTTAAGAATGTTTTTACTTTGTAACTATTACCTTTTAATGTCTAGCAAAAGGTAAATCCTTTATAAGGAATGTATGGTAAATAAATGTGGTTAGAATGTGTGAGATAGAAACAGAATTTAAAAACATTGAGAGTATTTAAAGGCCACTGTTGGTCTAATAGCATTGACCTTTTCCAGTTTTTGGAATTAAATTGCAGGCAAGATACAGACTGATGATTTAATTTAAATAGCTTCAAATAGTAACAGTTTAAGCCTGTTGCACCTTTGAATAAATGTAAGTAAAAATAAAATAAGCGAGAAAATAATTTTTGCTAAAAAAAATCTTAGAATAAGAAATGTATCATAAGTTATTAAGAGGGAGAACAAACAAGTGAGAATATGCGTGAGTGTGTTTGATTATAGAATAAAAATAAAAGTGTAATAGTGTGACAGGGTGTGTGTGAGAGAGTAGGAGGGTGGCGTTGGTGATGGTGGTGTGTGTGTGTGTGTGTGTTTTGATCTTCTACAGAATCATTGCGGCAGAACTGATTCTAATTGCATGTTTCACTGTAAGAGTCCCTGTGCACAAGACTGCATTCATTGCAGCTACAGCAGTTGGGAAATCCCTTACAACTACACAGTAAGAGCCCTGTCTACGCCTTTAATCTTATTCGCTTAAAAAAAAAAAAAAAACCCTAAGCAACCTGGCAGATCTAAAGGGCCGAAAGCACTCGCTATAAACAACAATGACAACATTACGCACAAATTAAAATCAATACAAAGTAATTAAAACCTGAAATGGAAACATAACAAAGGTGTCAAGACATAATGCGTGACTGCCCCATAATAATATTGAGAAACACCGATTACTTTGCCACACTGATAGGACCGACGTTTATGGAAGGGACTTCTCGACAAAGTGTGAGAGGTTTATTAAATATTGAAGGCGGGGGAGGAAGCCAAGCACTTGCACCCTGCGATCCAGTCTCATTGAGTACAGCTGAGCCCAACACAAAATCAATAAGCCTTCACCGCAAGCCCTCCCTCCAGGAGCCGTGAAAGAAAGGTCAGACAACAAACTCATTTCCCTGCTAAAAAGGGCTCTGCCTCAATTAGGATTCATATTAAACACCGCTGTCGTGCAAGGACATCTGCGCCTGCTCCAATGGGTCATAATTAAGGAAAAGAAGCTTTAAATGAATTTCCCTGCCTTTTTATTAACGAGCTACAATCATTTTGGAACCACTAAGAACCTGCAAATATGGACAGAAACGGTTTGCTGGACAGGAGGTAAAAATAACCTTGGTTATTCAGTATATCTGAAAAACAGAGATGCTTATTCATGTTAAATTGCACGGATGAATGTTAGAGACAACATGATTGGCTGAAATAATCGGCCTGCTCTTACCTGATAGGCTGCCGTGGCATCGTGGCCTGTGTAGCTTCCCAAACCAGTGAGCTTTTCCTTCAGCTTATGGTGGGAGCGATAGCGCAAGCAGTACAGAGCCCCCGACATCCCCAACACCATGACAATAAAAACCATGGAAACCACCACCAGAATCAAAAAGTTGCCTGGCTCCACTTGACTCTGTTTGACCACAGGGATGTGGTTCAGTTTGCCCCTCTGAAATGAGAACAGAGAAGAGAAAGAAACATTGTGAGTTGAAAACAAGAAAATACATACACTTTTTATATAGAATATACAAAAATATTAAACAGAACATCTGTTTTTAACATTAACAATAATAATAAATGTTTCTAGAGCAGCTCATCAGCATTTTAGAATGATTTCTGAAGAATCATGTGACACTGAGGACTGGAGTAATGGCTTTTAAAAATTCAGCTTATATTGTAATAATATTGAAATATTTTGAAATGTAAGATATATAAAGGACATAATATGAATTTGATCCAACTGATCACAGTATAATATCCGATTGGTGTTTTCATATACTTCAAATAAGGCACCAATACACTGCTAGCTATACACCCTGATGCAGATACACCTCAAGCCGACACTTGGGAAGTGAAGGCCCGCTCCACTCTTGTCTTGGCAGGTTGAAGCATGCCACCACAGAGCAATTAGGGTCGGTCCTCACTGTACCAGCTTGTTGCTAATTAGCCTCCAAGTCTTGGGTTTGGTCGGGATGGGGGAATTGGCTCAGACCTCCAAGTTAATAAAATGGGAGAGGGGCTAAGCCGAGGGGGAGTACCTAAAAGGTCCGAGCCCCACTAACGTTCCACTGTAGAGGGGGTTGTCAGGCTTGTTAGCCCCTCGGGGGGAGGGCTGACAGCCGGGGCTAAGCTGCTGGGGGATTGGCGGCGTATTGTTTCCAAATGCCTTGTGAGCCTGAATAGACTGAGGCCTTTAGAATGGGGTTCAGAGTTTTTTTAATCTGCCTCTATTCGCATTCAGTGCTATCATACCAACCGACTGATCACAGAACTATAAGCCATACGAGCAGGCAAGATGCCATCCCACGACTGATTTTTCTGATCGGTATTTTAGAAACGATGACCCGTTTCCTGCTATCCTTTGAATTAGTTGCTGCGGTATTATTTTTCTTAAAGCATAACATTCGGGACTGCTACACCTTGTATAACAGAATGCAAATTTGGGAAGCACAAAATATTTAAATCGAGCTCTAATTACATATGCCACTCCATTTAATCACATACTGAAATCCCCCCATACACTGACTACTCGTTGCTGGAAATATTAGCACCTAAATGTGAGCTTTAGTAGTTTTCAAGGATTAGTTTCTACTTTTTGTGATTGTGAGCTTTTGTTGGTGCAAAAATGGTTTGCTTTCCACCCATCAAATGTTGCATGGAGAGTGTGTAGAGAGGAGGGCGCATTCAGCTGGAATAGAATACCCCCTCTCTCCTTCCCTCCATCCCTCTATAGGCTTAGCGCTCTCAATCGAATTACATGAAAAGATCTCTAACATGAAAAGCTGGCTCTGAAAAGAAAATTGTGCTTGGCTAAATAATGTCCGCAATTAATTATAACTAAATAGAATACATGCATTAGGCATTTGAGCAAGGGACTGGAAAATGGACCAAAAAAGGAGAGAAGACATAAAAGAAAAATTGAAAAATGTTGTCCTGAGGTAGTCTACTCCCTAGTTCAACACAGTGTATATGAAATTAAAGATGACTACAAAAATGAATCCTACAGCACATTTGTATATACATGTACATACATACATTAAAATAAAATAAAGCAAAGCATCTACGCCAAAGCAAGGTTGACAAAAACTATTTTATATTATGTACAAAATGATTGCTTAGCAAAAATATTTCTTTTGATCTAAACATGTTCTTTGGATGCATGTACAATTCATATATATATATATATATATATATATATATATATATATATATATATATAATTGAAAGGAAAAAAGAGGGAAAAAGATCTCAGTGTGACTGAATTATTAGAAAAATAATAAGAGAAAGAACTCAGTCGATGACATTGCAAACTACATTGTATGTTGTATTGTGAAATTGCCTTAATCTTTACTCTCAAAAAACAAAAAGAAATCTTGAATGAAGAAAAAAAGCTGATTATTTCAATTGAAATAACGTGCCAAATCCTCTCAGCCCTACAGTAGAAAACCCGCAAAAACACAGTTCACGTAAAAGCAGAGAAGAAAACTAAAAAATGAGAAAAAAAAGAGACAGAAAAAAGGAAAAAAGGGAGGGAGAGACAGAATCCTTTACGCTTTTATGGTTTTGTTCTTCTGTAGGGAATAAAATTGGACTTGCAAATTTCTGATTCACAGGAGTCTACTGAAAAAAGACAAACAAGTTCAAATGAAGCATTAAAAAAAAGTGCTAAATCCTTATTTGAAGTAGAAATACAAAGAACTGTGTGCGTGTAAGTCTATGAAGTATCTAGAATTCCACATAAATTTGTTTCAGTGAAGAAATGTTTTTCTTTATTTAAATATATAATAAGAATGTACTTTTTCATTTTTTAAATCTAAATAAGAGATGATTGGAGGAAAAAACAAAAAAACGAATAACAGAGAAACATTAAACAAATACAAAAAAATTGAAGCAAGACAGCAAACGAGAAGAGGAAAAATATGTTACTGGGTGAGATGTGTTCCTGGATTAATGGATGTGCTTGCAGGGTCATCAGCTAATGAATCTCTAAACTGAAACTTTACAACACTGACGAAATTTTAATCCTGATACATGTAGGTTTTTATAATAAACGATTAAATAACAACATTTGTAAAACATTAAATCAGCGTCCATACAAAATAGCACCTCAAACCAGGACCACTGCCCAAGCCAATGTAAAACATAAACTTAACACCTAACAAAAAGATCAATGCACGGCAAGACAAACATCACCGATAGCAATTAACTTTTTAAAGCAATCACTACTGGAGTTTTGGTTTTTATTTCTACCCACTTTTTTTGCTCTAAAAGAGACAGAAGATAAAGAAAAAGATTTGTATATTTGAGGAAGGACAAAAGGGAGATGGATTTGGGATGCTCCGGCTGATTTAAATCACTGAGGGAAGGGTTGGGTGGAGGAGAGACTGTGACGGGTGAAAGGTTGAGACAAGGGCCGCCCAGATATCCTTTCACTATTACACACAATAATCACTCTACCTTAAAACATCCACTCCAAAAAAATGAAAAGAAATACACTGAACTAAACACCTATAAATTTAAAAAGACCTGAATTAAACATCATGCACACGATATTAAACAAATAAAAATCAGTCTGGTAGTCTTTCAGATTTGCAGCCCCAGTTTTTAAATATATATTTAAATGACTAATTTTTGCACAACACACAAAACTACATTAAAAATTGTATTAAATCAGAAAAATATTTCTGTTTTAATACAGAAAGTCTAAATTGAATTTCCATTAATGCAGGTATCCTGTTAGATAAATTCAGTTAATTTGCACACCAGGGAATATATTTAAATTCATTCTATTTTACATTTCACTAACCATTTCACTCAAGTTAACTTTTCAAAGTAAATTAGAAATTAGACATACCCAATGTGTAAATACATTTACATTAAACGTTAAACATTAAAGCTGAATATACAGAATAAGCATAGAATGAATCTCTGATCATTGCAATTTGTAAAGTCCTTTAAGTTTCTCATTCCATTCTTTAAAAAAAAAATTAATCTCAGAGATAAATAAACTACTTACAGCGCTTATAAATTACCACCAAATAGTGCAATAACTTTCACCCGTTTATTTATCCACTATCTACCTTCCTATTCATCTTTCTTATATTATTATTATTTATTTTCGTCTCCAAGTCATTTGCAACTAGCAAAGACCCACGCAGATTGAACACACCGCTTTCCGTGCGATCGATTTCCCACAAACGAACAGCTAAACACCGATTTCTCCCTCTATAAAGAACCAGAATGATGTTTCTGTTTGTAGCTACTCTGTACCATTTTGCTCAGCTCTTACTACCACTCTATATTGACTCACGACCCATATCAATTACATAACGATCTGCAAAGCATCAAATCGCACACACTATGCAAGAGCTTCAATCAGCAGAAGCGTTAGAAATGAAAAGCAGGATGAAATGTGTCATGCTGTAGCACCGCCATGTAAGTCTTGCAGGACAGTGTCACTCTCATTATCAGTCCAGATGCATCCGGATGCGCAATA
Organism: Garra rufa; assembly: GCF_049309525.1. Classification (NCBI taxonomy): domain Eukaryota; kingdom Metazoa; phylum Chordata; class Actinopteri; order Cypriniformes; family Cyprinidae; genus Garra; species Garra rufa. The sequence goes on from NC_133363.1 coordinate 30,168,434, forward strand.
AGTTTTAGCTGACGCTTAATGGCGCTTTCACAGCCTCGTTACATTTATTTACCGACCATTATACATGCGCATCAACAGACACGTGTAAGTCCAAGAGATAGTTACCTAGTTCCATTGTCGGACAGCGCGGGAGGGATGCTTTTCAAGATCCTATTCCGCCTTTCTACATCAGATGTCCGACTGGCGACTGCAGCCTCCGTTCGCAATCCCGCTAGCTAAGAAAAGTTTTTAACCTCCCCGTTCGCGTCCACCTCAACAAAAGAGCTTCGCTGTTCGAAGTCTTTTTTTAATAGCTAGAAACGGAGGAAAAAAAGGAGTTTGAAAGAGGCAGAGCGGGAGAAAAAAAGGCGAGCTAAATCGTCCGCCACATTTCCCAAAGACTTATAAGAAGCTGCAGTGGGTTGTCTTGTCCTTTGAATGATCATGTGCGACTGAAAAGCCAGGGTTTTTTCACGGAGCCCCTCCTTATATTCAGCGAGACTCGAGTCGCTGTCTGTAGCACATGTCACATCCACTGGTTGCTATAGCGATGCCTCCACATGTTGCCCACAGCGTAGAGGGCCAGTTTGAATGGACGGTAAGCTTGTCACTCATTTGTTCAACTATTCGGGATTTCGGTGCCTGCTCAATCCTTCGCGCTTGGATTTTCCCTAAGCGTTCTCCCACGTCTTCAACCCGTTATATCGCAATCAAAACTAACTAATGTTGCAACGCCTACTGCCAACTACAGTCTGTACGAGCCAGACAGCGACGGACGTTTTCCTCACCACAGTATCGACCCGTCGTTTTACGACTGACTTCAAAGAATACAAGTCAGTTACTATATAAACATTGTCTTTCATATTACATAATTTATTTAAATGACAGTACGCATGACGATTACACACAGGCTAAGATGCGCCATACACACGTTTATTAGCAATAACGTGTGTATTGCCAGAGGAGTTTGGTTTCACTCAAGTTTTTTTTACTTCTTCTTCACCTAATCATCTAATAGAGATTCATTGCCTTTCTTTAGTCAAATAATTTTTTGTAAAAACCTGATTTCTACCTGATCTTACCTTTAAATTTGTGATTCTAGACCACAAAACCAGGCATAAATGCAAGCTTAATGAATAAGTTTTCCATTTACATATGGTTTGTTAGGATAGGACAATATTTGGCTGAGATACAACTATTTGAATATCTAGAATCTGAGGGTGCAAAAAATCTAAAATTTGAGAAAATCGCCTTTAGAGATGTTCCAAAGGTAATGTTAGCAATGCATATTACTAAGCAAAAATTAAGTTTTGATATATTTACGGTAGGAATCTTACTAAATATCTTCATGGAACATGATCTTTACTTAATAACCTAATGATTTTTGGCGTAAAAGAAAAATGGATCATTTTGACCCATCCAATGTATTTTTGGCTATTGCTACAAATGGTTTTGTGGTCCAGGGTCACATTTAGTTGTGTTGGTGTAACCTAATATATAAAGGTTGAATCAGTAATGTTAAAGAACATTTTTATTTTAATAAAATCAGTTAATTTATATATGCCACATTAGGATACCAGTTTTTTCATTGTAGCGCAAGTAGGATGGAACCCATGTACTAATTCACAAAAAATGGAACTTATTTTGTTCGTTATAAAAAAATTACAATTTTGGGGGACTATTGTGAGGTTTGAGGAGGGCAACAGCTGCAGCAAGCAGAGAGGGATTACCAAGTCTAACGAAGAGAATAGAGAGAGGGAAAAGAGGGGAGGGGGAGGCTTGTTTGAGTGTTTGTGTGTGTGTGCAAGAGAAAGAGAGAGCAATGCAAGCAAGCACTCAGAGAGGGAGAGTGTGTAAGAGCTATACAACATGTGCCCGTGAGGTGTAAGTGTGTGTGTGTGTGTGTGTGTGTGTGTGTGTGTGTGTCTGTGGGTTGGAGAAACTGGGGGTGGGGTCCCGTCAAATGCAGATGACGAGTCTGCGGAGGGGTCTTCGGTTTATCTTTGGTTTCAGCTGCACTCCTCCCTCCGTTGTCCCCTGCTTACCCCTCTTTGTCCCACAGCGTGACAGCTGGAGTTGGCAGAAATGAGAGAGGAACAAATAAAGTGGTTCACCCGTTCCTGCATCTCGAGATCAGATAAACACACCTCAGCGTGAGCACCGGCCAGACGTACTTCCACCTTTAACCTCACCTCCCTTTATTTTCCTTTTCTTGCTGCAAGAATCTGGGCGTGCTGTAGTGAATGACTTGTATACAATATGATCTTCGACATGGACAAACTGCACACAAGCTCAAAACCACAAAATGCAGTTAATCACACTGAACACTTATTCCATCACTATACGCTTTACGATATTTTGTCTACATGTTTGTGTGATTAATTCCTGCAAGAATGGTACATCTGTGTCCTAAAATGCATTGAATCATTATTTCACAGCTTCAACCAATGATGCATCAACCATTTGTGCCATTTACTAGAGAACAAAATCTGGATGACTAAAAACCTCACTGCCATTTCTGACAACACACACACAATGGTTCAAGGAATGATATATTAAGTTATAGACATTTAATGTCACCAAAAAATGCAATATCATTTTTCAACAAGGACTTACAAACTAGCTTGTAACTAAACCTAGAGTTGCACCGCATGTCTTCAGGCTGTAAGGAGTCCTGTGGTGACTGACGAACAATACTACCATCACTTGGTGTACTCACTTAACTGTACTGATCAATCTAAATCACAGACTGCAGAAGGAGAAAGTGATGTTAAACAAGCATCTGGATAGAGGGTGAAGTCAGGCTGCCTAAACAGTGCCTCCAACCATACCCACAGACTGCACCATCTGTCCGTATCTTTCCTCAGGACTCAAATGTAGATGTTTGAACACTGTATAGTGAATGTAAGCTTCACAAAGGTGGTCATTTTGAAAGAGTATTTTCGAAACAGCTTATTTTAATCAATTGTGGCAAATTGTTAAAATGCATCATTCTCTATGCTTGTGCTTTTTCTTTGTTTAATGCATCTAACAATCAAACCCATTTACTTGTCTAACTGTCTAATACTACACAGCTAAATTGTGCCAGAACTATTTATTTCCCAACAGTGTAATTGATTTTTGAAGGTGCTTGAAAGGATGTTACAGCTTAATTTTGTGTTAGGTGCAAAAAATGAAAGTACATATTGTACACTTCTGATATTTTATATCTATCCATAGCCAGGTTTGTGCACTTCAAGCTAGACAAAGAACAACATGCTGTTGTTTAATGGAGTTGGCTAGTCCAAACAGGTCTCATGAGAAGTCATAATTTGTACAAGATGGCAAAACCATATTAAAAGTATATAGCCCAAACCTAAACTTAACTATCAGTTTTAAAAGGAAAACAACTGTGGAAGTCATACAGTTCATGCAATCCAAGTCGTATGATATCATAAGATTTTGGCATGCTGTATGAAGTTGCCATTAAAGAGTGTTGGCTGTGATGGTGTAAAGGTGCGGTCGCATTAGCAACATTTTGTGGAACAGCAAATGTGCAGCTGTTTTTAATGACTCGGCGCAAAGCAGTACAATTTGTTAAACAGTTTTTTTTTACAGTCACAACAAGCAAAAACTATGTAAGTCAGATGTTTAAGGACTGTCAATTGTTTCATCACTGAAATCGTTTTTTAAAGGGGTCATCGGATGACCATTTTCCACAAGTTCATATGATTCTTTAGGGTCTTGATTATAGAATGAAAAGTCTATAATATACTTTGGTTAAAAATTCTCAATAGTAGTGTAAAAAACACCCTTTTACCTTGTCAAAATCAGCTCTGCAAAAAAAAAAAACTCATTTTATTGCACGGTTCCTTTATGTGCACATGAGCTCTGCTCGCCCCGCCCTTCTCTGTGAGCCGTAATGTTAGCCGCGTTAAGCCGCATTTAGCGGCAAAACTTGCCAACAAGCACATTATTAAGAAAGGCCATTTGCAAAGATGCATAAAAAAAACCTTACACTCACTTCTGCTGTGGGTGAAGCTGCATCAGGAATGATTCACACGAACATAGACGCATGTGTAGATCGGGATCGACGCTTTCCTTTTAAAAACAAAAGTAACACTTTCCTCTGCATTGTCAGCGGCTCAGATGTCGGGAGTAAATGACTACTGCTTTGTTCAGTATTATATCCAACAACAGAACAACTTAATCGCTCAATCGGAGGCATTCTTGTTTTCCTCTGCACCTGAGTCGACACAATGGTGATCGGAGTCGGACTGTTTCAGCTCAGTGAGGGTGGGTCTAAGGTAAGGTGCTCATGTCAATCAACTATCGTGGGAGCGGCCTCTGTCGGTGTGCCATCACACCAACAAGAAGCTGAGAATGACCTGATTTTAAAAAGGGGGTATTACTTTAAAAGATAAAAAAAAAAAAAAAAAAAAACTGGGTGGATTTTTATCATTGTAGGGTGGTTATGTACACAAACTGCCAACACACATTAATGTTCAAACAACCTATAAAAGTTAGTTTTGCATTCGACGACCCCTTTAAATGTAAGTTAGTAAGATGCCTGTGTATGTTGTGTAAAACAGCACAGACGTCACCAATATTTTCTTTTTGTGGCGTCCTACTTTCTATATTCCATTAAAGGGATAGTTCAACCAAAAATAAAAATTCCATCATTAATTACTCACCCTCATGTAGTTCCAAACCCGTAAGATCTTTGTTCATCTTCGGAACACAAATTAAGATATTTTGGATGAAATCCGAGAGCTTTCTTACCCTCCATAGACAACAATGCAACTGACACGTTCAAGGCCCAGAAATGTAGTAAGAACATTGTTAAAATAGTCCATGTGACATCAGTGGTTCTCGGCTTAATTCAACAATTTCTTCTTTTTCCTGTCAGACTTTGACATGTGTTCACGACAGTACAACTGTGGCGTGGTAACCAAAAATACCAAACAAAAGAACCTTTTTGGGCCTTAAATGTGGTAGTTGCGTTGCTGTCAATGCAGGCTCAGAAAGCTCTTGGATTTCATCCAAAATATCTTAATTTTTGTTCCGAAGATGAATGAAAATCTTATGGGTTTGGAACGAGATGAGGGTGAGTAACTAATGACAGAATTTTCATTTTTGGGTGAACTATCCCTGTAAGTTTTTCATTGTTACTAACTGTGTCACCCAATGGTTTAATTTGCTTCATTTTAATGTTATTTTGTAGCTAACTCAGCATCATATGTTGTGTGTTGTTGATTTCTGATCATGCTATATACACAAGATGTCTGTACACAAAAAAAAGTGTAACATTCACTGTACTTTTCTCACTGATTTTTGATAGCTTCAGCAATTTTTTTGTGGGGAAAAGAGGTACACTGTCCTTTGTCAACATTTAGCAATGTATGAAGCAAAGCTCACAGAAGTCATTTTCAAACCAAGCAGTTTTCTGTCGGTCAACGTGAGTTTGAACCTGATGCGAAATCTACATGGTCAAATCTTTCACCCTCAAACAAAATTCCTGACTGCACAGATTTCTATTGAATTGACTGAATTTCAACAACGAAAACCTACCCAAGCAACAGTAAATGTGACTGCACCTTAAGAAAAAAAAATAGCCTAATCAAAAATAATTATTTGACTCAATTATTTGAGAAAACAAGCATTTGCTTAATAAATTATCCTGTCTGTCAGAGCATTTTAACACTTTGCATTTTCGGCTAGTTTTAGAACATGAATCCACTTCACCATTGATGAACCAACATCAGGATGTTGTGTGACATTTTCAGGGCATTTTGGAGTGAATTAACTTTACATTTCCTTCATGGATGAAAGAGATTTGGTGGAGGGGAGAAGATGGGGAAAAAAACAACCCGTCTCTAATCCACGCTGAACACTGCCGCACTAATTGGCGAGCGCTAACATTTGGCTCGCTATGTCTCATACATATATAAGGCTTAAAGGACTAATTTAGGGAGAGATATGTGTCGGCCATGTCGCTGCAGTCTTTGCTGTAGATTAGCTTGTTAAAATAAGCTCCCTCATTGTCTGAATCTAGGCTAGAGCTAGACCCATGCCAGGCGGTTCAAAGCTATGAACAAGCTAGCGATCAAGGTAAATGCTACGCTTGTCATCTTGTGTATACTGACTCAGCATGATCAAAACCCAGCAACACACAACATACACAGCTGACTTAGCTACAAAATAACACTGAAAAGCAAACCAATAAAGAAAATCAAACCATGAGGCGACACAGTTACTAAGAATAAAACTTCAAATATGAAGAGAAGGATATCAGAAGAATGTCGGCACTGCTCTTGCTGTTTAACACAACATACACGTGTCTTACTAATGCCCAAACATTCGGACACTTGATTTCAGTAAAGAAACAATTCTTGGAAATCTTCGACTGATGTGGTATTGACTGTAGCACTCTGAAAACATCTATTCAACAAATTTTACTACTTTGTGCCAAGTCATAAAAAACTCACTAAGCTGCACAATTACTGTTCCACGCTGCTGCTGATCTGGTGAAAAATGCTGACTCACGCTTCAGTCCACCTTACTCGAAACTGCTGGGGCCAGGGCCAACAATTAAAGTATTCCCTTAATGCCCATATCAATACTTCTGATAGGCTCCCTTTAAAGTTTAAGAGTAATGGATTTCATTAGGAACATTGTACTCTCAGGGCCTCCAGCCATAGTTATTATGTTGAACTCTATTAGCAGTTCTTGCTTTTTAAAGGACATGCTTGGAAGCCACTTTGAAATAAGATATGACAAAGTCTAAAGATGGACTTGGCATTAAGGACATTTAAAACATTGAATGTGCTAACATGTTTAATCAATTTTGTGTTATTTGATATTGCTTATTACTTTTCATTTGTGCCTTAATCACATGGTTACTATAAATAATGCATTAGTTAGGTTAAAAGGTTTATTTCTTCATTATAGTACAAAAAAACATAATTATAATCTGTCCCCTAAGAAGAATCTTACAGATTATGTATTTGGAGCATGGAAATCCCTTCAGTTTAAAACACCCCCGCACTGAGTACGTGATTTGCGCCCTACTTTTAACTGTGTTTAAAACACAATCTGTAATTGATAAACACGACTTTAAACTTGAGCATTACTTTTGAGGTTAAAGAGAAAGGCCTGTTTTAAAAACCGTGCGCAGAATCATAGAAGCCTATTGTTGAAGGTGTCTTATGCCTCCACTAAGAGTCTGTCAGATGCAGTAATTACAGACTGCTGCTCCACCACCGCCTCTCAAACCTCAAAAGACCAGTGACCCAAGTACTGTGATCTACCTGCTGAAGAATTTGGAGAGTTTTCACAGAACTTATTTCTTACTGCCATTATGTTGCCATAGATGAAATGTCTTCACTTTATGGGTCAAGTCCCGCAGTTACGTTAAAAGCCATCGCTGAAAGTCTAAAAGTGTAAAAAGAAAGATTACTGTGATGTCATTGCTGATAAGTCAAGAGATGTGAGTGGTTAGTGGCTATGACCCATAATCCATCTATGCCCACAAGAAAATTATAGAAGGAAAAAAACCTATTGCCCTGAAGCAGCTACTTTGCTCACACAGGTACTGTATATACTATAGTCCTGACTCTTTTCACATTTGCACAAAGCTAGAAAGTATGATTTGTAGATAAGGACACCAGATGAAAATATGCAACTGGCTAAATCTGGTGCATTTACATCCGTGTGATGCTTGATAAATGCGCTTTGTTCCTGACAAATAAATAAATCACATGAAATAATTAAAAAAAAAAGACACTTGAGTGTTGAGTCATATTTGCAGAATTGCAACATGGCCAAAAGTATGTATAAATTACATCTGTTAAACAACAGGTTTGGCAATTCTAGTCATTTCAATGAAAACAAATGTTATGTACATACTGCATTTGTAACCCATGCTGGCAAAATGAGTCGGAATGAGCAAATTTTCAACAGGTGAGTACTTTACAGTTTTATATTCTCCATTAAAACACCTTCAAAATGATATATGACATGTTGGGATCGGACAAAAATGACTGAGCTACAGCCGCTTGAAGGCGAAAGAGTCAGCAGAGTTGATTTTGAGAAAAATCAAAGTTAAAGTTTTCTGAAGATTCCAAAGCAAAATCACCAAGCAAAGTTTCTTATTTTCCTCCAGTTTATTTCTTAATAATAATAAGTATATTATTACACAATATTTTTTATTCCATCTTTGTTATTAAAAATAAGAACAAAGACGCAAATAAACAGTAGTTTAATCAAGAGCAGCGAGTGGTTCCGTCTACTCTATTTAATGTTTGATTACCATTGAGACAGATCTATATTAAGACCTTCTGTAATGCATGGATCTAATATAATGTTACACATCAGATTTTCCCCCAACCATTAACTAAAAGTTCATGTAAGACAAAATAGATTGTTGATTATTGTATGTGTAAATCTCAGCAAGACATATTTTAAAGATCATTTTAGATGTTCAATTACTATTTGGAGCATTGGGATCACTAGAAGAACAAATTTTTGTGAAAACCTCAAATTTGACCAAAACTGGCATTTTTCACTTCTTTTGCCTGTAGCTCAAAATTACACCATGCACATTCAGACTCATTTTGCCAGCACGGGTCACATATAGTAGCTTCCATCTTGATCCCAATCTCATTCTAATTTTTTTTTTTTTTTTTTACAGTGTGTCAGCCGCAGTGACGCGCTTTACCGATTGGCTCATTTTTTCTGAAAGCGGGGCTTCCTGCGATAGAGTGGCAATAATGAGCACTGCATTTTTTCCCATTCAAAACTATACGAGCGACACGTCTTAGGATTTGGGACTGAAGTACCCATTACCGCTAGCTGTCAAAATTACATACTGCACCTTTAAATATAACTTTTTCAACAGCGGGAAGTTGGTTAAAAGGTCTTACCCAGTAACACACTATGCCAAAGGTGAAAGAAACTGCTCACTAGCCATTACCTCCAAATGGAAAAAAATCTGCACAGTAGAAAACCTTCCCAGAAGTGGTGACTGACCTTCCAAAATTCCTCCAAGAGCACAGCTACAACTCATCTAGTAAGCCACAAAAGACCCAAGGACAACATCAAAAGAACTGTATGCCTCTCTTACATCAATAAATGTTACTGTTCATGACTCCACTATCCGAAAGACACTAACCAAAAATGACACCTATGAAAGAGCGGCAAGGCAAAAACCACTAGCAAGGCTGGTGTGAATTTTGCCAAAATACACCTTAATGATCCTCAAGCCTTTTGTCTACTGTTTTTTTCAACTGATGAATCGAAAATGGAACTGTTTGGACAACAAGGGTTCCATTACATCCGGCACAAACCGAATTCCACATATAAGTGTGCTGGTGTGGGAATGCACTGCTGCTTCAGGGCCCGGGAAACCTGCAATAACTGAAAGAAACATGAATTCTACTTTCGACCAGGAATTCCTAAAGGAGGATATCCAGTTTTCAGTTTGTAAATTGAAGCTCAAGCGCAACTGGATTATGAAGACAGAGATTGAAAGCATAAGAGTAAGTCCACCTCTCAATGGCTTCAATTTAGCAAAATTAAAGTCTGAAGTTGCCGAGTCAAAGTCTTGACTTGAACCCTATTGAGATGCTGTGGTTTCATGCTTGAAAACCATCCAATGTGGCTGAACTGAAGCAGTTCTGCAAAGAAAAATGGGACAAAGTTGGGACAATGCTGTGAAAGACTAATCTCCAGTTTTCAGAAGCATTTGGTTGAGGTTCTTGCAGTTAAATGTGACACAACAAGATTTCAAAGAAGTTTTAGGGAGCAATTAGTTTTCAACTAGATTGACAGATTTAAAAATTTTTTTTTTTTGCTTCAATCAATTAAATAAATAAAAAATAAACAAAAACTGTATGTTTGATCAGGTTGCCTTTGTATTACGTTGTACTTTGTTTAAAGATCTAAAACTATGTAGTGTAAATACACAAAATACAACAACAAAAAACATCAGCAGGCATTTTATATCTTATGATCCTATTATTCCACTTCCACATAGAAACCGCTAGCCAATCTATTACATATCTCAACGGTCAATCACCTCCTAAAGCAGAATCCTGAAATGACCTGCAAAGAGCTCACACATCCCATATCCCTCTCCATCTAAAATTATATAGCAACAGCTATTCTGTAATAAACTGGGAGCAGTTTGTATCTACAGGTGCAATACCACATATATTAAAACAACCTTAGAAAGAGTTGGGTGATGTTTTTAAGACAGTCCCTGTTGATGTTTTCAGCTAAGGGCACTGAGGTCTGTAAACTGAGAATTTAAGACAGCTTCCATCGTTACACCATCACAGCAGACATCATTACTCACCGTCCATACATCAGTGTCAGATCTGCCACCTTGTTCCTGTATGCGGTCTCATTACTGCTGATTAGGCCTCTCATTCACACATGACACCTTGCTTTTCTCTCCTGATCTGGTAATGGACATTTTTAAAAGCAGCCTGTGACTATAAAGAAAGATAGTGAGAGTTTGAAAACAGCGAAGAGCTATCAGGTCACCCTTTGCACATACATCAGTAGACTGGATACTAAAGAAAACTGTCAGAAACACCTCTAGCATGCAAAGTGGTAATGTGAGAAACTTTTATATTCAAGGCACGTAGCAAATACTTTTATCCAGAGCAACGTACAGAAAAGCTTTAGGATCGCATGAGACTGTTGTGATCAACAGATGGCATACATGTAATTTGGAAAAATATCTGCTAGGAAGGAAGTGCTTTTGTACAAATACAAACAAGTACAGTAGTACGTAGGACAATAAGCCTAATACATGTCACTTTACTTTTTTAGTGATTGTCCACAGCCGACACTGTGGCTTTAATTTGTTTCCTTTTAAAAATGTTTGATGGACCGTGCTGAGTTACACATGACTTTTTTTGTATAGTCATCCATCTAGGAATTGCATGTGCTGGTGAGGTCCTTTAATTTATTATGCATGTCTCTGTTAAATTATTGCTTTTGATTATGGCTATGACCTGATTTTCATTAGGATACAGCCAGGACACACTATATTATAGATTATATTATCCACATACTCTTTCATGAATCCTTAATGAATGCTTAAACACACTTTAATCAGAAGTTGTGGATCATTGCTCCACTTCTGCTAACGGCTTTTATACAATATTATGTGTGAATGCCTCTTTATTGCTGTGGTTTTCTGATTTTGCCTGTAAAACTCTAACGGTAGCTTTACTGCAATACACTTCATCCTAAATTACATTTTAAACCATTCACAGTATGAGGACTGGGGTTAAAACACTAACGATAATTATTGTGAAAAAAATTTTCCTCGATAAAACTAACAAGAGTTCGATAAATGTTCGATATAAATATAAATGTTCACACAGACTTACTAGAGCAGATACGTTTACTCGCTGATAAGTTTCGGTTAGTGTGAAGCACTTGAATTTAGTGAAGAACACAACTGACTCAACTGTAGTTTAAAGTCCGATTAAACAGGGCTGACAAAAAGTCAGAAGGCTTTTCAATCTACAAACACCATCACAACACTAACCATGGTACTGTTGCAGAAATGTGATATTCATATAAAATTTTATTATATTAATAATGTATTAAATGTATTTTAAAAAGTGATGGAATATAATTATAGTATTTTTGTGATTAGGCTAGGGCTTATGCATTTATACTAAATGTATTTAGATTACTGTTTTTCATACAAATACCTAGAAACCATATAGATACATTTTACTATGGTGTTGTTTTAACTTGTGGTTATCACAGACCAATGGTTAATTTTAACAAAACTCAAACAGTTAAAATAATTAAATTTCACTATATAAAAATGAGGTTCTTAAAACTTTTACATATGTTGCTGTTTGTGATAATGAACATAAATGTACATCTGCATCCTCACTCAAGCTACTTCTACTGTCAACTCAAGCTGCTGTCAAATGTGCATTAAGAGACAAAAAAGGAAAAATGACTTCAAAAGAATTTAAAAAATTTGACTTTTTTGTCATATTCTGACCATAGAGAGTAGTTTAAAATCACAATTAATGATCTGGTTTTTACAGCTTTCTCTTAGGAGCAAAAAACTGCCTTTAAACTTCAAAGATATAAAGATATGAAACATATCGTGATAATTATCTATATCGACTCATATGAACAATTTTATCGTGATTTTTTTGCCACATCGCCCAGTTCTACACACTACCTTAAAATAAGAGACCTAAAAGGAAATGATTTTGTCTTTGAGCTTTGTCTGTGATATTTTATATTAACCTGAAATACAATTGGCTTTGTCAGATAGCTTGAAGCCATTGTTCAAATGTGCACCCTCTGCAGTCAATGTATATAGAATATGAAATGCATGAAAAACTATTTTATATATGGCAATTTCTGAGCATTCTATAGATCTGCTAGAATGGCTGTCTATCCACACAGTTACACAGGTTTTAAAAGTGCCAATTCCTAAAACACACTGTAAAAAAGTTAAAAGTTCAAGTTGTAAATAATATTAATATAATATATAATACAACGATTTCTACAAAATACTTTTTTTAGTTCAAAAATTCACATTTAAGTCAGTGTGTTATTTGCTAATTCTTTGTAATTAGTTGTGGAATTTATATTTTATATTGATTTAGAATTTATGCTTATATTTCTCATGGATTTTTTTTTTTTAAGGAATAAAGTCGTTTTTTCCCCCAAGTGATGGTTACAGGTAATACATCAGTTTATAGGCCAAAACATTTCAATGCCTTTTGCTTGTTTTGTATTTGAATTTCAAACTGTTTTTCTTAAAGTTCTCCAGGTGCAGGTGCTTTTTTATCTTTCTGGTGTGCATAACATATATTTTACACACACACACACACACACACACACACACACACACACACACACACACACACACACACACACACACACACACACACACACACACACACACACACACACACACACACACACACACACACACCACATATGTTGGGCTTCTATGTTTTATGGAGATATTCCATAGGCGTAATGGTTTTTGCACAAACCGTATATTCTATCGCCCTACACCTAAACTTTTTTTCTGCATTTTTTAATTCTCAAAAAAACTTAATTCTGTACTATTTATAAGCTTGTTTCCTCATGGGGACCAACAAATGTCCCCAACAAGGATTTCGGATGTTGCCATCTTTATAGGACATTTCGTCCCCATAACATAGGGTTTACCAGGACAAACACACATATATTTAGTTAACCACAAGTAATTTAACATAGCTTATTCAGGCAAGTACTAAAAAAAGAACATGTCATTTTTATTACCCCTCTTAAAATTTCTAATTTATCCCCTCTAATTTGCGTAATTTGTAAATTGTGACATTTAAATAGGTCATATTTAATTGTTAAATGTGCTATTACTAAAGCATACCTTCAGAATATGTCTTGACAAAACATGTTTTAAAAAAGCAGACTATGCTGAATATATGCAGAGCTCTATGTATTTGCAGATTTTTTAATCCTGCCGCAGTCTCGACTAAAACCTCAAGTGCCTTTTTTAAGGCAGAAAACACTCATTATGCACAGTTACAATTGACAGATACCTGCCACAAAAACAATACAGCAAAGGAAAGCTATACAGAAACACTAGTCACAACAATGGCTGCTGATGTCACACAGTTGACACACGCTCTGAATTCTCCAAAATGTTTACTTCATTTGTCATTTCATTTGTCTCCCCCGCCCACCGCCTCTCTCAAACACAGACTCACAAAGCACACGTTACTGACTGCAAGAGAGGTCAGTCATTAAGGAAAGAGGGTCCATGTGCCATTACGCAGAAGAAAGACAAAAAAGAGAAGAAAAAAGACAACATAATGGTCACATAAATTCTCATTAGCATCTTCATTACTACAGCGCAACCAGTGGGAGAAGACGTTTCCCTCGGCCTAGTCATTGCCATGACAACATGACTGAAACACAGCTTGACGACTACCCTCTACATGCGTCGTCTGTCTATCTATCGACACGCAGCTGAGTTTCTTGGGAAGTGGGGCTGTAAGCTGGACACATGCATCGCCTTCTCTGTCTATTTTTTTCCTTTTTCCCTTGTGTCTGAAGAGGAAGAGATGGTCAAGAGCATGGAACAGAGCCATGCCAGTTTGATCCATCGCCTCACAATTCCTCCTGACAGGCCAACGCTGAGACCTGACTCGGTGCCAATCACTCTGATTTCAGCGTTTAATTACTGCTAATCTAACACAGTGTCACAACTGCTAATGATGCTATGGAGTCTGGGCTTCTCCCTCAGTTCACTCTGGCGGACCTCGACCAGAGCTAACAGTGTCTTAAGTTCACATGAAAGCTGTTCTCTCTTTGCCTCGAGGCAAAAGACCGAGCACAACTCGAGCTCTGGTGAATGTGTAATGAAGCCCATGCCTATGCCTGTATGTTGGCATGAATCGCTATGAGGAACCAACTGGCTGTATTTTTCCTTGCTTAGTTCTACCAGCAGATACAACATTATATGAGTCAGATAATCAGCAGGTGTTGGTTATGGTGGTTTACAGCACATTAACCATAGCTAAACTGTATGGAAACAAAATTCTTGACAGTTCTGAAAGATTCACAGGACATCAAGCGAAAAGTATGTATATAAGAGCAGGCGCTGAGCAGACACCACAGACAATCAGCGACATATTCGATTAGCGCACATTATCACTTCATTACTTTTAATGATCAGCTCATGTTGAGGCGGTTTAAAAGCCCTGATTATTTTGCAGTGTTTCCACAATCTGCATTTGTATTAGCACCTCATTTAAGCTGAATAACCTTGATGAAAGACATACTGTGGAGAAAAACATAGCGCCAGTCTTATGCAAAAGCATGAATTGGGCAGACATGCATTAAAAAGGAAAGGTTAGGATGACTATTTCCATATGTTGTTGAAAAACCAGACATATGACAAAAATAAAGGTGATACTGGCATACACTATATTTTAAGGTGTCAATTTTTAAAAGGAATAGAACTTGTATAATAAAACGCTGAACATGAAAATAGACACACTGATTTGTTTTATCAATAGCTGTTGATGAATGATGGAATAAATGCAGAGCATTATTCATAGCATATGCCTGACAATTTTCATAGTGACTCATTTGAAATGTTCAGTTTAACTTGAAGAGAACGAAGAGGGTGGTCTTGGCACTATCTAGAATTAAGGTACTTCTAGGATAAGTTACAAACAGCACATCAATAGAGTTCAAACAGAAAGAGTAAATATAAAAAACAGTAAGTCAAATCTGAGACTGGTGTTCCCAAAAATTTTTTTTAATAAAAATCTTTCAAAAAGGGTGCATTAAAATTATCAAAAGTGGCATTGAACAATTCTGTTTCAGACAAATGCTGTTCTTTTGAACTTTCTACTGAATAGTCCTGAAATGTATTATAACTGTTTTAACACTGATAATAAGAATTACTTGACCAGCAAATCAGCATATTAGAATGATTTCTGAAGAATCATGTGAGTAATTGCCACTAGAAAAAAATGCTCTGTCTTCAATTAAACATTATATTTTAAAATGTATTACTTAAAATATTTTCACAGTATTATGGTTTGTATTTTTAATATATATCAAACAACTGCAGCCTTGATGAGGATAGGAAACTTCTTTTAAAGCGATAATCAGTGTTCAAGTGCTTTAAGGCATGCAAGCACAAATGAAAAAATCATGAAGTATTATTTAGCAAGTCACCTAAATCATTGATTTAAAAAAAGAATTGTTGGCAAATTCAGGTAATTTACCATAAAAATATGATGATTTTATACATTTATGACGGTTATAGTGCCACTAATAGTCAGATTTCCATATAACTTTGCATGCTTGTTTAAATCATCTGCTGCATGTGCTCACCTAGTTTCTAGGGCTGGTCCGAATACCATTTTTTGAGCTTCGAAGCTTCGGTAGTAATCAACACCGAATATTCGAAGCTTCGAGGGAGGGGGCTGAACGTATTCTTCTCTCTAATAAAGGCAGGAATCTCTGTATGTCTATCTGTTTGCATTTTTATTATGTTGAGAACAGTTCATCCAATCGACTTCACATGTGGCGGATGTGTTGCTGTAGACCCAAGGTAGTGCAGTGTTGCATTTTGGTGCAATATGGACACATGACACGTTTAGAATTATTAAACTTTTAATAGAACATTACGAGTTGGAAGCGGCGCGCCACACGCAGACAGAGCTCATATGCTTCGAGAACGGACACTGCGCTTTTTTTAATAAGGTAGCCTAACAGTTTTTTAACAAACAAATCACTCCCAAATCAGAAATTAGCAGCACAGTAATGTGTGTGCACAGTAAAATTACACACACCGTAAAGGGTGGGCTATTTAAATAAAAGAAAAATAGAAAAAATGGCGTGCTGTTTATATATTTATATATATAAATTTTGAAACACAAAATAAATGAGGCTCAAACATTATTAATAAACGTGCGTGTTTATTTTAGCACTTCCGCCAGTAAACAAGCAGCCTACAAAACATAACATAAATAGAATAAATAATACATTTAAATAAGAAAGTAGCCTAAATACAAATGTTAAATAGGCCATTAAACAAACATTCGTTGCAAAAATTCCTAACAACCTCGACAGCTCATCAGAATTACTGGCCCGAGTCCGACGTCTTTTTTCTCTTTCTCTTCCCCATTACACAGCTGCTGTTTTTAATAGCAAAGTGATTACATTTATTTTCGTTTCTTTAGTTTATGAAGTTAATTTAGAAATATATTTGGAACACATTTTGTTTGTTAAATTCGAGTTTTTGTTTTTTAAAGTAACGACCAAGCGGCCAGCAGCAGACAGATCAATTTAGCCTTCTCAAGTCATCACGATTTAAATTAAATATTCCATAGATATAAAAAACTTAAAGCATATCACAAAATTAGTTTAATCGTTTAACCTAAATAAACGTGTGCTATTATGCGCATATCCAATCGTTTGTGCAGAGAGGGAAATCGGAAGTGCGCTTCATAATTCATGCAGGACATGGAGGCGCCGGTGTGATGTGAAACTTAATTTTTGCTCATAAAGGTAAGAGCAATATATTATCCGGAACTTTAAAAGGTCTACCTTAGTTCACGAGTTCGCGCTTACATATAATTAGCCGGAGAATAGAAATGCATGTTTGGCGTGCTGTCCGGTGAAGGGCTCCGAGCTCGGGGATGGCCCGAACCCAGAGTACCCCCCCAATAGAAGTAGTGAGAACTCGGAGTGAGGAGATGGGGTGGTGGAGGGTTACTGATAAACCATCAAGTGAATGGAGGTGAGTCCGCTGTATTTAAACCTATGGCGCTGATTGACTTGAGTGGGCTCCTCTTGTGCTGTTTACGCTAAGTATCTGACGCGCTTCTCCCGAACTTTGTTAATGAAACATCATTTCACGAGTTCGCGCTTACATATAATTAGCCGGAGAATAGAAATGCATGTTTGGCGTGCTGTCCGGTGAAGGGCTCCGAGCTCGGGGATGGCCCGAACCCAGAGTACCCCCCAAAAAGCAAATAGATAGAAGGACAGCCGCCGGATTAAAGACACCCCCCAAAATAGACACTAATGTGACGGGGGCTGATGATCGGGAAGTTGGCAGGTAGGCAGGCCAGAGTGCTCTGGTTTGAGGCTACAGTCAGGTAGGCCCTGCCAGCTGTTGATGTTGGAGTACGTGGTTTGGGGTCGGAAGGACTACTGAGATGATAGGCGGGAGATTATGGCACGTGGCGTTGGATAGATGAGTCTCGCTTGTGGGCGGCGAGTATGTAGGCCCGACCGGGAGGGCTCTCACCGGCGGGGAGGTAGAATGAAAAGCCCGCCTGGGAGGGCTCTCTTGGCAACGATGGGAGATCAAGACTCCTAGCGTTGCACCAGGCGGGGGGGAGGGAGAGTTTAGCCCCTGGGTGGGGGGGATGAGAGAAAAACCTGCCTGGGAGGGCTCTCATGGCAATGATAGGAGATCAAGACTCCTAGCATTGCACCAGGCAGGGTGAAGACGTAGCGTTTGGCCCGCCCGCTGGGTGGGAAGGGGAAACTGAACGAACCTGCCTGGGAGGGCTCTCATGGCAATGATAGGAGATCAAGACTCCTAGCATTGCACCAGGCAGGGGAAAGGTGTAGCGTTTGGCCCGCCCGCTGGGTGGAAAGGGAAAACTGAACGAACCTGCCTGGGAGGGCTCTCATGGCAATGATAGGAGATCAAGACTCCTAGCGTTGCACCAGGCAGGGGGAAGGTGTAGCGTTTGGCCCGCCCGCTGGGTGGAAAGGGGAAACTGAACGAACCTGCCTGGGAGGGCTCTCATGGCAATGATAGGAGATCAAGACTCCTAGCATTGCACCAGGCAGGGGAAAGGTGTAGCGTTTGGCCCGCCCGCTGGGTGGAAAGGGAAAACTGAACGAACCTGCCTGGGAGGGCTCTCATGGCAATGATAGGAGATCAAGACTCCTAGCATGGCACCAGGCGGGGACGTTGCATCGGACAGAGGAAGGCATGACGTTTGGCCCGCTGGGCGGGAGGCGGAAAGACAAGCCCGCCTGGGAGGGCTCTCATGGCAATGATAGGAGATCGGGACTCCTAACATTGCACCAGGCGGGGGGAGGAGGCGTAGAGTCTGGCCGGCCGGGCGGGAAGGGAAAGTGAAAGAACCTGCCTGGGAGGGCTCTCATGGCAATGATGGGAGATCAAGACTCCTAGCATTGCACCAGGCAGGGGAAAGGTGTAGGGTTAGGCCCGCCGGGCCGGGAGGGAGAAAAAGACCCGCCTGGGAGGGCTCTCATGGCAATGATGGGAGATCAAGACTCCTAGCATTGCACCAGGCGGGGGGATAGGGAGACCTGGAGAAGGTTACTTTGGGTGGCTTATGGGCTGATGAGGGTTTGGTGGGCTTCTTTGATATGTGACTGGCCAGTTCTGATGTAGCTCTGAAAGGCTTCTGATGACCATCTTCCTAGGGTTTGGATCTGCTGTTTAGAGAGGCCTTTCTGGGCTGCTGATGTTGCTGCCCCGATGCGAAAAGAGTGGCTTGAGAAATTTCCTGCTGGGATGCCTGATGATTGCAGGACGGACTTGAGATGTTTTTGGAACCAGAAGCGATTAGCAGGTCTTTTGGCTTCGGCATTGGTGTTGCAGTGAAGAGCGAGTACTGTGGTTGGAGGAGTGAGCTGTAGGAGGCTGGTGGAGGGCCTGTGTGAGGCAGCCAGTGCGACCAGGCGCTCGCTTGAGCTGCGAGCCCCGAGCTGACGGCAGAGGGAGGCGGGGCTGTGTGTGACAGCCAGTGCGGCCAGGTGCTCGCTTGAGCTGCGAGCCCCGAGCTGACGGCAACGGGAGGCGGGGCTGTGTGTGACAGCCAGTGCGGCCAGGTACTCGCTCGAGCTGGGAGATCCGAGCTGACGGCAGTGGGAGGCGGGGCTGTGTGAGGCGGCAAGTGCGGCCAAGCACTCGCTTGAGCTGCGAGATCCGAGCTGACATGAGCTGGAGGCGGGGCTGTGTGTGACAGCCAGTGCGGCCAGGTGCTCGCTTGAGCTTTGAGATCCGAGCTGACTGCAGCTAGAGGCGGGGCTGTGTGAGGCGGCCATTGTGGCCAAGCGCTCGCTTGAGCTGCGAGCCCCGAGCTGCCGGGGGCGGGCGGCGGAGCTGAGACTGGTGGCCAAGCGCTTGCTTGGGCTGCGAACTCCACGGGAAAAGAGGTTGGTGGCCAGGGCTGCGATTGGCAGACGAAGCGGCCAAACGCTGGCTTGGGCTGCGGGCCCAGGCATTGCTTGAGGAGGAGCTGCGGTGGAGGGCTGGGCTGCGGCCATTGTTCTGTGTAGGGTTGTTTGATTCCGAAATTTTTGGAATCAATTTCGATTCCTGGTTCAGAATCGATTTCCTCACTGTTGTTTTCAATTCTTGCCATTTAAATTGGATGAAGCTAATTTTGCAATGACTGCAGGATATTGAAGTCAAAGAAAGTAGCTTTCTCATAATATGAAGCTTCATTGTAAAAATATGAAAATGTACAATATTTTTGTAGCTCTGACAGATTTTAAATTGTAATTTGTCTGTATTGCCCATGGAATTAGTCATAACCCAGGGCTCAGCAGTGGACATGCGTTTATTGCAATACTAAAACAAGTCATGAAGTGTCTAATGTCCACAGTTCAGCTGAATGATATTTACTTTAACAGTATGCGTCGCACGAAATTAGCAAACGATACAGTGAAACAAAATAAACAACTTTAACAACAACACTAATGTTAGAGCTTGTGGATTAGCTGTCAATCAGGTGCGTTCTAGAGACCACTGATTGGTGCTCTCTGCATTCTCACGTCTATTCCGTCGTGCAGCGCTCAAATTTGTGGACAACATGGGTGACTCCCATCGTAAAATAACTTATAGTTTTTTGGACTAGTTTATTAAAACGATCTAACAGAATTTTAATAATTATCAGTGAGCAAGAGCCGAATTAATGGGTGCTTCAGACGAGCTCTGTAATGATCGTTTCATTCAGTTTATTTTCATGGATCGCCGAAAACGTTCGGCAACATTTGATGACTAGCAGCTGAGATATGCAGCCTTCGTGGGATGCAGTCTTTCGTTTGACAGGCATCTATGTACATAGATATAAGTTGTTGAACTGAACACGGCTCTGAATAAGGAGTCAATTCCCCTTGATGGGATCGATTCCAAACTTGGAATCGACTCTCGATTCCTAATGCTTCGGAATCGATTCTTTGGAATCGATTCCCAGCCCTGTGAGAGGCCTCGCACGGGAGAAAGACATTGGCGTCGGCGCGGCCGGAGGTTTGTGTTTCCTTTTGGTCGACTTCGGGGTTAGAGGTTTAGTTAGTTGCAGATTATTGTACAAGTTAAATAATTCTGTTTTGTTTAACTTGCGTGAAGGCTGGACATCGGATTTTGCCAGCGCTAGTTTCATACTCGCCATAGTCCGTTTGTCTATGGGCGGAATTGATTGCCTGACCGAGCGGATGATGCTGGGGAATCGGCTGGTGTTCTCGCCGATGGAGGCGAGGGCAGGCCGAGGCGTTGTGAGGCGGTCTGGGCCGAGCGGCGGCCGCGAGATGAGGCCTGGGGCTCAATTGAAGCGAAATGCGGGGAAGACACGGTCCTGGAGCCGGCCGGAGGAGAGTCGGAATCGTCTTCTCTTGTGGCAGTTTGTCTTTGCGACGTAGTAGCGGACGGGGGAACCAGTTACTGATAAACCATCAAGTGAATGGAGGTGAGTCCGCTGTATTTAAACCTATGGCGCTGATTGACTTGAGTGGGCTCCTCTTGTGCTGTTTACGCTAAGTATCTGACGCGCTTCTCCCGAACTTTGTTAATGAAACATCATTTTGTGTGTACTCACATTATCAACAAAACGTGCTTTTAAAGAAAACAAACAGGATACACTTTCTGATGTTGAACAGGAGCGCTTCACAAAAAATTTGCGAAACGCAATTGCCTCAGACACAATTAGAAAGCTTTAAATTATTACTTTACTACTATAAAACGAAATAATTCAAATTCAAAACAAAACTCTTTCATTAGCTATGGGCCTAACCATAAAAATGCATTTAGGCATTAAAGGCGCGTCCATTGAGCAGATGGCGAGTCAGGATCGTCAATCTTTGCTACAAATACTAGTTTATTAATAAATATTCAAATATCTCCTTACTCCTTCCCCCCTGTCTCTGTGTTAGTGGCGCAGCAGTCTGATCTTCTCCATTCATATTCAAGCGCTAATGAAAACCGTTTTGCGGGGGATGCCAGGTGTATGAAAAAAATAAAATAAACAAAGAATATTCGAATCTCAAAATTTAAAATCGAATGCCAACCCACCGAACGAATATTTGAATATTCTGGTCCAGCCCTACTAGTTTCATGTTTTTGTTTAGGATTTATTGGCTTTTAGGTATAATTGACCACACCCCTTTAAAATTACTCTGTTATAGTTACCCAAAGAGTAAAGTTAAACCTTTTTTTAATAATTATTGACCTAGAGAGTCCAAGGCAAGGCAAGGCAAGGCAAGTTTATTTATATAGCACATTGCATACACAATGGTAATTCAAAGTGCTGTACATAAAAAGGAATTAAAATCACAATAGCATAAAAATTTAAAATAATAATCACAACAATAAAAACAAAATTAAGAACATTTAAGATGATTTAAAAAAAAGAAAATGATTTCAAATTAATTAATACAGTAAAATGATTATACATAAAATAGTGCAAACTGTTCGGACGTAGCACAGTGCTCATTCAATAAATGCACAACTGAACAGGTGAGTTTTGAGTCTGCATTTAAATGTGTCTAATGTATTAGCACATCTGATCTCTTCTGGAAGCTGATTCCAACTGCGGGCGGCATAATAGCTAAAAGCGGATTCCCCTTGTTTTGTGTGAACCCTTGATATTACTAACTGACTCGATCCTAGTGATCTGAGTTGTCTGTTAGGTTTATATTCAGTGAGCATATCTGCAATGTATGTAGGTCCTAGGCCATTGAGTGCTTTATAAACAAGTAAAAGTACTTTAAAATCTATCCTAAACATAACTGGAAGCCAGTGTAAGGACCTGAGGACTGGTGTAATATGCTCTGATTTTTTGGTTCTAGTCAGAATCCTGGCAGCAGCGTTCTGTATGAGCTGCAGCTGTCTAATGGTCTTCTTGGGAAGGCCAGTGAGGAGACCATTACAATAGTCCACCCTGCTGGTGATAAAGGCATGAACAAGTTTCTCCAAATCTTGACGGGAAACAAAACATCTAATTCTTGCAATGTTTTTAAGATGATAGTATGCTGATTTAGTTACTGCTTTAACATGACTACTGAAACTGAGGTCTGACTCCAGAATCACACCCAGATTCTTGACTTGATTTTTTGTTTTTTGACCCCTAGTGTCAAGGTACGCATTTACCTTATGAACTTCATCTTTGTTTCCAAATGCAATGACTTCCGTTTTCTCCTTGTTTAACTGTAAAAAGTTTTGGCACATCCAACTGTTAATTTCATCAATGCATTGGCAGAGAGAGTCAATGGGGCTGTAGTCATTTGGCGATAAGGCTAGGTAAATCTGGGTATCATCTGCATAGCTGTGATATGCAATTTTGTTCTTTCTCATTATTTGACTTAGTGGGAGCATATACAGGACTAGTTTGCAAAAATAGTTTTTTTGTATTAAAAATAAACTTGAATAATTAATTTACAACTTGATTGAACATTTTGATTCTTGAGGCAAAGTTGAAAAACACTGCATAATTACAGAGGTGTAAAACTTGTTAGCGCCACCTTCAAATTTCTCATAGACCTTTAGGGCCGTGAGTTGAACATGCCCACAATCAGCCTCCGGTAACCTTGTCTAATAGGTCCTCAAACTTCATTGGCCAATGGCGGCCATGTTTTTTGTAAAATACGTAAATGTTTTAGACACGTATGGCACTTTGAATAAAGACACTGCATACCAATTTTTACCAATTTTTTACCAAGTCGATTGGACAAAAGATTGCATCGTTATAGCCATTTCATTTTTTTCCTCTTCCACCAAGTGGCTAAAACTCCAGTTTTTTTTATTTGACCAAAGTTTGAGCTTTTATATGTGTACCAAGTTTGGTGTACCAAGATATGGCTATCCGTTCAAAAGACATAGCCGATTTAGTAGTGGCTCTGCCCCTTTCAAAAGTTTTGGCATCCTTTTGTGACGGAGAGTCAGGCCGATTGGGACAAGCCTGTAGATTGTGTAAGTACTACCATCCCTCCAAGTTTAAGGTCACTATGACCTACGATTTAGTCTGTGCGATCACTTTTCGGTGGAGAATGTTGACTCCCTGCTGAAAAAAGCCCTCTGCTAAACCCAGCCTAAGCTGGTTGCCTGATTTTAGCTGGTCATCTAGCCTGGTCATAGCTGGTCAGCAGGCTGGTATTAGAGGGCTTTTATTTATTTTAGATTGCTACTTTGATTATGCTTTCAGGAACTAATAAGTACCACATTTACCTATGTATAAATATCAAATTCACAGAGTTTCAAAGATTTCAAAGATTTTTTTCTAACCAAAAAATGCTCAAAATGCTCAATCTTTACATTATCTAATGTATAGCACTAGCAACAGCGCTAAAATCCTAAATCTTAATCACACCTTTGAAGCTTAAATGAATAATTTACTCAAAAGTGTGTTGCATAACTCAAATCAAAGCACCTGCTTTTTTGCTATAGCATGGACAGCAATCTGTGAAATACACAAACTCCTAACATATTTGCAACACTATGATATGGCTACACAGTTTGAGCTGAAGTCAGTGTATTTTTAATGTCCGTGGTATTACAGACTGTCTCCAAAAGTGTTCTGCTGATAGACTCACAAAGTGATGCCCGCCGTGAGAAACAGCAGTCGACCATTCACTGGGTTTCAGACCTGCTCTGCCTCTGACCCCACCAGTGCTTTACCATGTGACATGTCCCACAAAATGGCACTGAGAGGGAGACCCTGCCAGGCTGACATTTAAACCCCAGCATTGTACCCAGCTGTGACCCCGCACCACCCTCCCTCAGTGCCTGAGGGTGCTTGCTCTGTCTCGGTTTCTTTCTCTCACTCTCTTTTCTACATACACACAAATGAGACAACATGCTGAGAGGAAAGCTAGACTAGACTAACATATGGCAACAGTGCATCATTCAAATAACAGTTGACTGTTATACACTGATCATTTTACTGTTTCAGATTGAACTGGTTTATAAGACACAAAATAATTTACCTGTGTATTATTTACCAATATTAAACTACACAACTAACTAAATTTTTTCAGCTTCATGACACCTATCAAGACATTTCTCTTTCTGATATATAGTGATGGTTTCTAATGAACTGATTCATCCTAAATGGTCCTCCTCTCTAAAGGCCTGTTTAAAACAAGCAGGGCCATTTATATGCCATTTACCATACAAATTCTAATTCTGTGACTGATTTCAGACGCAGCTTCAACGTCTATTTATAGTGTAGGGGCCGAACACGTCGCCTTCTAGAGAGCATTTGATTGGACAGAAAATTTATTGAGAAGCTGAAGTGCAGGGTGATGTCATCAAAACCGTTCATCCATATTGGCGGAAGTTAGAGACTGTACGTTTTGAATGTCTTCTACTAAATGCGAATTTTGCCATTGTTTTGGAGCACACTAGTTTACAGATAAACTTAAGGCTAACATATTCATACTAAAAGCCAACAAACTTCAATTTTAATTTCATGGGGACTTTAACATTTAGATTTGATTCATTCTTGTGAATCAGTTTATTTGGATGGTTAACGTAAATGACATACTTTCCAAAACCACTCACTGATTTGAGTCCCTACACTATGTTTTTGAATCAGTTATGTAAGGTGTTAGATGGTTCTGATGTATTTAGTACAATTTTCCTGTTAAAGTTTGATACTTTGCCCCTAATTGTGAGTTTTAAATCATTTCAAAGCCTTTACTGTATACAACTCTGATTAAGTTATAAATGACATTATCATTCAAAAGTTTAGGGTCAGTAAGAATTTTTTGTAAGAAATGCAATGATGCATTAAGTTTGTTATTTCTGAAGGATCATGTGACTCTGAAAACTGGCGTAATGGTTGCTAAAAATTCAGCTGCGTCATCAAAAAAAAAAGGTTTTAAAAACATTTACAAATACATTAAAACATAAAAAAGTTATTTTATACTGTAATAATATTTCAGAACATTCCTGTTTTTACTGTATTTTTGATCAAATAAATGCAGTCTCATTAACGTGTTAACATGAAGGACTTCTTAAAGGAGTAGTTCACTTTCAGAACAAAACTTTACAGATAATGTACTCACTCCTTGTCATCCAAGATGTTCATGTCTTTCTTTCTTCAGTCGTAAATAAATTACGCTTTTTGAGGAAAACATTTCAGGATTTCTCTCCATATAGTGGACTTCTATGGTGCCCTCGAGTTTGAACTTCCAAAATACAGTTTAAATGCATGTCTCTAAATGATCCCAGCAGAGGAAGAAGGGTCTTATCTAGCGAAACGATCAATTATTTTTAAAAAACATTTACAATTTATATACTTTTTAATCTCTACACAGAGTACACACAGAGCTAGACAAGACGAGCATTTGAGGTTAAAAAGTATATAAATTGTATTTTTTTTTCTTTGAAAATAACCGATTGTTTTGCTAGATAAGACCCTTCTTTCCTTGGCTGTGATCGTTTAGAGCCCTTTGAATCTGCATTTTGGAAGTTCAAACTTGGGGGCACCATAGAAGTCCATTATATGGAGAGAAATCCTGAAATGGAGAGAAATCCTGAAATGTTGTCCTCAAAAAACATAATTTCCTTAAGACTGAAGAAAGAAAGACATGAACATCTTGGATGACAAGGGGGTACATTATCTGTACATTTTTGTTCTGAAAGTGAACTACTCCTTTAAGTTACCTAAATGTACTTTATGATATACTTTATTATCTTATAGTGTAACAAACTATTTCAAATTATAATTGCAGCTTGGTGAGACAGTTTCAAAATAGATGTAAATTAGCCAAGGTAAGGAAAATGATTGGCATGTTTCAAGAAAAATGACATTATCCTGTTGGTTACTTGAGGTTATAATTAATAGAGAGACAATCTGTTCCTAATATAACATGAGGTAATGGTCTTTGTGTTTCAAGGAATAAAACGGTGCCACGAGAGCAGTATGTGGGAGTGATGTCTAATTTAAAGCATTTGTTGTCTGACAAGCTCTAATGGCACAGCAGCGACAGCTTTTACAGTACTTTCAATGTAACTTTAAAATAACACGAAGTACAAGCTGCAATTGTCATAAAACCACCTGCCTCTCATATGTCACTGTCAGATGATGTAAAAAGACTGCAGGGTGGAAGGTCAAAATAGCTGGTTTGAATCCCATCAGCTTAAGGCCGACCTAGCCATTACCTTTTAAAACAGAGAAGGAAAGGGAGGTGTAATGAGGGCTAGATGCAGGTGCCCACACGTTACTCACTATTCCCTTTCAAGGCTCATAAATGCAATAAAAAAACGCCTCTCACACTGCTTTGGAGAGCTGCTTCAGGGGTTGATTGGTGGGGGGGAATGCCTGCACAGACCGCCATCAAACGCTCTTTCCCTGACCAAAAGGTCAGACCATGGTAAAAGGTTGCCAGAGTTGCGAGTCCGCCTCTCTTTCCTTGCTTTCATCCATCCTCTGGAGCCCTCGCTCCCGTGAAAGAGAAGGAGAGAGAATGAGGAGAGAGAGTCGCTCTGTAGTGGCTGCTCCAATATGACATTTCACACAGGGATCCACCGCAGCAACCGCTGGCATTTAAGTTACTTTTCAAGCAGGCAGACCGGGTTCCTAACAGCATGGCTGTTGTTAGTGGTGGCTGATGTGCCCGCTGAAATCTCTATCACAGGCAGCTCAGATCTCGGCACATTAGGTTGACTCTAAAAATGCAGCATAAACAAAATTATAGCATCGAGGCTCAGACACACACGCACACACACTTCATTTGACAGGTTCACACAGTCTGAACATTACACACCACATTAGCACTCCGGCACCTCGTTAACACACAGTCTTTTTGCACAGGAAGTTAGGATGCCCTCCATCTGTTGCGAGTGTAGGTGTTTATGATGTCAGTTAGTGTTGCAAATAATAGCAATGCTGAGCTTTGAAGAACCAAGCGACGAGATCTTTGACCTCTTATTTACAACACTGATAAAACATGGCTTCAGAAAGTCTTTATGCTATGTTTTTTTGGTTTGATACAACAACAACCTTCCTTTAAATAAAAGCCAGAAAGGTAAGACAGCAGTTGATCAATGTGGTTTTGAAATAATAAAGACCTTGAGTTTATTTCAATTAAGCAAAAAAATAAAAACTACAAATCTGAGGTGTTGCTGGATAAAGATTATCGTAAAGGGTTCGTCAACATGCCACAGCCTTTTTACATTTAAATGTTTAAAGATACACAACAGGATGTGCACATATAAAAAAGCATATGCACTAAAAAGAGAGGACTTTCATCTCCAGACCATTGAAAGACCCTTGGAAAAAAAGAAAAGAGATGGAAAGAGAGGAAACAGGGTTAAGCTTTGAAGTTGTGTGCAGCACTCTTGGTATTTCAGGATCAATTTATTATCTCTTATTTCATTTCATTTGTGCTACTCCCTCTTTCCTCTGCATTAGGAGAACAACATCATTTGCTTTGATGTCTGGGGCAGAAATATCATGGCTCTGCAGTGGAGATGTAAAGAATCTCTGGACTGGCACAAAAATCTAAATTATGTCCAGACTGTTTTAAAGTGGACAGTGGGACAAGTTAAAGTTTGAAACAAAGTGCTTATGGAAACACTTGCTATGAATTATGATCTATTTGTTCTATTTGTTTGGTCCAAAAAAAAGACACAATTATGACCTGAAAGGTTGTCATCCAAGATGTTCATGTCTTTCTTTCTTCAGTCAAAAAGAAATTAAGGTTTTTGAGGAAAACATTCCAGGATTTTTCTTCATATAGTGGACTTTAATGGGGATCAATGGGTTGAAGGTCCAAATAGCAGCTTCAAAGGGTCCCAGCTGAGGAATAAGAGCCAGTTTTACTAACAGCTTGCGCCAGCGCAAACCGTCTAAATAGTACTCTCAGGATTTACTAAAGATGCACAGTAAAGAAATAGTGCTGAAAAGGTGTGGACAGTTATTTTTGCGTCCGACCTTATTGAATATGCATTTGTAGGAGTTTTCCTTTCAGACACAACATTTATTGGAGGACTGTATTGTGCGCTAATGTTTGCGCTCGTCAAATTACTGGCATTTGCGCCACAGAGAACAGAGAGCGTGTGGTAAAAGGGAGAAAAAATTTCTACACATATTAAATTATTTGTTTATTTGGAAAGCCAAAAGAAGACATTATCCAAAAATATTGTTTGCCAAGCCATGTTATTTTTAATTTGTTTCAGGAATTAAAAGACCAACCCTTAACTAGGAGTCATGCAATACCAGGTCTATCGAAACTTCTTGCAACCCTTAAATTTTTGGCCTCTGGTTCTTTTCAAAGTACTGTGGCTTCTTTTTCTCTTTATTCTTTATTAGGTATGCTAATTTACGCTGCGCTTGGTATATTGCGTTGGTCGATTTGTAAATGAAATCTGTGTTCTTTAATTTGCACATTGTTAGTAAATCACCACAGAAATTTTTGGAATTGGGCTCTCGCACTAATTTGCCGTTTAGTAAAACTGACCCTAAGTGTCTTGTATAGCAAAACGATCGATCATTTCCTAACAAAAATAAAGGGCGTTTGACTTTCTTTGCACATTCGCTTTGTAAACACTGGGTTGATACTTCCGCCTATGTTACACGTGACCTTTCCAACGTGATTGCGTAATGCGTGTAGTTATAGTAGTGCAAGATGAGCATTTGTGGTTAAAAAGTATATAATTTTTTATTTTTGTTAGAAAATGACGGATCGTTTCTCTAGATAAGACCCTTATTCTTCGGCATGGACTGTGTAAAGCCCTTTGAAGCTGCACTGAAACTGCACTTTGGACCTTCAACCCACTGATCCCCACTGAAGTCCACTAAATGGAGAAAAATCCTCCAATGTTTTTCATTTAATTTCTTTTCGACTGAAGAAAGAAAGACATTACTATCTTGAATAACATGAGGGAAAGTAAATTATCAGGATTTTTTTCTGGAAAAGAATTAATCCCTTAAAGAGATGAAAATAAAAAAATCCAGCATCATTTACTTACCCTCATGTCATTCTTCTTCTATTTTTTGTCCATATAATAAAGTATATAATGAAATAAATGCATTTACAGTGACTGGATTACTGTACATAAACATGTCTATTATATTTAGAGACATTAGGATGTCACAAGGTTTTCATCAAAATTTTAGCTTTATATTATTGCCACGTGAGCTTCTTAGGAAATGGTTAAAAAATAGTTGTTCCAAAGCAGCTTTAGTGCCTTGCAGATCAAGCCAAAACAGATCATAGCAAGGAAAACCTCCCTAAGATACTGAAGTACATGATGAAGAAACCTTGGGAGGAAACAGATTCCTCCTTGAGCTTGCAAATTTTAAATAAATGATGAACAATTACATGTACAAAAACATTGTGCAAATAACAATAATCATAAGTTTCACAAACAAAACATCCATCATAAATTCACATGCAAGACTGGAAATAATTAGGTAAATATTGACACATTTTTTTCTTGCTCAATGGAAGCTCACACAGGCCTATTGTGCTGCTGCTTTTGGCCTTCTGTTACTGAATCAATAATAATCTGATCATTCACCTGATTAGATTGAGGCGATCTTCACGGACAGCTTTAATCTGTGCAGTTGTGATCTCCCTCACGTAAAGTGTACACAGCAAACTGATGTTCGATCTAACCACCAATGAAGCCCCACATTATAGTGCGGTATTGGCTGTGCAAAAGCTGAAAGCCACCATTAGGGGTAAAGTGGATATTCATTTGTGCCACCACGCAGTGGACACGAAGGCCATATTTGCTGGCCTTCAATATAACAAATATTTGCGTTTCCATGGTGATCTTGACTTTATCTCTTCCTTTCTATCTGGCTGATTAACACCTTCAAGGTCATTTCTAATCAGGCGAAGACTGTGGAACGGTGGAATTTATCAAATATTCCTTTGATACAAATTGTATCAATGTACATTTCAGAACCTTCCACAGTTTCAGCTCAGTCTTGCAAAAACCTTTTATGTAAATACAATACTCAGTTTCACATTTTGAGCAATGCTTAAATACAGTGTAAATTAATTTACAGTAAGATCATCACCAGACCCAACTGCATGAATATAATTAAGCAGCAAATGAGGGAGAATAACTGAAAAGTCAAACCAAGTGTGAATGCCTTTTGTCTAGCTTGGTATTCCTTTTTTTCTTAGAGTATTCCAAAGTCTCCTGACTGTCTAATATCTGACACACATGCGACTCTGAGAAGCGTCTTAATGAGTCATGAGTGCGAATGGGGATTTTTACGGAAACCCCATTTACATATCACAACAGAAACACCAATATGTTCCCCCAAAGACTTCTCAAGTGCTGCGGTAAAACATCAGCTTACACGCCAACTGTAGAGCTGTTATATTAACTGCTGCCTAGAAGTGCTAGAAGTGTGAGACATTTTCAGGTTTCAATTTAAAGCCTTAATTACAGTATTAGAAAGGACCATAATATTGTTCAAGGCCAGAATGGACAGCTTTTGCAGACAATTTTCAAAAACACTAAGCCAAATTATAGAATACATTTGTATTTAGTTTATTTTTTATAGCTCACACTTGAGTTTTTTTCTGCCGGACTGAAATGTGGATTCATACTATATTTGCGCATATGTGTGACAACGTGTCACGTATGTAACATGTTGTGAACACTAGCAGGGCAAGGCAGGCAAATATCTGAAAGGAAGGTCTAGTGAAAAGGCCTGAACTTGTTGGAGAAACCTCTTCCTGTTTCTACACCTGCAAGATGTGATTCGACAGCGGATCCCTTCCTTGACATGTCACAGTATTATATGCTAATGTTTATTTCCACTGCATCAAATTCCACTCTCTTGTTGGGTTGGGAAAGGAAGAGAAGGGACGGGAAAAAGAAAGTCAGTGCAGGGATGGAAAGAGAGAGTTTTTGCTCACATACAAAGACAATGTTTCAATGAAATGCATTATTTGTACCTATATGTTACTTTTTATGCATTTACAATGTTTAATATTCTTTATAACAACTGTTAATAATTACAGCATCAATTTAGAACTCTTTTCTCCTTTTCCCTCCATGTATTTCTTTCTTTTTTTTTTTGCTATTGTATTTATGGTTGAAATATCCCTTGTTACCTGCCAAGCTCCCATTCTAAAATGAGAATTTGCATTTAAATGGCCTACCTAGTTAAATTAAGGTGAAATAACTGCAAGTAAATAAGCAGACAAGGTTTACAAGCCTTTCACTAAGACTATTCTATGAAAACAAGCATGTAGACATGCTTAATTTTCTCTATAAAAATGTACACGCACACACAAACACACACATCAGGAAAATCGCAGTTGAGATTCCTGCCTGTCATAGATGATTTTCTGCTCCTTCCTGCATTATCTGTTGAAGTGGTGCTTGGAGAATTCTTCTGCTAATGGCTGCATCCATGCATAAACAACCTGAAATAATTCCTGCCCCAATTTATTCACAAACTCAGTCAGATGTACCGTTTGACAGGATCTGCCTCCTGCTAATTTGAGAATAAAGTAGCCAACAGCATCGGCTCATTCATACACATCCTTTCCACTACCTGCTCCTGATGCCATCACAGCCCATCCCTCCTAGAACAGCTTCTAAACTTTTCTTCCAGCACTTTACTGACCATCATATGAACACCGTTCTCAAAATTTATTTTCCTCTAATGTACTTCACTTGACCTTCCCCAATCATCCACAATTTCCTGACAAGTGCATAGCCTACAGAATCTCCAAATCTCAAAAAGTCCAACTCTGACCCATTGTTCTCATTTTCTTGTTGTGTCCTCTCACCTTACGCAGCCTGCATTGTATTTTTGGGGCTAATTATATTGTATTATACACAAAGGCTCTGATTTTCAAATAAATATATTTTGTTTTTTTCTTGATGTGACATTTTTGATAACTGTTCAGAACCTGTTGTTCTATTTCCACAAAAACAATGAAGGATTTTGTTATGTTTTTCTTTGTATTTGGTACTCAAATTCCATCAAGTACTTTTCCATCTTGTATATTGCTAGGAACACTTAAAGAGTTGTTGTTTAAAAATCCAACAGCACAGTGCCAAAAATGCTAAAGCTTTATAATAAATTTCAATTCATTAACATTAGTGACATAACATTAAATTCCGACTTTTCTGTGTTTTTTTCTGTGTTTCTGGGTTGGAAGTGCATCTTCCAACCCAGAAAATGTGAAAAAGGACAACCCAGTAACTTTGTTTTGGTAGGCCTTTCTTTGCAAGCTTGTGAAAAAACAAGGCACTCAGATTCCGCTTCCCCTATGACGTACAAAAGGGGATCTTATAATAATATTACTGCCCCTTAATCTGCACATTTCCACCCAAGGCGCCGGCATTTTATTTTCGCAAGCAACAACGGTGTACCAGTTCCAACACAATGGCACAAATTCGAGCAAAGCATGCTAACTGTTCTGTCTTTGACTGCACAGACGAGCACATAACACTATTTAGAGTCCCAGCCTCAGAGGAAACAAGAAAGCAGTAAATTTATTGATTTACTTACTGTATATTATGCTGCTTCCAAACAGATCTAATATAAATATGCAATTTCTTTACCAGCTGTTTATCTTCACAGACATAACCAACTGTTTTTGTAACTTATGCTTGTTTTTAACATAAACCTATATGTATTGGACAGTTTAAGCTTAAAAGAGAACTTAGTTTAGTACTCAAATGCCATGTGAAATCCACTGTCTGTGACCGTGCTTCGGATGTGTGCATTCAGAAAATCTATGGCTGTATCCGAATCGCCCCCTATACCCTCATTCACTATTCCCTACATTAGCCCACTAATACAGTCCACTTGAAGGAGTAAATGAAAACAAGTGAGTGAATTCAGACACTGAGTGCACCGCAAGGACTGCTGCCTTTGCATAGTTTGTGCTTGCTGTTTAATAATCATTAAACTGGCAAACGGGCAACTCTAGTAGTAAGATTAAAGAATTTATCCCGAACTCTGTAATGAAAATTATGTATAAACCCTAATTAAAATGGCTGTTCCAAATAGTACCCTATTTAAGGGTATAGTGCACTCGGGAACGTCCACTATGGTTTTGGGCACCACTAAAAATGTCTGTCCCCTCAAATACTGCCCTATTTAAGGGAATAGGAGGAGATTTCGGATATCAGAAGATTAAAGGGAAACTTTTGCCAAAATGCAATCTGGGGTGTTTTTTGGATTGTAAACGAGTCAAACTTTCATCTAAAAGCATAATTACGACGAAAGAGCCACTTTTAAGATTGACCGTGATTCGTTTTCTGGTCAAATGGCCAGTGAATGGCAGTGTTAGGGGCACTACTTTGAGCGCATCAAAATCGATATTTTTACAACACTAAGAAGGCTCGACACACCATGAAACTTTGCTCGAAGTATTGCCTGGGTCTCTACACATGAACTTGAGCATTGAGAACATTGTTTGTGTACACAGAGTTTACTAAAAAGAAAGGTTTTGAACAACTCACTTACACTGTTTGGGTTTCTGCTCGCAGCCGTCTTGCCAGTCAAGAAGTGTCGATCTCCGAATGCGAGGTAAAAGTGAGGAGAGTAAAGATGGATAGCTCCTAAAGCATATTTCCATATAAATGCACGGCTAATTTGTTGTTTTGTCACAAGTGAAAAACAATATTAACCTTAAATATTAAGTCCATTCATTCGCATTCGGAGATCAACACTTCTTGACTCGGATACTTCGAGCAAAGTTTCATGGTGTGTCGAGCCTTCTTAGTGTTGTAAAAATATCGATTTTGATGCGCTCAAAGTAGTGCCCCTAACACTGCCATTCACCGGCCATTTGACCAGAAAACGAATCACGGTCAATCTTAAAAGTGTCTCTTTCATCGTAATTATGCTTTTAGATGAAAGTTTGACTCGTTTACAATCCAAAAAACAATAGACATAACGCAATAGACATAATAATCAAAACCAAACAGATGTTTTTTAGCAGAGCATCTGAGCTACAAGCGGTAAAGACACTGTCCTATTCCGGAAAAGGGGGTGGGGAGCAGCAGCTCATTTACATTTAAAGAGGGATGCACAAAAACATTGTGTTTCTGCTTCTACTCAAAATAGGCATTTTCAAAGTTATATAATAAATTATCTGTGTAGTATTTTGAGCAAAAACTTAGCCTTGAGACAAACCTGAGATTTATATTACATCTTGTTGAAAGGGGCATAATAGGTCCCCTTTAATGTCTTGGCATTAAGTATTAAAACCTAACAATGGGTATTTCTTTTACAGAATCTAGGTTAATGTTAATTTATAAATACTGATGTTCCTTCCTAATATTTAGAACATTTACTTACTTATTTATAATTTATGTATTACTTTATTGTTAAAAAATGAATTAATATAGAGATAGTGATGAATAATAGCTGTAAAATGATGTTCATTCTTAGTTCATGTTAGCTTCTTCTAACTAAATCCTATGTTCCTGCAAAAATATTATCTTGAGGCTTCTGGGTGGACGAAACGCACGACTGGTTTTGGGTGATGATGGACGGTTCTTTTTAAAGCTCTTCTTCCATCACCTCTCTACACCTGGATGTCTCCCACACTTCCCACCAACTGCTAGGCAGAGACTGTGAGTAAACGATAGGCCTGTGCAGCTGACATAGAGTGTTGGGGATTTAGTCGCTATGGAAACCCCTATCATAGCTGACGTGGGGTGGCAGAGTCACTGTCGCTATGACAACTGGGCCAGCTGACATACAGGTGGTCAGGGGGCAGGTGATATCACCAGGTGTTGTGTGCCCCCCGTGACCTCTGGCACTGATAGAAGGAGGAAAAAAGGTCAGGCTTTTTCTTTTGCCTTTTATGAGCTATGTATATCTCTTTTGCGTTCCCTCTCTTATATCCCTGTTGTCTTGCTCTCCCTATTTCCCGTTCCCTTTTATTTTTCATCCTTTGTGCGTAGCCCTGTGTTTCTTCATCCCACCCATCCTCTCTCTCTCTCTCTCTCTCTCTCTCTCTTACTCTGTCTTTTAATCAGAGAAGGAGCTATAAAGAGGTTCATCTTTTAACAGGAAGGAAGATATGATATACTGGCCAGCAAATGAGTTCATTAAAACATTAATCAACACATTTATCAACTATCAACTGAAAAAAAGAAATCTTTCCCTTCCCTGCTTCCATCTCACACTTTTTTGTCTCCCTCTCCCTCATCTCCACCAGATTTCACACACATATATATTAATATGAAAAAACTCTACTGCCACCCTTTGTATCATTTTTGTGCAACGGAAAAAAAATATACCTAGGTACAAATGTCAAAACAACAGAGCTCTACACGCAGGAGCTATATATGCCATTCAGACATCGCATCAAATAATCATGTCTTCATTTTAAATGTTGCATGTGCCCACATGGAGGTGTGACCTGTGGAAGGCCTATCGATCCTCCCTCCTTATCTCTCTGACATTTACTTACCTCAGTCTACATCTACCACAGTCACATCCTCCACTGTCATATCAGATCTCTAGCTAAGCATTTCTGTCATTACTTTACCGAGAAAGATTTCAGTCATGCGTGAGGTGAGAGGAATCCTATGACTTGATTGGCCCCCATGGGAAGGCATTTTTTCTTTTTAAACCTTTTCTTTCCTTCTTTTTTCCTTTCTTTTTACTTCTTTTCTTTTTCCTAGATCCATCATACACCTTTATGATCTGCTTATGATCCTGTTTCTCTCTCCTACAAAGATATGCCTTTCATAATGTGTCAATCCACCTACTCACACACCAGGGATGTAATGATTCTTTCTTCAGTCGCAAAAGAAGTTTTTTGAGGAAACATTCTAGGATTTTTCTCCATATAGTGGACTTCTATGGTGGCTAACGAGGTGAAGGTTCAAACTGCAGTTTCAATGCTGCTTCAAAGGGCTCTACATGATCCCAGCCGAGGAATAAGGGTCTTATCTAGGGAAACAAATCTGTCATTTAAAAAATTATCTGTGTACTTAGGTTCAAAAGGGTAGGGAATGGTGAAAAACTCAATCTCATTTTCTCCTCCAACTTTAAAATCGTCCGACATCTTGTTTTACCTTTTTTTTTTTTGTAAAGGGCATTTGACTTTCTTTGCATGTTCGCTTGGTAAACACCTTTCCAACATGACTGGTGCAAGACGAGCAATTGTGCTTAAAAAAGTTTTTTTTAAATATAAAATGACCCATTGTTTCGCTAGACCCTTATTCCTCGGCTGAAATCATGTAGAGCCCTTTAAAGTGGCAATGAAACCGCAATTTGGACCTTCAAACGGTTGGCCACCATTGAAGTCCACTATATGGAGAAAAATCCTGGAATGTTTTCCTCAAAAAATTTAATTTCTTTGCAACTGAAGAATGACATGAACATCTAGCATGACATGGGGTTGAGTAAATTTATCAGGAAATTTTTATTCTGGAAGTGAACTTCTCCAATAAGACAAATTATAAGTGAAATTATTGCTTGAACAAAATGCTGAACATTTCTTTGTGAAACTGAAATATGACATTTTAAAACAAACCCCAGATCAAATGAAATAAATAAGACAAACAAAAGAAATCTCTTTACATAACAAAGTAAGGCTTTGCTTTTGCTCTTTCCATTTTATTCAGAGGAAACCACTGTATTTTAATCATGATCCAAACAAAGATTCTGCATGACCAGTTTTTAAACTAAATTAGACTGTATAAGTTTGAAATGTGAAGCTATAACAGAATGGTCTGATTTTAACTTTGTGAAAGTATGGTACGTAAACATCTAAACAAGACAAAAGCAGAAGAGCTGAAAGAGAATGAAAATTCACTCTTTGACAGCAGGTGGCGCTTATGGAACAGTGGCAATACAGCATTTACTTGGTTACCGCTGTAAACAAAGCAGTGCTGCGCTTATGAACACTGCTTTAATAGAGTCAATATGAAAAGAAAATACCATGTAAACCTTTCTAAAGACAGTCAGTTCCCCTCAGAGCAGAGGTCACGTTAACCGAAAATTGTCCGTCATTGACAGAATTTTTTTAGCAATGACGGAAAAATCTGAAGACCGTCCGTCACTTTGACAGATTACCTGAGGGTGATCTATTGTAATTTGTAGCTGTAATTCCCACCTCTGTCCAGTTGGTGGCGACTGCACTCTAGTGTGGCAGCAGAGCACTGAATCCAGAACAAAATCTAAACTGTCACAAATCTTTTGCTACGTGTTTGTTTATGCACAGACGACTACACAGAAGCTACAACGATCTATCACGGCACATTAAAGAGCGCCAAAACGGCACTTATTGCTTGAATTTTCTAATGAAATTGACAGAATTTGAAATTTGAGACTTCGTTTCATTGCGATTTTTTGGATGGGAGGCGCATTATGTACTGTTCAGTTATTAACTTAAAACAGCATAGACCAAAAGATCGACGGGGATTTATGAATTGAAATTGGTCATAAAAATGAGAATATATTAAAATAGCTGTCACTGGGGGGTGTGGTATTGAACATGAAAAGTTACGCTGTCTAATCTGTTCATCTGTTCTCTTCGAAATAAATGCATAAGCCTATATCGTCCTGTAGGTTGAAAATGTGAACAAAAATAAATGCAATTAAATGTGTTATTATAATTAAAATATGAAAATTAAAATGACGGGTAATAATGGATTATGACGGAATTTTAAAGTCTAACGCAACCTCTGCCTCAGAGATACATTCATATAAACTTCCACCCCCAACGATTCATTTAATATCTCAACTGATTTGAATAGTCACATATTTGTATAGATTTTCAACTGGCTTGTGATGCATCGTTAACTTACATCCCTATCACATATACTTCTGCTCAGTGAAACACACACAGTCGTATGCACGACTCTGCGTAGCTTTTTATTTTATTCAGTGCTATCTGATCACATTCACACAGCTGAGATAATTTCTCTTTCCCTTCCAGCTGAGAGTCCTGCGCCTCCGCGACCCCTGCAGAGCAGTCGTGATTAAGGCTAATTACCAACAAAACGGGCCAAGATGACAAACTTTAGACAGCGGCCCTGCACCCATACAGCATGGTGAAAATGACCAGAGGTGTGTGAACAGAGCGAATGAGAAAGAGAGGGCCAAAAAAGGGTAGTATTATCTTCTGAGCGCTGTA
Source organism: Garra rufa (assembly GCF_049309525.1). Classification (NCBI taxonomy): domain Eukaryota; kingdom Metazoa; phylum Chordata; class Actinopteri; order Cypriniformes; family Cyprinidae; genus Garra; species Garra rufa. Next base: position 30,207,284 of record NC_133363.1, read on the forward strand.
ATGAGAGCTCTGGGTTCAAAAAGTTATTTGCACTTGATTACGAAAATCTGATTTAAAAAAGGGTCAACAGGAATGTTAAACATGACCAGCATCTCAATCTCATCGTTAATTACTCTTCATTTTTATAAACTACGTGATATGTTGTCAGTCGGCGCTGCAAAATGTATGCACTCATGAACAGTGTGTAAACACCAACTCACAGCAGTGAAACATAAAAACCATTTCATGACCCTGTCAAATGCAAATAATAATAATGTCGATGACAGTTTTTACTAGCAACCCAGCAGTTACAGTGGATAAAAGATAAAGGAGGAGTTGGAAGAAGCGTAGTTTGTTTTGCGACGTATTCTCCTCTTTGCTTGTTTGTGGCACACATACTGAGGTCTTATGGTCACATTCTCTATTGGAAAGCTCATTTAGACCAGGTTCATAAAGGCTGCCGGCACATCAATACCCTACTTGATTACATTCTCACCTCCGCTGAGAGGCCTCTATGAATATTTATCAACGTGGATGCACGCGCACCCTCCCCTTTCATCACATCCGTCCACCGCCCCTCAAAACCTTCTTCACTTAATTTCTTTATGAATATTAAAGGCTGCATTATGTCAGCTCACAGACTGACAGCACTTGAGCTAATCCTGTTATTGTCTTAGCGAGATGGCTGCATCTCTTGCTTAATGTGTCAAAAAACATGCGTCCCTTTATTTATTTATTTTTTTCCTCTTTCTATTGTTGTGTTTGTCTTATGTTGGCATGGAGACAACCCTAAGTGGATCGGAAAACAATTTGTGGAGGTGGGAGGATGGGTTATCAAAGTGCTGCTTTCAATAGGAATATGCTTGACGTTAATTCTTGGCAAACAATCAATGCCTGGGTTTTCATGTAATGGGAGCGTCGTGGCAAACAGCACAGGGAAGGAAACTTGAAAATTAAAAACATCTATCTCAGTGATTGTCCAAAAATCACAAAAACAAGAAAATGTTCACGCTTGTGAATCACTTACTGCCATGTGCTGTGAATGATTAAAACACAACACTACAAGCGAAATACTGAGAATGCGCCTTATTTTCAATGTAGAGCCGGCATTTATATGTGCAAGGCTTCCGGTGTCAGCTGCTATTTTATCTGTACAAAAATAAAAATTATGCTGCTTGATGTTGAAAACTAGTTTTTGTTAGAATATTATTTTAATTTATTATTGTAATCATAAACACACTGGGTTGGTTTACTGCACTGTGTTGTTCTTCTATTTGTTCTAATCTAGATTTTTAATAAACTTTCCATTGTATACTATGAATATGATTGGGTTTGTGACATTGCTGATGTTCCTCTATTCTAAGCATCTGCTAAAGGCATGAATGTAAATGTAAATAGTGGCTGATGAATCGTTAGTCAGAGATTCACAGGAAATTATTGACTACAACGCCAAATAAGTCCTATACTAAATAATTCCATGTCTCTTGCACTTCACTGACATTTGGGTCTGTACAGAGATGTGTTGAAATTTGATGAACAATTTTAGAACAACTGAAAATAAAACTAAAACAATCCCATAGTATATTTTTGATCATTTACAAACATAGTGTATGAATTCTCTAAGATATTCTCAGAGAAATCAGTGTGTCTGTGAGACAGCACTTTACAACAACAGTGTTCAAACAGTGACTATTAAAATATATTAAAAACAAGAATAAAGTTAAAAAATGGTCAATCATACCCACCAGAAAGATCATGATGGTAGTCACGTTTTACCAAAGTTCTGAACAAAAAGGCTATAACAGTTGCCAGCTAGACCAGTCTTATTCAGAATGCTGATAATTTAATTGCTTTAAAAAAAAAAAAAAATGTTAATTTATTAAAATCAGCATTAAATAATCATCAAAAATCTAGTATTCATAACGCCTGTCTTTCTGCCAGTGGTTTAACATGCGATGCTGCATCAGTGCAGTTGTTAAAATCATAGTTCACCCAAAAATGAAAATTCTGTCATTACAAGTACTCACCCTCATGTCGTTCCAAACCCATATTACCTTTGTTCATCTTTGGAACACAATTTAAGCTAAAAGAATACTTTTTTTGCACAAAGATAAAGAAAAAAAAACATTATTCAACTATTTTTCTATTCTGTGTCAGTCTACATGCACGTTCACAAGAGTACCGACACAGGAGCTGGAATTCTGACATAGAACGTCCATCTGTCTTAGTTCATCGTCTGTATATTCTGGTTCAAATATGCAAAGCTGGGGGGGAAATTGCAAGTCAACATCTCTTTTGAAGTCTTTAGACAATAATTTTTTTTAATAAAGGCATTTTTTTTGTTTTCTTTGTGCACAAAAATTATTCTTGTAGCTTCATAACATTACAGTGGAACCACTGATGTCACATGGACTATTTTAACGATGGCCTTACGACCTTTCTTGGCCTTGAACATGTCAGTTGCGTTGCTGTCTATGCAGGGTCAAAAGCTTTTGGATTTCAAAAATATAGAATAAAAATATCTTTATTTGTTTTCTGAAGATGAACGAAGGTTGTATGTTTTTGGAACGAAATGAGGGTGAGTAATTAATGACAGAATTTTCATTTTTGAATTAACTATTCCTTTAAGGACTGCTCAACAGGCCACTAAAGAAACAACACAGACTTAAGGGCAGGTGGTCCAGGGGTGTAGCAGCAGTATGGTGATGTTCATACAGTATAATAAATTCTAAATAGAAGAACACTGGGCATTTTACAGCACCAAAGTGGCAATTTGAGGACACCCAAGAGATTTGCGCTGTGATTGGCTAAATGTTAGTACACTCAAATCTAAGTAACAAATCAGAGAACAATGGCGGAAATATTGGTGCTAGGTCAAAAAAAGTGCGGGAGACATGTCCCCCCCGGTTGCTACGCCCCTGGGTGGTCAATGGTTATGAGATCAAATGTCCCAGCATAAGAACAGAGTCTCATTCACACAGTGTTCCCTTAAATTCTGAGAATAATGCAAGGATATCCTCTCTGATTATTATCCCAAACATAAGCAAAACACGTTTCCCCATTTTCAATCTAAGATATTAAACTACCCCTGTGGTATATACCTGTACAGTATTGTTTATGTTTTAAATGGCTTCATGTTTCATGCAGAACAGCACTTTTAATCATTTTAGTTTAAAGTATCTAGTGAAATTGCCAAATGTCTACGTGTTAGGCAATAGTCTCTAAACATCTCTTTCCATGTATTTGATTGAGATAACTAATAACCATCTGTCCCTCCATCCTCTCTCTCTTTCTCTCTCTGTTGTGTGGCCGTTTTGATTGACAGAGTATATTTGGCATGTTGCCTCTGCAGCAGACAGCGAATTGAATCAGTGACATAGAGAGCCGCTTAGCTCTATTTAATGGCAATCACAGACATATACACACACTTACACGCTCACACACATCTACACACACACAGACCACCATATATAAACATATACCACAATCACAGAAGGAGGTTTAATGATGTAACCCCATTCCTTTGGGTGTAAGACGTGTAAGTCGAATAATAAATCCAATTTAGGTTTGGACTTAGTTTTATCTGATCTAATAATTCACAAGAATAGAGCTAGCTAATAAGAGAGCACCAAAAATATATAGTAATGGCATGCATTTTTAGATATGCATCACAGTAATAGTATTTTTGGAAGTACTTTAGGAATAACATAAGCTACACAGTATGAATATGGCAACCATTTAGCACCATTAGGGATTTTGCATCAGATGGAGTTCGCATAAATCTTAGTGTAGCAATTCTGGGACTTTACCTTTCATCTGGGACGCAAGACTTTTTCCTATTAGTTGAGTGCTAGTCATAAGTGCTATGATTTTGCCTTTATCTATACTTATTCAGCACAAATGTAGCACTAAAACTTCAAAGAACATTTACATAAATAGCATCTCCAAGCCATGGCTTAAACTGTTCTCACAATTTATAGGGATAGATCACCAAAAATGAACCCACCCCCAAGTTGTTCTAAACCTGCATGAATTTCTTTCTTCTGCTGAACACAAAAGAAGTTATTTTGAAGAATGCTGTTCTCCACTGACTTGCATAGTTTGGAAAACAGGTACTATGTCAGTAAATGGGGACCAGCAACTGTTTAGCTACCCATATTTTTAAAAATATCTTCTTTTGTGTCAGCACAAGTAAGAAATTCATTCAGGTTTGGAACAACTTAAGGGTGAGTAAATGACAGAATGACACAATTTTCATTTTAGGTGAACTATCCCTTTAATGCCAGCGGTGCTATTGCTAATCCATGACATTTCTTTCTAGAGTTCGATATAAACACCATCTATAAAAGAATGCTAGGGACAGATTCTGCGAGTGGAAGGCATTCAATATGGGGTTGCACTCTGGGAAAGCAGGATGTCATCATTGGTAAAGGGGGGAAGAGGGGAGAGAAAGAAGACTCCTTTTCTCTGACTTACATCACTCAGTCCAGCCTCAAGAATCCGCAGACCACTCTCCTTCTCCAGCTGTCCTTTCTGCTCAACTGTTAAAGAGAAAAAAGGGTGACTGAGTGAGAGCACATCAGAGGGTATATAGCATGTCTTCAGTGCTGAGACGGATGAGTGTGTGACAGAGGTGCTTGAGCTCCTTTGAATATTCATTTCCATGTTGTTTTTGATCAATAACATTTGAATACTAAAATATATATGACATGACAAATATCCACAAGCAACAATCAAGAGGGACTGAGGACAATGGAAAATGATGAGAGGGTGTCTAAAATGCTCTTCAGGATTATTAGCACTAAGACAGGATTTCAGTATGTTTTGGGACTTTAGTATATTGCTCCAGGGAGTCTGACATCTTTAGAAAATACACCAAGAAAAATATGTTTCAGCTCGAAACCTGCAAGTACAAACATTTATCCTACTGTGTGAATCTGGGAAAGAGCACTGTGTGGTTGCAATAACTGAATTTACTAAGACCACTGTGGATGTCGTCATATTTTCAGCTGATGGATCAGAGTTCTGAAGCTTTTTTCCAGTATGTGACTATTTCTGAAGCTTTCAGAGATTTTCTATTGAATAAAAGGTTCATATAATGGCACCTTGTGTGTGGGCTTTGTATGTCAAAAGAAAAAAAATGATCTTTTCTTTCATAACTTCTTAAAATACTAAAATCAGTGGTTCCTTTCAATAACATTGTGACATGTTTAATACTTCAACACATATATAAGCCATTTCAAGTGGCATTTCAAGTTGTGAGAAACAGAAAAACATACATTTGACCTGCAGTAATGTTAGTTTGCTTACACTCCCAGCAAAGCAATACAAGTGATACTTAACCACTTAACATATTACAATTTCTGTTCATCCGCAACAGTTTGCTGTCTCTCCTCAACACAAATCCACAACAAATCAGTCTGAAAGTCAGCAAAGGTTAGATTTAACACAACTGAAAACTGAGTCTGTGCATCTCTCAAACAGTGTCACTTCTATTACAAAAAGTGTACATTTAACTGCTTCAAATAAATAAACAGATAAATATATTTTTTAGTCAATAGATAATAAAAAAGGTAATTTGATAGATTTTTTTTTTATTCTATTGTTAAATCTCATTTGTTTGCTTGGTCAGTGGTCTTTCTGAGTTTGGTTTATTTGCTGTTGTAGGCTGGAAGGGCTTTTGAAATAACTAATAATTTTCTGATATGGAACTGAAACGCTGAGCTGTTCACATGTTACCATTCATTCTAACCAGCATCATTTTCCTTCATTACATATTACTGGAACCATCTTAGAGATGAAAGCGGAATTTTTGTTCCTAAAATACATGCGTAAAAACATTTTTGTAAATCATGCCACGTAAATTTATTTATTTTATTATAGCTAGCCACTGGGATAAATCTATGATAAATTAGTTTTAGCATGCAAGTTTGACTCTTTCTAAGGATGTCCTTGATGTCATGAAGCTATTTTCATTCAGTGACACCAAAAGCTTCTATTTCAATGCTGAAATTCCTAATTTTGAAATTATATTCATAACAGTGCCAAGGTAATAACTAGAAAAAAAAAAAATATGTAGATACCAGGGTCAGAAATTAACTTTTCCATTAAGGGGCAATGTTTGCCCCCTGGAATTGGTTTCCAGGGGCATTTTTTACACTTGTGAGGGCAATTTTAATCACCTTGTGATGATAATCGTCATACTATGTTGTCTTTAATGTGAATTACTTTAATTCACCCAATTACTTCAATCAATATTTTAACTGGTGTCAATAACAAGAGACTGTTTAAAATTGTAAAATTGTATCTAAATGATAAAAAACTGGAGCTCATAGGGCTGCAGCATTATGACAAAAATCATTATTGTGGATTATTGCTCTTTACATTGTAATAATGATTATTAATATCAATATAGAAAACATTATATAAACATTATTATAAAATGTTTTTGTTTAGTTTTAGGCATGTCGCATTCTGGCTTTACAGACAAACATGTCAGCCCATGACGTTAGTCTAGTATAGCGCAAGTTATACATAAACTCCTGTTATAATCACTGAAGCTACAAAATTAATCTTTTATTTGTTTGTATCTGCACTGTGTTGTTTATGATGAGGGAATTCACGAGTGTGCACACTCAACACAGCTCCAGAATTTTTAGCGCGGACTAATCTAAGCGCCTATGATTGACCAATGAATTCGTAAGTTCAACAGAAACACATTTGATTGGTTATAAGGCTCAATGCTACACGAAACAGAGCATAAAAGCGATCTGATGCAATGCGAGTAAATCCGAATGTAATTCTGTGAATTGACACTTTTCATTCATTTTCACATTTTATTTTAATCATGACAGACGTAATACATTGTTTAATTGTGCAGGGGCATTTTTTGCCGCTTTGTCTAGAATTTAAAAGGCATTTTTGTTCATTTTGGTGCCATTTTTGCCACAAGACCTCATTCATTTCCGACCTGGTAGATATATGAAGATTACTCACAATTTAAAAAAGCACATTTAACAGCTTTCAGCAACAAATAGGCCATCAGAGATGTTCATTACGAAAGGTGGGAATCATGTCAGTCAGTTACTGATCGAAATGTGCAAAGAATTACCTGCCATTTTCTATAAGCCATGAAGAAACCTAGAACAACACAAGTGTACGAGCGTGAGAGTGTGTACACAGTAATATGTGGATTGAAGCATATCTTAGGATGATTGAATTAAACAAAATGCATCAGTTAGAAAAAAAAGCTCAACATATAAGATATATATAAATGCTTTCTCCTACTTTGATTCTCCGGCAAGTTGCTCTTTTCAAGCACAGCTTTGATAGCGCATTTAGAGAGAGAGTGAATTAAAAGGCTTTTTACAGATTACACAGAAGGGAAAATAATTATACAGTGTGAAATTATAATTGACTTTGTTTACTTTGCCGAAGCAGGAACGACAGAGGGAGGGAGCGGGGTTAAGAGGCAGCACTGAGATAGTGGAGAGAGAGACAGAAAAATATATAAGAAAAACAGACCGTCAAACACTCAGGAAGATAAGGCAAGAAAAGTGTGAAAATAAATGGCAATGCAAGGAAGCCGAGGTGAAGATTCTGGACAGAAAAGAGAAACGGCAAAAAGGAAACATTCTGAAGAAATGAGTTGAGCAAAAAGGAGAGAGAAAGAGTTCTTAAAGTGCCCCCAGATGACGTCTATGCTAATGACACCAGCTGAGTTGGTCTCTAGTGCTGGTCTTGTCTGCTGGAGACTCTTTAATTAGGATTTTAATCTACGAAAGCCCATTCCTCTCTTAATGCTACATTCCATATGATTAAGCACGATGCCTCAGAACAATCAACGAGTGGCTCATCTCTCCTTACATCACTGTCTGTCTGTCTTTCACTCCTGAAGAAACTCTTTCTCCCACTCTCCCGCCTGTGACAGCGTTAAAGCCCGGTCTCTATAAACAGGTATATGTGTGTGTGTGTGTACCAGAACGAGAATGAGGGAGTGTGTGAACTAAAGTGTCTATCAGCTGCTGTGGTTGAGAGAAAATGAAAGACACTTTTTTTTAGTGTCTGGGTTTCAAATACAGCTGAGCTATTCTGCACCACAACATCACTTCTTGAGACAGAGATCATCCAACCTCGCTAAACATCTATTACTGCCACATATATACTGTTTTGTTGTACAGGCACGGAAATAGAGGCGGCAAATATACTATCCGCTGTTTGTACACGGTCATTTTTGTCAGCTGAAAATGCTTCGCTTTCGTAGCAAAGCAAAGAACATTATGATGTGATGCTCATTTTTTGTGACACAAATTTAATCATTCGAAAATATGTTAAAAATGCAATTCATACAATGGCTGGCAAACTACGTAGGTATATTATGGTATAATATTTAAGTGTTTTTTAATAATAATAATAACTATACCCCTAAACTGCATAATAAAGTCCAAACAAGAGTCAAAAATAAACCATAAAACAGGAAGCGACCACATAGATCACTTCCAGACCCTATTAAATGTGCCAAGCTCAAAGTGTCACAATATCACACAACTTGACCTGGTTGGGCAAAGCAAGGCAAGTTCAGGTTTTTAAATATCATGTGATGTGAGCTCTCAAATTAAAGGACAAGATTACTTCCAAAATAAACATTTCCTGATAATTTATTCACCCCCAAGTCATCCAACATGTTCATGTCTTTCTTTTTTCAATCTAAAAGAAATTAAGGTTTTTAAGGAAAACATTCCAGGATTTTTCTCCATATAGTGGACTTCAATGGGGACCAACGGGTTCAACATCCAAACTGCAGTTTCAATGCAGCTTTAAAGGGCTCTACATGATCCCAGCTGAGGAATAAGGTTTTTTTTTTTTTTACCACAAATGCTCATCTTGCACTAGCTCTGCGATGCACATCTGTGACTTCAGGCATTACATAATCAAATTGGAAAGGTCACACACGGTTAGTTCTATGTCTGTGTACTTCGGTTCAAAAAGGTAGGGTAGGGCGAAAAACTCCCTCTCATTTTGTCCTCCAACTTCAAAATCATGCAACATCGTTGTTTTAGCTTTTTTGTAAAGGCCGTTTGACTTTCTTTGCACATTCGCTTTGTTAGTACTTCTGCCTATATCATACATAACCTTTCCAACGTTACTACGTAATGTGTCAAGCTAGTTTTTTTTTTTTTGACCAATTTGAAAATGACCAATCGTTTCAGTAGATAAGACCCTTATTCCTCAGCTGGGATCGTGTAGAGTCCTTTGAAGCTGCATTGAAACTGCTATTTGGACCTTCAACCTGTTGGCCACCATTGAAGTCTATTATATGGAGAAAACTCCTGGAATATTTTCCTCAAAAACATAATTTTTTTTTTTCGACTGAAGACAGAAAGACAATAACATCTTAAATGACATGGGGGTGAGTACATTTTCAATCTTGAAGTGAACTAAATGTCTAATGAATTCATATATTCGGGTCATTCTATGGAAAGAAAAAGTGCCAAAGTGCTTTATTTTGAGTCAAAAACAGGTTTTTTATCGTTTAAAATACAAGAATGTATTCATACTATCAAATACATGATGTAAATGGCATATACTAAATGTTGAATAAATATTATAAAATATATAATACAAAATATATAATATGTTACCTTCCTTATGGGTAACAACACTGAAGATCAGTAAATCAGGTCTTATGTATGTCACTGGTGATTCATTGTGTCACTGTGTTTTTTTCTGTCACATTAAATATATCAAAAATCAATTATAAAAACATAATCTCCTTATTTCTTGCATTTTTATAATTTTTCGGTAACTAAGTTGAAAGTAATATTTTATAAATACCTTTAATATTACCAAAGAAGGTACCACCAGTGACAAAAAAAATGGTATATGTGGTCTTTAAATAACTGCACAAAAAAAAATCATTAAGCTGTTATTTATATGTATTCATAAAGTCAAAACATAATCTAATAATGTGGTCTACGTTTATATGTTAAAAAACGAAATACATTTTAAGACATCTTGCCATACTAAAAGTGGACATTTCTGTAGAATGTCCTATTCATAAATTAACCTTGAAAAATGTATCTTAAAAATCTTTTCCTTTCTCCTTGAATGCGTTATCACTATTTACTTGATAATTACACCACTTGACATTCTTAAAGTGATTCAATTTAAACTTTAACATAAAACCAACATAATTACAAAGAATATATTTCTAAGCATGTGTGTTTCAATATGTCACTGACCCATGCTTGTTAATGAATTACCTGGATAATTTTAAGTAATTGTAATCTAACTAAATCATACATAGTTCAGTGTCACACCTATGAATGCAGACTACATTCATAGGTAAACAAGAACAAATACTATGCCACCAATATCCATCCGTCATTTGTTGATGTGTTTTTTACTCCATAGAGTGCAGAAGATATGCTAAATGAGAGCAAATGCAACCACGTTAACAAACATGCCTTCTCACATCGCATATTCGCACATGAGGGACTAAATCTCACTCTCCCCTGCGCTGAGCTTTGACCCACTCTTGCGAATGAAACTGCACCCAGGTTAACCTTGTGTCACAGCCAATCCCCAGAACCCCTCAGAGTCTCCATTTATTAGAGCTCAGAGACTGTGGAGGCCTCCTCCATCCACTTTGCACTCAGGCCTGTCTGCAGCCACTTTAAATGTAAATGAAAGGCTGGGGACAGAGTCAGGGGAGCCTGAGCGTTTCTCAGGGGAAAAGAACTGCATGAGGGTAAGATGCCCTGCTTTTTGAAAAAATGGCTCATGAAAGTTTGTGTTTTGTTGCATTTAGGACTGTATGCTGGATTTGGATGAGGTTCAAAGTAATGAAAAATAAACAGAGAAAAGATTTGTCCACAGATGATGAAAAAAGATAGCAGCCAAACAATCGTAAGCGGTGGTCGTCTTGCAAATCTGCCATAGGGGGCAAATAAGGCCTTTAAAAAATGAAACATATTTTGTTTAGATTTCATATAAGACATTTGACATATTGACAAAAAATTGTAAATAACATAAGCCCATTTGAGTGCACTATGTGAATTACAATCCGTTTCACACATACACACACACACACACACACACACACACACACCAATTCTGGAAGCTGTACATTTCTGATTTTATTCAGTTAAAATTGTCTTGACTTTCCAAATTGCTCAAGACAGCCCATGAAAACATGTGTCAGGCTTGATTTTCAAGTTGTTTTTCAAATGGCTTTAATTGGCTATTGTATCAGTCACTACAGTTTTATTCCAGATATGCACTTCTTAATGTTCCAGCTGTTCCGACGCCTCCGTTGTACTAATAGGCCGCATTTTTGAAAGTCTTCTCAAAGACGTAAATAGCAATTTAAATGCATTTAGTTTGAACAAAAAAAAAAAAAAAATCTTGTCAAACACTAAAATAACTCTAATCTATGGTGAAAGGTTTGGCTTCCTCAACCTCTCTGGCATGTTAAGCCAAAACCAGTGTGAATGTTTACATCGCTACAAATTTAAGCAGTTAAGCTGAAACAGGTTTATCTGTCAGTGATACCATTTACCTGATGGTAGGTAGGTCCAAAAACTTGGTTGTAAATGTACCTAAACAACCATTTATATCCAAAGATTCATTGGACAGGAAACAAGGACAACCTGTTCATCTGGCTCTGAATCAAGCTTGATTTGCCTGTGGGCTTTGAACCAGGGGATTTTATTTAAACCACACTACTCATCAGAAACAAGTGCTACTTCTCTCTCGTAAGCTCTCCACGCTTGTCCTGCAAGAGTCAAGATGTCTGAAGGACTTTTGGAAAATGTGGCCCACTTTAAACAAAGTCGAGCATGACAGTAACACAAACAAGTCAACAGAACCATTTGACCTGATACAGATTGCGCTGTAAATATATATATACAGTGTGTGTCTGAAAAATTAACTTTGGCCACTTGGGTGGCATGGTCTAGTATGAAAGCATTTATAGCTGTGTATGTTTTCGATACTGATGGCATATTTAAACAGCACTATAATGTCACATTTATATCATGCAACCATATTTTTAAAGAATACATTTTGCAACATGAATTTTATCAGTTTGTCATCATCCTATACTGAGCTGAGGCATGTGTGCATCTATTTCATTTTACTGAGGAGAGAAGGAGTGATTGAGAGATTGCGTATGAAATGAGGGCCATCCCATCATGCCTTTCCCCCGATCTGTTTGCAAAACATAATGCCGTTTTAGGATGACAAAAAAAAGCATTTTCCAGAAAGCGCTCATGGATCTTTTAATATCACATCTTCATCTCACCACCCACATTCCTCTGCTGACCTATTCACCCAATCAATCCATCCCTCTCCATGGCTGCCAATGAAAAAGGCTGCAAGCAAAGAGATGATGACAAGTGCCTGCCCGACGTGGCTATAACCGTTATCGAGCAATCACTCCAGAATTAGAGCAGACATCATGACAGATGCCAAACCCACCACATATGAAGCCTGTCTATACGTATCTATCACAGAGAAAGAGAGAAAAACAAAAAGAGAGAGACAGAAAGTGAATAAGATACAGAGAGAGAGAGCAAGAGAGGGGTGGGATAGATGAGGGATGCTTGTTTTTCAGTCAGACAGGCAGAAAATGTTTAGCAAATGTCATTCAATTAGCAGACAGAATTTTGGCAACTAGGAGTTAATAAGCAAAAAATGCAGATGTGAAAAGTGAACAGCACAGGATGGAATACACCACTATCCTTGCAAAAAAATCTCATTAAAACAAAATGTGTGAATTAAAATTATGTAACAGTCCACAAGAGGCTATGAGTTACAATGATTTATGAGTTTTGATTTCTTAATCGCGGTAAAATCAAATGGTCTTATGTGCTTGACACCAAAATGTAGCCTGATCTTGTTGTTCATTGGTGAAATGCACAAAATCATACAACTTGTACCAAAATGTTAGAGTATACACAGCTTTACAGAAGTAAAAATCTTTACACATATACTATATTATATAAATATTCTCACACAGCTACATTTGACTATTTTACATGACAATATTCTAAATAATCCATTGCCAGAAACCATCTGGTTCACACCCAAACATAGTAGGTGGCAGTGAATAGTGTCTATTCACTATCATATTGGCGAAACAGATCTGGCAAACTATCCAATGCCTATTTGTTTTTGCGCTCTGGTGAGCATTAAAAGGTTTCTATTCCAATCACAGACATTTCTGTTGAATTCATCTCAAAACACCAGAGTTTTTGTCCGATAACAGGCCTAGATAAAACTCATATTTAGGTGATCACATAGAGATTTATGTGGCAGTAGGCTATGCTTCAAAGTTGAAAAAATTAGCAGGATATTTATTTATTTCTTCTGCAAAAATCTGTATACAGTTAGAGTAAACATTAAAGGAGATGTTCACTTCCAGAACAAAAATTTACAGATAATTTACTCACCCCTTGTCATCCAAGAAGTTCTTTGTCTTTCTTTGTTCAGTTGTAAAGAAATTATGTTTTTTAAGAAAACATTTTAGGAGTGTTCTCCATATTGTTGACTTCTATGGTGCCCACGAGTTTTAACTTCCAAAATGCAGTTTCATTGCAGCTTCAAAGGGCTCTAAACAATCCCATCTGAGGAAGAAGGGTCTTATCTAGAGAAACGATCGGTTATTTTCAAAAAAAAAAAAAAAAAAATTGACAATTTATATACCTTAACCTTAAATGCTTGTCTTGTCTAGCTCTGTGTTAACTCATTTTGGTTCAATACAGTAAGGGTAGGTCGAAAAACTCTTGTTTCATTTTCTTCTCCAACTACAAAATCGCTGTTTTACTTTGCTTACATCACTGTTTTACCTTTTCTTTGTGAAGGGTGTTTGACCCTCCTTGTGTGTTCACTTTGTAAACTTCTACAGCGATGTAGGACGACTTTGAAGTTGGAGAAAATGAGATGGGAGTTTTTCAACATACCCCAACTGTATTAAACCGGAATGCACAGAGTACACGCAGAGCTAGACAAGATGAGCATTTGAGTTTAAAAAGTATATAAATTGTAATGTTTTTCACTACGTAATACCCTTCTTCCTCAGCTGGGATTGTTTAGAACCCTTTGAAGCTGCATTCAACTCACAGGCACCATTGAAGTCCACTATATGGAGAAAAATCCTGAAATGTTTGCCTTTCTTTACGACTGAAGAAAGAAAGACATGAACATCTTGGATGACAAGGGAGTGAGTAAATTATCTGTAAATTTATGTTCTGGAAGTGAACTTCTCCTTTGATGCTCAAGGGCTTTGTCGAATAATCTGTTGATTGCATCGTATGTGTGGATTATTCGGTTTTATTTAGTGTGACTCTCCAGTTTCAACAGCTAATAACATGATATGCGGTTGTCCCATGTTAACTTTATTTGAATAAAAACACAAAACATTTACCCTGTTTACATCTGCGAGGCGTCCATTATATATTGACCCTGTGTGTTAACTCGAATATCTGACTACCTGAATGTATTTTGCACTCTGTGTGTTTCTGTTCGCAAACTGAACTCCAAAAAAAAAAAAAAAAAAGGAAGAGGGGGGGTTACCAGCAGAAACATAAATTGGCGCCTATGCCACCAACAATAAAATGAAATAAATAAATACATACATAAATAAGAGCAATGCAGCGACTACTGATGCACAAAATCAAGTTGGAGGAGATGACAGGCGAAAGCGTGACACTCTACTTGTACCCCAAAAAAGTGAACTCGCCAGTGTGGGAGTTTTTTGGATTCTTTCCAAAAGACAAAGTGTTTCTTTCTTTTTGAACATTTTTGTATCATTCTGGTTACAAACTCTCTCCACCTCGCTACAACTGTATTTTGACTGTGATTCATTGGCCAAAAAAAAAAGAAAACAAAAAATTAAGTTATTTGCTTTGTACTGTATTTATTTTTCTTTTATCTACAGACATTGCAATAATATTATTGTAAATTCTTTTAGTCACAATGATCATGCAGTGAAAAAATGGGACAACATAACAGCCCTAATATACAATATATATTTACTAACAGGTAAACAAATAGTTTTTAGGTAAAGTTTTGAAAATATGAAATCACACTTTGCATACAAATACTAATAATAATAATAATTCGTTACATTTATATAGCACTTTTCTAGACACTCAAAGCGCTTTACAGTGTCAGGGGTATCTCCTCATCCACCACCAGTGTGCAGCATCCACCTGGATGATGCGACGGCAGCCATAGTGCGCCAGAACGCCCACCACACACCAGCTTACTGGTGGAGAGGAGACAGAGTGATGAAGCCAATTGGAATATGGGGATGATTCGAAGGCCATGATGGTCAGAGGCCAATGGGCAAATTTAGCCAGGATGCCGAGGTCACACCTCTACTCTTTTCGAAAGACATCCAACTCATCCGAAGGACGGTGCTTTTTGGCAGTATAGTGTCCCCATCACTATACTGGGGTGCTAGGACCCACACAGACCTCAGGGTGAGCACCCCCTGCTGGCCTCACTAGCACCTCTTCCAGCAGCAACCTAGTTTTCCCCAGGAGGTCTCCCATCCAGGTACTGACCAAGCTCAACCCTGCTTAGCTTCAGTGGGTGACCAGTCTTGGGCTACAGGGTGATATGGCTGCTGACCTACTATGAAAAAAATACCTAAAAATGAAATATAAATACCTACTATGTCTAGTAATGAGATTGCAAAATGACACCATTAGACATCAAGTTCAATTAAAAGACAAACTGATCTTCCACCAGGTAATATAGTTCCTAACTGTAGGATGTTTATGGTTGTTAAAAAAAGGTAGAACATTGCAAAATTTATGACAGATGTGTAATTTTTAGTGTTGCATAGTTGCTCCAAACATGAGTCATTCAAGCAGACTTTATATATTAAAGAAATAGTTCCCCCAAAAAGAAAATTTGATGTTTATCTGTGTATACCCATCCAAGATGTAGGTGACTTTCAGTAGAACACAAACAAAGACTTTTAACTTGAACTGTCTGTCAGTCATATGGGACTCAAGGCTTTGAGAGTCAAAAAAACATACGGACAAAACCAAATTAAACCCTGCGGCTCGTGACGATACATTAAGAAAACGTCTCAGGTTACGTATGTAACCCTAGTTCCCTGAGGGAACGAGACGCCGCGTCATGGAACGCTATGGGGAACGCCATTGGCGGGCAGCACTCTGAATCATGTCTACAACCAATCAGACGACGGGAGTGACGTCACAGGCGCGGTGACGTCAGCGACCAGGAAGTATAAAGCACGTGCGTTTGAAGCCGGCGGCAGCTCTTTTAGGAATGAAGCGAGCGCCGCAGGGTGCGGGAATTATGGTCCGAGACGCGGCGTCTCGTTCCCTCAGGGAACTAGGGTTACATACGTAACCTGAGACGTTCCCTTCCGGGAACTCGAGCCGCATCATGGAACGCTATGGGGAACGAGACTACCAACGCCCCCATAATTTCCAAGCCCTGCGCAGTGTCTGCTCAACCAGGGTGGAAAAGTTGTGTCTGGTGGTTCTTGCCAGAGCACAAGAAGAGCCATTGTCTAGTATTCCACGGACAAGAGGGCAATGTAATCCTCGGCCCTCGGGCACACGAGGAAGGTAGAAGACCTCTGTCTGGTCGCCAGCCAGAGCGAGAGGTACTCCTCGGCCCTCAGGCACACGAGGAGTCTTAGTCCTTTGTCTGGGAGTAGCCAGAACAAGAGGGACCGCAATAACCATTGTCTAGTGTTCCACGGACAAGATGGTGTAAGTAGTCCTCGGCCCTCAGGCCCACGAGGACAGTGCACTCGACCTCCAAGAGTGCTCCTCGGCCCTCAGGCTCCCGAGGAGAAGGTAGTCCTTTGTCTGGGGTTCCGCCAGAACAAGAGGGTCTCAAGAACTCGGCCTGGTATTCCTGCCAGGACGCGAGGGGAATAAGCCTTTGTCTAGTATTCCACAGACAAGAGGGCGATATAATCCTCGGCCCTTGAGCACACGAGGAAGGATGAACACCTCTGCTTGGTAGCCAGCCAATGCAGGAGGTACTCCTCAGCCCTCAGGCGCACGAGGAGTCTTAGACCTTTGTCTGGGAAAGGCCAGAACAAGAGGGACTGAATAAACTCGCCCTGGGAATCCTGCCAGGACGCGAGGGGAATAAGCCATTATCTAGTATTCCACGGACAAGAGGGCACTGTAATCCTCGGCCCTCAGGCACACGAGGAGGACAGTAATAGGCCTCTGCCTGGTAGCCAGCCAGTGCAAGAGATACTCCTAGGCCCTTGGGTGCATGAGGAGTCTTAGTCCTTTGTCTGGGAGAAAGCCAGAACAAGAGGGACCGAAGTACACTCGGTCTGGTAGCCTTGCCAGAACACGAGGGGAATAAGCCATTGTCTAGTATTCCACGGACAAGAGGGCACTGTAATCCTCGGCCCTTAGGCACACGAGGAAGAAGTAGGCCTCCGCTTGGTCACCAGCCGTTGCGGGAGGCACTCCTCGGCCCTCGGGCGCACGAGGAGTCTTAGTCCTTTGTCTGGGGAAAGCCAGAACAAGAGGGACTGAACAAACTTGGCCTGATAACCCTACCAGGACGCGAGAAGTATGAGCCTTTGTCTAGTATTCCACGGACAAAAGGCAGTGTGATCCTCGGCCCTCAGGCACACGAGGATGCGGAAGTACTCCTCGGCCCTCAGGCACACGAGGAGGATTATGGCGAAGAACGACTTCTCTTCTTTAAACAAAAAGAATGTGCCTTGAGAAGTCTCCTCCTGGCTAAGGAGGGGGCTGACTCTATCGGACTTAGCCTTGCTAAGTCGAGAGGACAAAGGAGCCTGGAGCGACATCCCGCAGCATTGCAGATGTCCTGGATGGGGACACCTGCTGTCAGAGCTTTAGAGGCTGACAAGCCTCGTGTGGAGTGAGCCTTGACTCCCAACGGAGATGGGAGACCAGAGGACTCGTAGGCTGTAGAAATGGCATCTATGATCCATCTACTAATTGTGGGCTTTGAAGCCGGGCACCCCCTCTTTGGAGGGCCGAAACAGACAAACAGTTGTTCTGATCTACATGGCAGCTCTGTGGACGTAGGCGTCTAGTGCTCTGACTGGGCACATGCAATTAAACTTCCTGTGGTCAGACTCCACGAATGGAGGAGGATAGAACGCCTGAAGCGTGATTGGCTGTGGTGCTAGGGACGGGACATTCGGTACGTACCTGACTCTCGGGTAAAGAAAAGCTTTGGCCATCCCTGGGGCAAAGTCAATGTGAGATGGGGCCACCGAAAGGGCCTGCAGGTCCCCAACTCTCTTCAGAGAGGTGAGAGCTAACAGAAGCTCTGTCTTTATGGTAAGCATGCGATCTGTGATCTCCTCATGGGCTCGAATGGAGGCTTACATAGAGCATCTAGCACCACGGCCAGGTCCCACGTAGGAACCCTCGGTTTCACTCGAGGCCTCAACCTGAGTGCACCGCGGAGGAAACGAATGACCAAGGGATCTCTGCCCACTGAGAGGCCACCGTGAGGGGCGTGGTAGGCAGATATAGCCGCCACGTACACCTTCAGGGTGGAGTGAGCTAGCCCTGCGGAAAGGCGAGTTTGTAGGAACTCCAGTACTGTACCAAGCGGGCAGTTAACTGGGTCTGAGCGGTGTTCGCGACACCATCTAACAAATAGGTTCCACTTGAGGCCATAAAGTTTCCTCGTAGAGGGAGCTCTGGATTGGTGTGGCCCCTGAGGGGGCACAACTCATAGGAGCGGGTCTCTCAACCGAGGTTGTTGAGACCCGCTCCTATGAGTTGTGCCCCCTCAGGGGCCACACCCATAACTTCCACCTCTCTGGGTGGGGGTGGCAGATCGTGCCCCCAGCCTGAGAGAGGAGGTCCCTCCTGACGGGAATCTCCCATGGAGAGCCGTCGAGCAGGGAGACTAGGTCCGAGAACCATACTCGGGCTGGCCAGTACGGGGCTACTAGCAACAGCCGCACTTGAAACCGGCGTACTCTTTCCAGAACTCCCGGGAGCAGAGCGATCGGGGGAAAGGCGTACAGACGAAGCCTCGGCCACGTCTGTACCATAGCATCCAGTCCTAGAGGAGCTGGAGGAGCTAGAGAGTACCAGAGGGGACATTGCGATGTCTCTCGAGTCGCAAAGAGGTCCACCTGAGCCTGGCCAAACACTCTCCAAATCTGCTTCACTACTTCTGGGTGAAGCATCCATTCCCCGGGCCTTGGCCCCTGCCTCGACAGGACGTCTGCTCCCACATTCAGATGTCCAGGAATTTGGACTGCTCTCAGGGAGAGAAGTTTTCCTTGAGACCATAGGAGGATCCGGTACGCCAGCTTGTATAAGGGGCATGAGCGGAGACCTCCTTGGTGGTTTATGTAATAAACTACCGCAGTGCTGTCTGTACGGACCAGCACATGACGGTTTCTCAGGTCTGGAAGGAAACACTTCAGGGCCTGGAATACTGCCAGCATCTCTAGGCAATTTATGTGCCAGGAGAGATGGTGATCACTCCACAGGCCTTGGGCCGAGCGGCCACTCATGACCGCCCCCCCAACCGGTGAGGGATGCATCTGTCGCTAGTGAGACGCGGCGACAAGGAGCCCCTAATACTGGACCCTGAGAAAGGAACCAGGGTTTCTTCCACATGGCCAAGGCACGTAGGCAGCGCTCGGGGAGAACCCCCTGGTTTTGAGCCACCACTGCAGTGGTCTCATGTGCAGCAGTCCAAAAGGTATCACGTTGGATGCAGCTGCCATAAGACCTAACAGTACTTGGAACTGTTTGACAGTGAGTGACAGGCCTAGCTTGACCGCATTTACTGCAGTAAGGATCGACTCGATCCGAGCAGGTGACATTCGTGCCTGCATCATGGTCGAATCCCAAACTACACCTAGATAAGTGGTCCTCTGTAATGGAGAAAGCACACTTTTCTTGGCGTTGAGTCTCAACCCCAACTCTTTCATGTGAGCAAGAACAACACCTCGATGTTGAACCGCTAACTGCTCCGAGCTGGCCAGGATCAGCCAGTCGTCTATGTAGTTGAGTATGCGGATGCCCTGGAGTCGCAGAGGAGCCAGAGCAGCATCCACACACTTTGTAAAAGTTCGGGGTGAGAGAGCTAGGCCGAAAGGAAGCACTCTGTATTGGTAAGCTTCGCCCCTGAAAGCGAACCTGAGAAACTTCCTGTGCTGAGGAAGGATGGAGACGTGAAAATAAGCGTCTTTTAGATCTATCGTGACAAACCAGTCCTCGGACCTGATTTGTGACACGACATGCTTGATAGTTAGCATTCTGAACTTCAGTTTCCTGACTGAGCAGTTCAGTTGTCTGAGATCTAAGATGGGCCGAAGCCCTCCATCCTTCTTGGGAACAATGAAGTACCGGCTGTAGAACCCGGACTCTCTGTCTTGTGGAGGGACCACCTCGATGGCCTCCTTCCTGAGAAGAGTTTCTACTTCCTGTTCCATTACCAGACCCTGCTTGGGGCTCACCAGAGTTTGAGAATACCCCGCTGAAAGGCGGCGGCTTGGCGCCGAACTGAATGCAGTAACCTTTCTCTACAGTGCGCAGGACCCACATAGAAACATTCGGCAGTAGTTTCCACGCTGCCAGAAATTCTACTAAGGGAACCAGCCTCTCGAGACTGGTTTCTGGATTTATTTGAGGAACTAATTCGGAGACCTGTAACAGCGTACTGGCAGGATGCTCCTGAACTAGCTTCTCTGAAAACCCCCGTGGGGGTTGCGAACTCTCCAGGGCCGCTACGTTTCCGGGCGGAACAGCTCGAGAATGATGTTCGCGGGAGATTGCCGCGCCCTGTAACACTGGCAGGGTTAGCTGACAGATCTCCTGAGGGCCCCGAGGGGGCTTGGTGACCATAAACTGTGGTGCAACGCAAGCCCCCTCGAGAGGGGCTGCCCTCATCGGCCCTGAGACACAACCGTCAGGGCCATTTAGCCGAGGACCTCTTCGATTGGAGGACGACCCTCAGGCCCCCGGCTTAGAGCGTTGCTGACCCTCAGGCCCCCGGCTTAGAGCGTTGCTGACCCCGCCCTCTAGGCCTGGCCGGAGGAGCACGGGTGGCAACGCTCTGCTTCTGTGCCTCCCTGTACGAGGAGCTAGTACACGGCTGAGGCTGCTCCCGTCTATGAGTCTTGAACGCCGCCGCCTGCTTGCGGGCCTCCTGGTGCCTGGCGACAACTGTGTCGACTGAGGCACCGAAGAGGCCGGTGGGATGCAGGGGGGCATCCAAGAGCGTGACCCTGTCCTTTTCTTTGAGTTCGGACAGGGTCAGCCAGAGATGCCTCTCCGCGGCCACCAGGGCTGCCATAGACCGCCCCACAGCGCGGGCGGTCTCCTTGGTGGCGCAGAGAGCAAGATCAGCCGTACGGCGTATGTCAGATATATTAACTTCCTCGCCATCGTTAAACTCCTTCAGCAGGTCGGCTTGGTAGGCTTGAAGGATAGCCATAGTATGTAAACATGAACCAGCCTGACCTGCTGCCGTGTACGCCTTGCCCATTAAGCTAGATGTTAGTTTGAGTGGCTTGGTGGGCAAGGACGGAGCCTTCAGGGACGACGCCGAGCCGGGTGACAGATAGTCCGCAAGCGTCTGTTCAACCCGTGGCATCGTCCTGTATCCGTACTCCTCCGCACCCCCCACATTTTATTTTTTAGCGGGGTTATAGAGGCGGAAGGAGTATGGCTTCTCCCATGATCTAGACAGTTCTTTGTGTAAATCAGGGAAGAAGGGAAGGCTCCGTTTGGGGGGTGCTGACTTTGTCCGCAGGAAGCGTTCGTCTAGTCTGCTTCACTGCGGCTCATGTTGTTGCTCAGCGGGCCATGAGATGTTTAGTTTGGCTACCGCGCTAGTCAGCACCTCCACGAGCTCCTCGTAGTGAGGCGAACGGGGGGGCGGTTGGGGCTCTGCCAGGCTTTCAACATCAACCTCCTCGGAGGAAGATATGAGAAGCTCTGGGACCTCCTCCCAGGGGGGAAAAAACCGCAGCGCAGGCTTCCGCATCCAGGAGGAGATCGCTCGAACCGCTGAGTGAGGGAGGAGATAGGGGGTCACCCGTCTCCATACCCTCCAGCAGATTGAGCTGCAAACCCCACGAGTGCAGCTGCCGCTCTGCCTCGGCGGAAGCGGGGCCAGACCCGCGGGGAACGCTGGTGAAAGCCCCCTCCTCGAAGAGGGCTTTCCGGGAACAGAGCACCCGCAGCGGAAGACGCTCACACTGCGGGCAGTCAGCCTTTTTAAAAAATTATATAAATACTGTTCAGTTTCTTTCACAGACCGATTGTTTCGTGTGTTAAGACATCAATGTATCGCCACGAGCCACAGGGTTTAAGTTGGTTTTGTCTGTGTATGTTTTTTGACTCCCAAAACCGTGGGTCCCATTGACTGCCATTATATGGCTGACAGGCTGCAATGGTTTGAGTTAAAAATCTTTGTTTATGTTCTACTGAAGAAACAAAGTCACCTACATCTTGGATGCCCTGGGGGTAAGCAGATAAACATCCAATTTTTATTTTTAGGTGAACTATCCCTTTAAGACTACCTATTTTATAAACAGACAGATGTTCAGGAGATGAATCCCCACTCTCTAAGCCCAAATAGGTGTGTTTACAGGCAGATCTTCTTAATTCAACGCTTTCGTTCAACATGAAATGACAGTCTTGCTTCATTTGTACCATGGTCATAGGGCTTGCTGTGTCTCAGGAGGAAAAACAAGCACAAAAAATTCAAACCTCTTTTCTCCCACCCATTTTACAAAGCGTGCAATCATCTCTCCTCCTGCAGAAATGCGTCTCATCCTTGTGTATTTCAATGGCGATATGACATTGTGCTGGCCTGCCTTTGATAAGCCTATGAGATGGAATCAAAGCAAGAAACCTTCTGCTCCGAGTCCACCAATGAATATTACAGAGAAAATGAGATGTGATAGTGGAAGTAAGCAAAAGAGTGAAACCTTAAAAGAGAAAAAGAGAAAGAGAGAAGGAGAGACAAAGATAGGCGCTGAATGAAGATGGAAGGGCAGAAAGAGGGATGAAGAGACGGAGATGAAAGGGGAGAGAGACAATAAGATGAAGCGACTGTGACAGATGAGAGGAGCAGCAACAAAGAGCTGGTGTTTGAGCAAGCAGCTGATCAGTTAGCAACAAGCCACATAGACTGTGTCTTACATCTCACTGCCACGTCTCAGCCTGCAGAGCTGTGCCGTTTGGTCTGGGGAAAACAGTGAAACACAACCTTACCCAGGGAAATGTCAGAAAAATACGAGTCAGTAGTTTGATATGGTTAATGCAGCAGTCATCTGGCCATATGCAGTCAGAGCTACATGCAGGTAAGCGATTGCATATGTAATGTCTGGAACTGCAGGATGCCGCTGTACTTTACAATCAAAGCTGTTCAAAAGTTCAAGGCCACATCAATGGTGTTCAGTTCTAAAGTCAAAATCCAGCCAATAGTGAGCAGATTCGGATCAGAATTTGGCAACAAAAAGCAAACTGCCTGCTGCAAACCAGTCAACCAAATACACAATCACTACAGAAACTGTGAAGGATATTGAATCCAAATGCTGAGTGGTGATAATGGTTATATCCAATGTGTCCATTCACACTTTGATGACTTATTTTCCTCTGAAATTGTTGGTACGTGTTAGCAGCCATGTTTGCTTGCTTTGTATTTAAAGAACTAAATCATACTTGAGTTAGGGGGTAAGATGCTCCCCAAGGCACTATAAAGTTTTCTCTTGCTCGTAGATAGACCAAACCTAATCTCAGCACATTTAATGCCACTTTTCTTAATTTTTGTTCTCAATTTCATCTAAACATCAACATCTGTAAGATTTAGTCATCATTTTGTGACCCGTGCTGGCAAGTGAAAAATCTCAGTTTTGGTTGAATTTGAGGTTTTCACAAAAATTAGTTCATTAAGTCCCCTTCTAGATCTCAATGCTCCAGATAGTAAATAAATTTCTAAAATGATCTTTATTTGTATGTTTTCTGAGAGGAGTACTTTTTCTCTGCTCAAATCTGGGCTGCTGCTGTTTCTCACCACAAGTTGTAGGTCTATTGTTGCAAAGTGCAGCATTCCAGCTTTGTGAATATTCATATTGAATTCTCGATGACATGAGTCCAAACTAGTGAAATATGATTTTTAAACCCATGCTTATGAAAACAAAACGATTGCGCTGTCTGACATTTGCAAAGCACGGCACAACACGGTTCTCAGAGAGTGCGCAATCTCCCGAAAAAGTACATTATTGTACATTGTCTTGGCAAGATACACACAAACATAATCTGTTATGTCTTACATGAATGTTTAAGGTTGGGGAAAAATCTGATGTGTAACATTATATTAGATCCATGCATTACATTAGGTCTTAATATAGATCTGTCTCAATGTTAATCAAACATTAAAATAAAAGAGGGAATCACTCTCTGCTCTTGATTAAACTGTTTATTTGCATCATTGTTCTTATTTTTAATAACAAACATAAAACATAAAATAGCTATATTGCGATTATTGATAGTAATTATTATTAAGAAAAAAACATGCAACGCTGCTTGGTGATTTTGCTTTGGAATCTCGATCTTTCTCAAAATCATCTCTGCTCACTCTTTCGCTTTCAAACTGCTGTAGCTCGGTCATTTTTTGTCCGATATAAACAAGTCACATCATTTTGAAGGTATTTTAATGCAGAATGAAAATAAAAAAGAACTCATTTATGAAAATGTGCTCATTACGACTTACTTTGCCAGCACGGGTCACATTTCTGTCTCTGGAAAATTAGATCTATGGCATTGTATTTTGTTGAATACATTTTTTTGTGTCTATTTTTTTACTGAGGGATTTGTAGAAACATCAATGTTTTTAGAATTGTGGAGCAAAAATTCTAGGTTTTATTTCAAAGTGAAAAGATAAAATTAGACCTCTAGAGTAAGATTTCAGTTAGGTTTCAATTAAAATATTGCAAATTAAATATGTAACATTTCATATGCACGTCATATAAGTCATATAATATTACCTTTCAAAGTAGTTGGAATATAATAGAGCAGTTTAACATTTTAATTTAATGACACTTCCACAAAGGGTAGAAATGGGGTAAAATGGTCTCTTCTAATAATTTTACATTTTGTGCTATGATATAAATGAAAAACATTTCTATTCATTTCCTTTAAAGGATTAGTTGAGTGCTGAATTATTTCTCCAGTTGAAAAGAAATTACGAATTTTTCTCTATACAGGTTGAAGGTCCAAATTGCAGTTTCAATGCAGCTTGAAAGGGGTCTACATGGGAAATAAGGGTCTTATGTAGTTAAAAAAAAAAAAAAAAAAAAAAATATATATATATATATATATATATATATATATATATATATATACCTTACTTTTTGAACCAGACTACACAGATGAAGTACTAACCACGTGTGACCTTTCCAGTGTGATTAAATAATGTGTGAAGTCACAGACTGCAGTTGGTTAAAAAGTCTGCATTGCAGAGGTTAAAAAGTATAGATATATAGATATACAGTTTTCTTTTTTTTTCTTTTTTAGAAAATGACTAATACCCTTACTCCTTGGTTAGGATTGTGTAGAGCCATTTAAAGCTGCATTGAAACTTCAGTTTGTACCTTCAACCCGTTGGCTCCCATTGAAGTCCACTATATGGAAAAAAATCCTGGAATGTTTTCCCCAAAAACCTTCATTTCTTTTCAACTTAAGAAAGACAGACAGGAACATCGTAGATAACATGAGGGTGAGTAAATAATCAGAAAATTTTAATTCACAACTGAACTAATCTTAATAACATGACTACTGATGCATCAACCTTTCTGTGTAGGTCTAAATATGTTACAGTTTTTCATGTGCATTGTTCTTGAGGGAGGGCTTCTTTTATCTTACGATTCCATCTTTAGTGTGTTGTTAGCCCCAGTTTTAAATATAATCATGTTCATTTTGCATTTATTGTGTAAACTTTTAACACTAGTGTTATTTAGATTAAAATGGCTTTTTATTATAGATGAAAAAAAACAAAACAAGACATGGTTTGTGTCTAGATATGCACAAATTTGAAAAATCTGGTATAGATCACCACAGTTCTAGAACGAAAGAAAGACTCAGTGAAACAGTGGGCTGTTTACAACTGAATCAGTGCAGCATGGGTGTGTTGTACATATGAACTGTCGACTCTTATTTCCAGCATACACTAATGGTTGTCAGGATCTGTTTATTAACAACCAAATGCCCGTGCAGAAAATCTTTGAAATCTATTTCACGCATCGCCCAACCGGATTATTTATTAGCTTTTCCACTTTCTTATCATCAGACGTGATCAATACCTGATTGGTCTAGCAGGGAGGTGAGGTAAGGATGCATTACCTGATTGGCCTAAAAATTGCCTAGCAACCTCTGAAATAGAACAAAATAATTCTCACTCAGTCTTAATGACTCTAGAGCCGACGGCTGTATTCAAATCCTTGGATTTGTGTGTTCATTGTCATGTGATTTTGTCTCAGATAAAGGCTGTTGTTGGATATGGTGCATTTCACACATCTCCAGTTGTTAGCAACCAAATTCGACAGTCTATCACAAAAAATACGCACAAATACGACCATGCACCCACCCACTACCAGCAGACACACTGATACACACAATGATCCCACTTCACATCAGACTTTTTATGTTCAAACTCTAGATGACATTTAAATAGAGAAACTGTAAAAACACAGATAAGACTGACACATTGGAAAGAGCTTCAACATTTTCACTCTCTCTCTCTGTTATACACACACACACACACACACACACACACACACACACACACACACACACACACACACACACACACACACACACATACACACACATTGATTAATAGGTTGTGACTTCTGTAATACTGTGTATATAGGCATGTCAAATGAGAGGAGATGGTGATGCTAATCTTTCACACTGATTTAAGCAGCTGGCACCCCAGAGAGTTTTTTCCCCTGCTTTTTTTCCCAGAATGAATGAAATACTACTCCAGCCAAATTTAAACAACTTACAATTGTGCTTTCCATTTATAGTTTATTACCAAAGGCATCTATTTTGGCACTGAGGTATTCTGAACACCACTGAGGTATTCACTGGACCTCTAAAAGCAGCCAAACACAAAATCTTATTTTTCATAAAATGTCTCTTTCAAGTTAACGTATAATTAACCTGTATAATTTGCATAATATTATAATCCACTTGTACCTTTTAGGCACCCTACAGCACTAATGCTACAATTACCAATCTGTAGATGATTAGAAACATTTAATCAGTTATCTGTATATCATATACACAATGGGGTCCAAAACTCTGATATTCAGTGGGGGTGCTTGTCTTTTCAGTATGTGGGTGCTAGATGCAACCTCCGGAAATTAGAAAATGCTGCAAAATTGTTTAAAGCATATTTATTCATTTAGTTAAAGCTGTTTTTTTTTTTTCAAAATAATATCACTTTATATGCCTGAGTCTTACCGAACTTACAGCAGGCATTTAAGTTGGAAAACACACAGAAAATCTAGATTTTTTTAAATAGAAAATTTAATATTAATTTAAAATGTTACTACATAATATTAAGAGATTCTGAGATTTTTGATGATTCAAGATCCAAAAGTTTTACACTTACAGTAGTGCTGCTGTCATTTAAGTAAATGGTAACAAACCAAATACTAAGACAATTCTCAAATTCACAATAATCATAATTTAAAGGTCCCATATTGTACACACTTCTGGAGGTTTATTTTAGTTGTTGATGTCCTTAAGAATATATATTTGTGGTATAAGTGCCAAAATCCATCTCAATAAATTTTTACAGCTCCTTTTTTATGAGCTCTCTCAATAACAGGTCGATTTTGGCCCATATAATTAATATTCATGAGCCTCTCTTCTGATTGGCCTGTTGTTTTCTGAGTGACGCACAGCCAGGCCAACCACAAGTAACTACGGACATGTATGCTGTAGCCTAGCCCAGAGCCTCGCCTGCTGTGGCTTGATGATACTCAAGAGGACATTTCAGAAAGATCATTAATGTTTTTTTCTTTTTCAAACACCGAATGCAGTAAGCTATGTAACTGTTGCTTTAGTAAAGCCCCTTTTCACAATACGCGCTGATTCCGGAAAATTACGGGAACGTGCACTGTGTGAACAAAAGCCAGAACCAAATGCCATAAAGGCAGTGTTGTAGTGATGATGCACGTTACCCTGCGACTTCATGACGAAAAAATACGTGCAAAGTGGAATGAAGCAGCGATCAGGGAGCTCTTCACTATCAGCGCTGAAGCACAGAACCTTCATCAGGTTAGTTTCGGTTTAGTGAAATGTACGCGTCGCATTACATCTCACATGCACATGTCTGTACGGGTTGTGTGTAAAGCACGCACAGATTCCGGAAAATCACTTTGTGAATGAACCAAATCAAACAATTCCGGAACAAATCATGGGTCACATTATCCGTGTATTTTCCGGAATCGCCGTGTGAAAGAGGCTGAAGTTGACGTGCCACTGGTCTCTTATTTTAATGTTGTTCGGAAGCCTGTGCAATGATGTAGTTTCCTGACATCCATAGACTGAACAGCATTTTCTCGACTTGTTTTCGTGTTGTTGCTTAACAATGGCATGGACGCCATGTTGTCGGGTTTCATAAAAGGAGGGTGGGACGGTGGTTGGTGCTCAGGGTGGTGACTGAAGGCGGTGACTGAGTAGATCGGACGTCACATTTTTACAGAAGTCACAGTGGCTGGTGAAAAGGAACAGCTACTTTAAGCAGGCTCTGTGCAGTTTACTGTGGATTGACTGTTTTGAAAATTATATGGTAGTTACATAGCCCCTAGACCTCAGTTATCATGAAGAAAGCCAGGACATTTCGATTTTGACAATATGGGACCTTTAAGTAAGAAATGTCCAATCCAGTGTTGGGGAGTAACTAGTGTATTTACAAAATAAATATAACTGTAATCTGTTACAGTTACGGAGAAAAAAAAGTGTAATTAACATACTGTTACTTATGAAAAAACAATTACAAAGGGGGTTACATCTGAATATTTTTAAACACATACAGACTGAATTGATTTCTTTCCCAAATTGCTTTGAGTGCTCTAAAATATAAGACACCAATGTTTCAGGAGTTTAGGATGCAGAATTGGACACATGCTTTTTCGATAACTGTTTTCTTTTCTTTCTGGGTTTATGTACTGTGTATGCTTTATTTTTTAAGATGAAGTGTTTTTTTTCCAAGGCATTGTTAGATGCCAGTGTTTCCTGTTATAGCTATCCAAAGATTTGATTTCAAAGCCATTATCGTAGCTATTAAACTATATTTTTTTATTATTTTTAATCTGTTTTTAACCTGATGATTTCAAAGTAAAAAGAGGTGCTAAAGTCTGATTTTGTGGTGCCTGTGCTTCAAAATTAAACGATTCATTAGTATTCAATTAAAAATCTTAATCCAAGTGATAAAGGACTTTGAAAATCTGACAGGAATATTGAGTACTACTGTAAAGTTAACCCTGCCTGGTTGAAATGTTAAAAAATGATTAACAGTTGAAAACATACATTAGAAATTTAGAAAAGTATTCAAAGATTAATCAAATGTATTCAGTTACATTACTTGAATAAAGTCATTTTAAATAGGGTAACTTGTAACTTGTAACCTTCCCAACACTGAGTAATTCATAATATCTTCAGTCCTTGCAACAACTGCATTGCATGCAAGCAAATTCACAATACCAAAAATCATGTTTTGTAAATAATATCAACTTTGAAATTAAATCTAAATCAGCTCTTTTGTGAAAAATCACCAGTTTAAATATCACTGAGAAACAATCAAAGCAGATTCATTTATTTCGATGGCTTCTCTGTCCCAAAGCCAAGCGTATACACATCCAGGAAGTGAGATCTGGCAAGCTGGTAGCCAGCTGCAGCTTTTTTCCTCCGGGAGCCCTGAGACACAGCGGGAGGATGTCCATTTTGGCTAAAACCAAAGCAGTAGGAGGTATGGGGTGTGAATACGCTTTCACACACTCAGATCCTGAGCTCTGTCTGGACAGATAAGCAGCTTTACTGGCACTGAATCACAGTAATAAACAGTGTAGGGAACTTTTTATTCAATAAATATTGATGCTGCAAACATAGTATTTAAATAAATGCTTTATTTGATTTAATAATGCCAGCTGGGAATGGATGGGACACTGCCTCTTAAAGAGTAGCCCACCCAAAAATCTAATTCTGTCATGATTTAGTCATCCTCATGTTGTTCCAAACCTGTATGACTTTTGTCTTCCATGGAATAAGATATTTTATAAAACACTCAAACATTATTTTGTGTTCCGCACAAGAAAGAAAGCCATACAAGATTGAAACCATGACAACATTTTCATTTTTGGGTGAATCCCCATAAGTCATTATAGTTTGTCTGTTGTATGTGCCAAAGGGTTCATAATAATATGTTTTACGCAATGGGAGAAAAAATATGCGAATGAAAAAATACAAACATGTACGACACAAACTGCCAACAAAGACTACCCGCTATAGGCATCAGTGACTTGGTGCCAACTCGCCACGCTACCAGAAGCTTCATTACCTTCCCCTGCAGCTGGTTCATCCTCACACTGCTTCAAACGCATGGTCCATGGCCCTCTGGCCAGAGAGAGAGAGAATGAGAGAGAAAGCGGTGAGGCAAACAGACTACACGGCAAGGTCACCTCATTACAACCCATTTGTTCCAGCTGTCATTAAAAATCACACACAGCGTCACTCAGAGCAGCAACGAGAGAGGAGGGGAAAAAGAGAGAGCGGTGTAGTTGAAAATGACACCTATCAGATATACTACATAACACCCACCCACCCACACCCACGTCCAAACACACACACACACATATATGCCACCAAATGCATTAATCACTGAACCCCTTCATGACCTTGTGGCTTACAAACACATCCCACCTCAGCCTCCATAACACACGCCTCCCTCCATTTTGGCCTTCTTCTCTCCTGTCTCCTCTCAGCTGCTACTCCTTAATAATGAGCAACTGTAATATTGGGAGAAGAAATTTTAATAATATGTTATCATATACGGCACAGTGATAAGTCTAGCTGGAGGGAGGGAGGGAGGGAGGGAAGGAGAGACGGCTTTGGAGAGCTCTGCATGGTTAGTCATTAGTTGGACTGAAGTTTGAAACTGGCCGCCCCAGAGCTTAATTTCCCCTTTTGTTTCTCAGGAGAGATAAAAGCTCAGTGGCAACCCACAGCATTGCAGAGCAGATGTGATAGTTTTATTAATAAAGAAAGTCCTGGTTAAAACAAAGAACTTCTAATGCGGAGCTCTCTCTGCTTTTTAATATGCCGAGAAAAGAAAGGAAGACAATTGAGTTTGGAAACCCCGGCTGTGCTTGGGAAGTAATGTTGAAATAGCGCTCACACTACTTTCCAAACACTTAATTTTATAAGCACTGACATCACTAAAAAAGGATCCAACCAAAAGCAAAATGTTATGATTTAACTTTGAGCATTTAATTATTAAGCTAGTCATTTTTAGGTTCTGTTAAATGTTTTGATATAGTTTAACCATAGTTAAATTCAAACAAAATTTACAAAAAATTAGCAGAAGGAGACAGTTAGACAGTTTTTTAATTAAAAAAACATACTTTTGTTTAGCAAGGATGCATTAAATTGATCAAATGTGACAGTAAAGACTTTGATATTGTTATAAAAGATTTCTATTTTAAATTCAAGAACATTTAGTAATATGATTTTGATGTACATTTTCCATGTTAATTCAATGTCTGATTTTAAAACGGCATTCCAAAGGATGAATTTTGAAATTAAGTTTTCATCTGATATATAATTTCGGTAACACTTTACAATAAGGTTCATTAGTTAAACATTAGTTAATGTATTAACTAACATGAACTAACCATGAGCAATACATTAGTTACTGTATTTACTAATCTTCATTAACGTTAGTTAACAGAAATACAGTTGTTCATTGTTTGTTCATGTTAGTTCACGCTGCATTAACTAATGTTAACAAGATTTTAATAATGTATTAGTAAATGTTGAAATTAACATTAACTAAGATTAATAAATGCTGTTTAAGTGCAGTTCATTATTAGCTCATGCTAACTAATGTGGTTAACTAATGTTAACTAATGAACCTTATTGTAAAGTGTTACCATAATTTCTTATTATTTCTAATGTGTAATATGGAAAAAGGCAACAAGAACTCCTGTTATGAAGTAGATTTTTGAGGTGTACTCTTGTCATAAATGAATCTATGAAACTCTTGTCATAAATTATTTTCCTTCATAATTTGTAACACAAAAAATGTCAAATATCTATTTAGGAGCCTTAAACCTTTCCAATGATATATAGTTTGTCATGATTAGATTAGGATTTATTTGTAAAATGGTGAAGTAAACTTGGGCATCCCAGAGAGTGGACGGTGACAGCCATAAAATGTTGATAGTTTCTAGCTAAGAATCTTTAAATCGCTTTACTCTGACATAATACCTTTGTATGTTTATTTTTTAATGTTTAATGGTGAATTTATTTATTTTTTTACATTATTTTTCATTACATTTCTTTAAATTTAAAGCAAAGTTTATTTCGTCTTATTTTACTGCTGTTTGATAACCTGATGTTCAGGGGTAAATCTTTAAAATAAAAAAGTTCTCCAGAATCGTGATCTTTATTCTGAGCAAAAAAATCGTGATTCTCATTTTATTCAGAATCGTGCAGCTCTAGTAAGGGGCGGGACACTACGGACTCTAGAGAGCATTTGATTGGACAGAATGTTTGATGAGAAACTGAAGTGCACGGTGATATCATCAAAATCATTGATTCATATTGGCGGAAGTGACGAGACTGGAAGTTTTGAATGCCCATATCTTGTAAACGCGAATTTTGTCATTGTTTTGAAGCACACTATCTTATAGCTAATCTTAAGGCTAATATATTCATACTAAAAGCCAAAAAACTTTAATTTTGATTTCAGGGGGACTTTAAAGGAGGTTTTCTCAATATTTAGATTTTTTTGCACCCTCACATTCCAGATTTTTAAATAGTTGTATCTTGGCCAAATATTGTTCTATCCTAACAAACCATACCAATGGAAAGCTATTTATTCAGCTTTCAGATGAAAAAAATGACCCTTGTGGCTGTTTTTGTGGAACAGGATCATTTCTTACGCCTTTAAATACATTTGATGGCACAGTTTGTTAAAACTCCATGTGTAAAAGTTGCACAACAATATAACCCAGATTACATTCAGTACATATGTTTAAAAAGATTCATCACTTTTCACTGTCTGTGCATCAAGTGCTGAGAAGTTTGTATAAAGGTTCAAAGCGTCAAGAACAATTCTGGTTTAAAACATATATTTTTTATGTCTGATGAGAAGAGGATGATTCACATCATCATAATGCGAAGACTGGGGTTAAAAAGCCCTTTTATAGAGGTTGTGGGTGGCTGAGAGTTTATGATTCAGGATTTACAATAAGCGAATGCACTTAAAGCTTAAGTACAGTATAAGCACATGTTTAAAACAAATGTAAAAGACAGTGAGAATCGATGCTTTTAAGGGCATGATAAATGTCAGACTCAGGAACATTTAAAACAATAAAGCAAAATATGTATTACACAACAAATATTTCTGATGAGGGACTAAAAAGGTAAGGGGCTTGATCTGCTGCTAATCAGTTTGAATGTGTTCAGAAATATCTATATGACTGAGTGGAGAACTTCTGCAGTGTTGTGTCGGGTAATTTTACTTTATGCAGCTTTTAAAGGCATAGTTGGCCCAAAACTGAAAATTCTGTCATTAATTATTGATGTCTTCGGAACACAAATGAAGATATTTTTGCTGAAACCTGAGATCTTTATGTCCCTGCATAGACAGCAACACTACTACCACATTCAAAGCCCAGAAAGACAATAAGGACATCATTAAAATAGTCCATGTGACATCAGTGGTTCAACCGTAATGTTATGAAGCTACAAGAATACGTTTTGCATGCAAGGAAAACAAAAATAACGACTTTATTCAACAATTTCTTCATTAAGGTTATTAAGGTTGAACCACATATGTCAGACTATTTTAACAATGTGCTTACTACCTTTCTGGGCCTTGAACGTGTCAGTTGCATTGCTGTCTATGCAGGCTCAGAAAGCCTTTGGATTTCATCAAAAACAATTGTGTTCAGAAGATGAACGATGGTCTTACAGGTTTGAAACGACATGAGGGTGAATAATTAATGACAGAATTTTCATTTCTGGGTGAACTTTCCCTTCAGTGTGTTTGGCTAGGAAAATTAGTATTTTGTCTTCTTTTCCAGTACAAACATCTAAACATCCTTAAATCAAGAAACATATTTGAGATGCAAAATGACATCAAGTCTTGTTTTCTAAAAAGAGTATCAAAATTAAATGAGTTTACGCTTAAAACAAGAAAAATATCTGCCAATGGGGTAACAAATGGAAATTGTTTCCCCTTTGAATTAACTTTTAAGTGTCATTTGATAAATCTTAAAATTAGTTATAAGATTTTCAAGTAACTTGGTTTTGATTTAACAATAGTT
This sequence comes from Garra rufa, assembly GCF_049309525.1. Taxonomy (NCBI): domain Eukaryota; kingdom Metazoa; phylum Chordata; class Actinopteri; order Cypriniformes; family Cyprinidae; genus Garra; species Garra rufa. The sequence goes on from NC_133363.1 coordinate 30,241,866, forward strand.
AGATATTCTTACTGGAAAACATGACAGAAATACTGAAAAAGGAAATCACTTTTTGTAGTGTTTATCCATTCAACATTTTACACCTTTGTAGTCAATAACAAAATAGTAGTCTTTGTTAGATCATGGTTCAGAACAGAAAAAAAGAATCTTATTACATTACAAATCTAGATGAGATCAGATATTTAAAGAAAAGCTACCACTCAAATATAAAACAAGTTCTATTTCAATAAGTTTCCATCAATGTTATTAAAACTTACTATAACTTACTAAAATGAAGAAGTAAATGATTGAGCACAAATAAATATCACTTAATTTTACTAATTTTTCTACTGCTGATAACAATAAAGCTTTCTTTCAGTGCATGTAGCGGTGGTGACTTTGGCAAGTGTCTCATGGAATGTGTAATGAATGTGGCTAGTGTTCTGTCTGGCTGAGGGCTGCCGGGGTTGGCAGGGCGGAACTGCCAACATCAGGCCCTGCAATACTGCCAGAGAGTAGAGAGACCACATGGAGCAACTGCAGGAGCTTACACAGTCTGGCAAAGTCGAAATACACCCAGGCAAATACAAACACGCACACACAATGGGAAACAACGGTAAACACACAAACAGCCAGCTGCAAACAGCAGCCTCATCTATAAATCCATGTACCAGCATCTATGGCACATCTACACCACACACACATTATCCATCCCCCCTCCGAAATAGAAAAACAGGTTATAGCTACCCTCAGAGCCCATTAACTTTCATTAAATCGAAGAAAATGGGCAGAATATTCTCAAAATATTCCAGGAAGTCATACGGTTTGGAACAACATGATGACAGAATTTTTTGGATGACTATTCTTCTGTTATTGAGAGCATTGAAACAAGAAGACTTATTCTTTAGCAACAAGGCATAAAAACGATAGAGCAATTAAGCATTGAGAACTGTACACTTATATGCAGCTTATTTTTTACGTTTGAGCTTTTCTCTCAAATACAAGGCAATTCAAGACAAATATATGTTGACTTTTTAAAATCAGTGACATTGTCTTTCAAAATATAGTTTAGACCATGTTTAAATATATTTAAAGGTTGTATCAGCGATTTCTAGCCTGAAACATAAAGTGTCAAATTCAGCTGACCTTTCATCACGATCCGCTCGCTGCCTGCCCCATAAATTGTCTGTGAAAAAAACGCGTCTCTCTGGTCAGCCTAGGGTCCGAGATATGCCAAAAAAACAATCGGCACTACCAACCTTTCCACACATAAACAAACAGTGTTCCAACCAATCAGCGTCAGGGGTTTGGTGTTGTGGACTTTCGCTCCGCCTCCCTCACATACCTGCACCAATAGGAAAGTCCACAACACCAAACCCCTGACGCTGATTGGTTGGAACACTGTTTGTTTATCTGTGGAAAGGTTGGTAGTGCCGATTGTTTTTTTGGCATATCTCGGACCCTAGGCTGACCAGAGAGACGCGGTTTTTTCACAGACAATTTATGGGGCAAGCAGCGAGCGGATCGTGAAGAAAGGTCAGCTGAGATTGACACTTTATGTTTTAGGCTAGAAATCGCTGATACAACCTTTAAGCACGTCAGCAACTCTGTGATACTTCAGAACACTATTTACATACTTTCAGGTAAGTTGACATTTATCAGTATAGAATGAGATAAATGTATACTAAGCTTCGCATCCGGTAAACACATTTACACTTGAAAAAAATGGGAAAGTGCATGCGGTATGAGAAAATATGCAAGATATGCATTATGCAAGGATGATATTTAGGAGGCTTTTTTGACAGCGGAGGACACAGACAGACAACATCAGAGGAGTTCTCACCTCTGTGAGTTCTGTGAGCCATCCATCAGATCAAGAGAGAAAAACAGGAAAAGATGGACAGAGAGAGAGATATAGACTAAAAATAGTGAGACAGAAAGGTGCATACAATGGAAAGAAAGACAGCAAAGGGATTGTAAGCATAAGCAATAGTAAAAGAGAACTGAAATAGGGCAAAACATGTTTAAGAATCATTTAAAGGGTTACTAAAGGGAACATTTTGTCATTAATCACCCATGTTGTTCCAAACCCATAAAAGCTTTGTATTTTTGATGCATTCTAACAGCTCTCTGACCTTCCCATAGACAGCAATGTAATTAACAATTACATTAACAGTAATGTAAATAATCAATGTCTAGAAACATAGCAAGGAGATCAGTAAAATAATCCATGTGACATCAGGGGTTCAACCGTAATTTTACAAAGCTACGAGAATACTTTTTGTTCGCAAAAAAAACCAAAAAATAACGACTTTATTCAACAATTCACACTAGGTCCATTTTAGCGAGTATCCCCTGAACACAAACAGCGTATGCTGTTTTGTTTCAGCAGCACCGCACGGATATGTACGTCATTTCCGTTCAAATCAAAGCGTAAATAAACACAGAAAATGTATCCGCGTGGCACAGCTGACACAAAACTGCGTACACTGTTTGCGTTCAGTGGATACTCTCCAAAATGGTGCTAGGGTGACGCTGAGGAGATGAATTGTTGAATAAAGTCATTATTTTTGTTTGCTTTGCATACAAAAAGTATTCTTGTAGCTTCTTAAAACTACGGTTAAACCCCTGATGTCACATGGATTATTTTACTGATCTCCTTGCCACATTTCTGCACATTGATCGTGTTAATTACATTGCTGTCTATGGGAGGGCCAAAGAGCTGTCAGAATGCATCAAAAGTACCTTAATTTTTGTTCCGAAGACGAAGTAAGCTTTTACGGGTTTGGAGCAAAAGAGCAAAAATACATGTGGTCAAATTCATTGAGCGAGAGAAAGACTCATCTCGACAGCGTATATAAGTACCTGAGTGTGTGTGTGTGCTGCGAGTGTGTGTGTACGTGAGAAATCGGTGTGGAAAAGGTAATTCTTCGGCTGTTTACACCTCCAGGTGATAATGTGACACCTCCTCGGCCGAAGCTATGGATGGAAAGAGCGTCAGAGAGAGAGAGAGAGAGAGAAAAAGAGAGAGGGATGTGTCCCCGGTGTGTTGACAGGAAAAGAGAGGTGTTGTGTGAAGTAGAAAAATATCCAGAGGGCCACTCTCTCCACAGCACCCTTCAGGAAGGTAATTAGTGTGGCGCTGGTGTAAGGCCACGAATACGAACGCCACCATCACAGGGTTTTGACAGAATTTACACCTTTTCATTAACTGTTGTCTGACTGTATAGCAAATAGCGTTTCGCTTTTAACCAGGCTGGATAATTGAAGTTGAACTGCTTTAATCATCTGTTTTTGAGCTTTTATGCACACTCTTCCACGAGAGTTCAAGTGCATCTTCCAGAGTAACTATAAACATGGTTGTGACTTTTAGAAAAAGCTCATTTTAATTTATAAAGTAATACTCTGGGTTAAATACAAGTTAAGCTCCATCGACACTGAAAATGTAAAATTGGACAAGCTCCTTGTTTTCTTAAAAAAAATAAATAAATAATAATAATAAATAAAATAAAAATTTAGGGCTTTACTCTTACTTTTCTTTTTGAAGCACTTGTGCTCCTAACATAAAACATTTAGAAGCACAGTCAAAATTTCAAATTTCAAAAAATTTGATCAAAAATTTGCCTTGGTGATAATTGACTCCTTAAAGTGATTTACGGGGAAATTTTGTTTTTAATTTTGTTTGTAATGGCATTTTTGGCAACTTTATTTAAACTAAATCTGCTAGTACGTAGCGGCGAGTCACTGATTTTATTACTGAATCATATCATTCATTTGATTTGTTCATAAAGCTGATTCATTCAGGAATAAAGCAATTTTTCTTTATGAATGGGAAATTGAGTCAATGACTCACTAGATTTGTTTAAAAAATGCACGTTTATTCATAAACGAAACAATGCTGTGTTTAAATGGAGATGCGCAGCGGCTCAGTTGTGACATGTTTCAGACCAATTTGATGACAAAATATAGCAAAATCAGGCAGTAGTGTTATAGTCAGAGAACATAAGTCACTTAATATTAACTTCTTGTTTATTTAACTGTTGTATTAAATCAATATCTCATTTACAAACTCCCTTAAAAATCATTAAAAGCTGTCACTCATTTAGTTTATCGCAATCTCACAGAGTTCCATTATAATCAACGAAGCTCTCTACACAGCACAATGAATCTCCTATTTACACTGTCTCTACACTTTGTTTATTAAAGCATTCGTGAGATATGTCCGTGATAAGCCCTTGTTTCCTTCCCTTGAGTCTGGAGTCCACACTTTTGTGATGTAAAATTACTTTGACTTTAGGGTTTAAGTCTACTGTGGAGCTCAGTGCGCACTCAGCAAAAGTGCACATCTAGCGCGTCTAACAGTCGCAAAGGCGGGCTCTTGAGCACCCTTCTGAAGCCCTTAAATGACACATGGGGCACCCTAAGGTCTTGTGTACATAAAAGACACGTGCATGGGGTGGCCATTGTAAGTCAGCAAAAACGCAGTGCATCCTGTTTGGGACAGAGCCAATGGGATTGACTGGGGCCATTTTTGGAGGAAATAAAAGCAGAAATTAGAAGTTTATCATTTTAGGAAAAAATTTACATCTATTCTTTTATTACAACTTGTGTATTATTTGAGCTGCCCTGTTGAAAATAAAAACAGAATAAGCTGGTTAAAGGTGGTCATTAGTTGGTCATGAGCTGGTCCTAAGCAACTAGCTCCTACTCTGGACCAGTTTAAACCAGCTCATGACCAACTAAGGGACAGTTTAAACCAGCTCAAACCAGCTACCATGCTTCAAAACATGGCTGTAAAGTCATTTTTACAGTCATGTTAAGGCTGTGACACAAACAGACATTAAAGAACTAGCATCAACCAAAGCCAACTGTGTTTTCGCCTCGCGCTGTGTGTGTCTGAGCTAAAAAGTTGAGCTTGAACACACCATGAAGACTACAGCCAGTAGCCGGATACACATATGTTTTCCAACTGCAGACCTTGGCAGAAGTCTATGTACCTCATTCAAAGGGAAACAACACTAGGATATACAAATCATTAACTTTTCGAATATGAATCATGTTGATCAGTTGCCAAGTTGATCAGTGGTCCTGACTTTTTCATTTCAGACAGCCATGCTGTATGAAAATATTTGCGTATTGGATGCTCAGGTAGGATGAAGAAATATTAAAACAGCATTCTGTGTGACTTTATCATCTGCTTGCTTTCGTCACATTCTTTGTTTTTGTTTTTTTTGTTTTTTGCATGTACTAATTCGCTAAGCTGAACAGCCAATCAGAGTGATCTGTCTCATTAACTGGCCGATGGTGATGCAACATTGGTCAAAAAGCTGCCAATGGGCTCCGACTAGTGCAAGCAGTGCAGAATACACCACAGAAACTGAGATGACAGACTGTCAACGATGTCCCAACATTCACAGACTGCCAACCATTAGCTTGGTGTCACAGCCTTGGTGTCACAGAGATCCACCGATACAAAATTTCTCAGCCGATATTGATAGCTGATTATTCGGAATGATATCTGCCAATGCCGATACCAATAGTTTTGTTTTCCTAAAGGGAAAAAAAATCTCTCCAAACTAACTCTGTTATCTAATCTTCTTATTTGGTACATTAGAGGTTAAAATGAACAACAACACCTTTATATTCAATGCTATTTATTTTCAGATATAATAATAACACTCAAAAATTGTACATAAGATAAGGTAGTTTTCATTTGGTCTTCATGAAAGGTTTTTTTAAACATACATATTTAATTAACAGTAATTAAACTCCCTCTAGTGTTTTTTATAGCTAACTAACAAACTGTGGATAACTTTGCTGAGGAATGTGACGTAAACTGTTTTATTTGGCGCCTTTCTTTCGGTTATAACACTGATTAAGTGACTACATGACATATGATACATTTCAGCTGTACTGTATCTTTCAACATACCTTCTTTACATTTACATTGTGCTATAACTTGTAATAAAGTGGAAGAGACTCGCATTTCACACTGCTACTTTTTTTTTTATCAAAAACTGCATTTATTGTTTGAATTTCATAATAAAATGAACAGGATTTGAAAACTGAGACTTTGTTTCTTATCAGAAATAACCAAGCACAAAGCTCTATGTGATTATTGGCGCATTAAGGCGCATTACAAAAACTTTTTATGAAGGGAAAACTACGGACCTGGCAACCCTAGCTTGAACTAAAGGTGGTTCATAGAGTTAAACAGAACCCATATTACGGAACAGCATTAATACATTATTACTGCTTTAACCTGGACAGCCCTTAAAATCATGCCATTTGATTAACAGGAAATAATTGGCTCTGGTTTTTAGACATTACGTTGTCAAACTGAATATACCATTATGTATGTAACTTCAGTGACTGTTTTTTACAGAAAATTACAAAAATAATACAGTGTATTTTAATGTTCAACGTTTGGCCTCATTCATTTCAACTGCTCCACTGTAACCAACATTTTTTAAGGAAAAGAGGGACAAAAGTGGAAATTAATTTTCACAGTATTCAACAAATTATACCACAAACGGTGTCGACCGAACTTATCTTGTACTGAACCTGGAAAACTCCTCAGCGTGCTTCTTCGAGAGTACCTACAAACACTTTTGTGATCATTAGAATAAGCTCATTTGAAAATTTGAGGGGATATTTGTGCCTCTTTCCACAATAAGGAGGTGACAGATGCGGCGCATGACATGTCTCACTCAGAGCAGGTTTATAATAACATACTGTCGATGCATTCCCCATGGCCAAGAGCCCCCACGCAAACCTTGAAGAGCAGTGAATATATGAATTCTGCTCCGCTCGGCCTACGCTACTCAATCAGAAACGGATATTGGAGTTAAATTGAAAGAGTCTGTCCTCTTGGAGCTAAGGCTCAGATATGGCAGACTTATCACCATGAGAGCGGCTGGATGGGGGAGCAGGGGATGGCTTACTTTGGAAGCACAGTGGTACCCTGGTGCACGCTGGGTAGTGACCCATGACAGTGAGCCTGTATCGATTTAAAGAGCGAGATAGAGAGGCCAACCAAGAGGAGCGATATTCCTCTTAGGAGTGATACATAATTCATTCCAGGCTTTATCTTCTTTTCTCACTTTTCTTTCTCTGTCTATTTCTTCTTCTTCCTCTCTCAGTTTTTCTTACACTGAAGGGTGCACACCAGGGTACTTTCAATTTTAGTGAGGGATTAGGGCTTGGCATTTTGGATGCATCCCAATAGAAACTTTGATCTTCATCAGGATATAAATGACGGCTGACATCGAATGTGAGGTGCAGGGTTAAAGAGGAACCTCTATATTACCCAATGCTTTTAAATCAAGCTGCCCTGTTACCTTAAAGGCAGACACTGGGACGATGCTGCTGAGGTTGAGGGGAAGTGCTATCTGTGAAATGGCAGCCATCACCATCAAGTGGCCCGTGAGCGAGATATAAAAGCGGATTTTCTCTTTGGATATGATACTTTTGCACTGACCTTCTAAAGAAGAGCATACATCAGGATAATAAAAAAGGAAATAAAACAAAGGCTGTGGAGGAAAGAGGAAAGGGTGAAGATAAGCATAAGGGGATGAGAGGCTTCAATAAACAAGCCACAGTCCACCACTACACCTCCATGACTGGAACAAAAGAGCTTCATCGGTCAGTCAAGAAGCAAGCGTGAGTTTAACTACAAGAAATGAGCATCATTTGGCTGAACACAGCCTCAGAGCAATTCATTCTAGGTCAAAGTTTTAAAAGCTAGTTAGTTAAAAGCCTTCATATCAAATGCTTACTGACTACATGTTTAGTTCTAAATGTATTTTAGACATTTTTAATTGACACCATACATTAGATATGAACAAATAAAACTACTTAAAATTAGGGATGCACCAATGTATCAGCCGCTGATATTTATCGGACGATTTTAATGATTTTAAAGTCATCAGCATATCGGAAATAGCATGAAAAGGGCAGATACCGATGGTTTATTAATTAACTGCACGGAGTTGCATATCTGTTGCGCAATCCAGTGTTTTTCTCAGGATTCACACAAGGTCACATTAGGGACCTGTAGCGCTAATGTGAGTGGAGAAAACAGAATATAACTATATAGGCTACACAAAAAGGAATATATAGGCCTATACACAAAATATATTTCACTTAAATCATTAAAAGATTAACAAAACGAAAGAAAAAATTGTACTGAGTTTCATTTACATTTATTCATTTAGCAGACGCTTTTATCCAAAGCGACTTACAAATTGGGAATACAACAAGTGATTCATCCTAAGGAGGCAGATCAACATAGGAAGTGCTCAAAAATACCATATATTAGGCGTTATTAGATGAGTAAAGGCTAGAAAGGGAAGATCAAGAAAGAGAGGAGAACAAAGATTTTTTTTATATATTATTGAGTCAAATAGTGTTGAAAAAGATGGGTTTTCAGCAGTTGCTTGAAAGCTGTTAAGGAGTCTGCATTCCGGATAGGGGTGGGAAGATCATTCCACCAGGCAGGAACGTTGAACGAGAATGTTCTGGAAAGTGATTTCATGCCTTTCTGTGGTGGTACAATGAGGCGTCTTTCACTAGAGGATCTCAGACTTCTGGAGGGAGTGTAGATACGAAGTAGTGAATGGAGGTAGGCAGGTGATGATCCGGTGGCTGTCCTATATGCCAGCATCAGTGTCTTGAATTTGATGCGTGCTGTAACCGGTAGCCAGTGCAGTGATATGAAGAGAGGTGTGACATGGGCCTTTTTGGGCTCATTGAAGACCAGCCGTGCTGCTGCATTCTGAATCATTTGTAGAGGTCTGATTGTACATGCTGGAAGACCGGCTAAAAGAGCATTGCAGTAGTCCAGCCTGGAAATGACCAGGGCCTGGACGAGGAGTTGTGCAGCATGCTCTGTTAGGAAGGGCCTAATCTTTCTGATGTTGTGCAATGCAAACCTGCAAGATCGAGCAGTTTTAGCTATGTGGTCTTTAAAAGTCAATTGGTTGTCAAAGATTACACCCAGATTTCTGTCTGAAGTCGATGGGGTAATTGTTGATGAACCTAACTGGATGGAGAAGTCATGCTGTAGAGTTGGAGTGGCAGGAAAGACAAGGAGCTCAGTCTTTAGCAAGATTGAGCTGTAGATGGTGTTCCTTCATCCATGCAGAGATATCCGCCAGGCAGCCTGAGATCCGTGCAGCTACTGATGTATCATCTGGTTTGAATGAAAGATAGAGCTGTGTGTCATCAGCATAGCAATGGTTAGGAGAAGCCATGTGCCTGTATGATGGGGCCTAGAGATGTGGTGTATATGGAGAAGAGGAGGGGTCCAAGAACTGATCCCTGAGGAACCCCAGTGACCAGTTGATGAGTTTTAGATACCTCCCCTCCCCAGGCCACTCTGAAAGACCTACCAGAGAGGTAGGATTTGAACCAGTGAAGTGAAGTCCCTGTGATGCCCAGCGATGAGAGGGTGGACAAGAGGATCTGGTGATTCACCGTGTCAAAGGCTGCAGATAGGTCTAGCAAAATTAGTACTGATGATTTGGAATCAGCTTTTGCAGTCCGCAAGGCTTCAGTGACAGACAGTAGCGCAGTCTCAGTTGAATGGCCACTCCTGAACCCTGACTGGTTAGCATCCAGTAGATTGTTCTGTGAGAGGAATAAAGATAGCTGATTGAAAACAGCTTGTTCCAGTGTATTTGCTATGAATGGAAGGAGAGAGACAGGTCTGTAGTTGTCTATGAGTGAAGTGTTAAGTGTAGATTTTTTGAGCAGTGGGGTTACCCGGGCCTGCTTAAATGTAGTGGGGAAAGTGCCTGTGAGAAGAGATGTGTTGATGATGTGTGTGATCGCCGGTAGGATTGTTGGAGAGATTGCTTGGAGAAGGTGTGAGGGGATAGGATCTAAAGGGCATGTCGTTGAATGGCTGGAGAGAAGTTTGGTTATTTCTGCCTCAGAGTAAGGACAGAAGGAGAAGAGGGGAGTTCCAGCCATGAGTGTGGTCAATTTTAGTTCTTGTATGTGTGGAGCTGAGAAGTTATTACTGATAGATGTAGTTTTGTCTGTAAAGAAAGTGGCGAAATCATCAGCTGTTATAGAAGTCAAGTCAAGTCAAGTCAAGTCACCTTTATTTATATAGCGCTTTTAACAATACGGATTGTGTCAAAGCACTGCACAGTATTTAAACAGCACAATAGTGTGTAAGTAACGCATTATTGTAAACAATCAATTAGAAATCCGGAAATCACAATAGTGGTGAAAGAAAAAAGAAGTGGTGGGAGGTGGTGGAGGGGGACAAAAGCAGTGAATTAAAAGTTTTGAAAAGGTTGCGTGCGTCCGGAGCATTGTTGATCTTGTTGTGGAAGTATGAAGATTTGGCAGTATGTACTTGGGTAGAGAAAGCTGAAAGCAGTGACCGATACATACTCAGATCTGATGGATCCTTAGATTTGTTTCGGATCATTGTAAAGTGCACTGAAGTTCACAGAAAGGAAACCGAAACAGCAGAAAGCAGTTTCTTTATTTGTTTTATATCTGTTTTGCTTCTGTATGACCAACTAGTAGTGGTGCAACGGTGCAACTTCTAATCCACAGCATGAATACAACAAATAAATCAATAATACGAGTATTCAGGTGCAGAAATTTAATAATTCATTGTAAAAATAACTAGTGCTTCTCACTGCAGGTATTTATAGGATGCTGTCTCTTTAAGGCCTAATGCACGTACCTAATACTGGCACGCATCTCTTTCTCAGCTGTTTCGGTTCACTGAAGACATAATAACCGACTGTGTTTACCAGAATAAAACAACGGGTATTTAAACATAACTTTGTATGTACGTTTCCGTTCAAGAGAAGTTAAAGAGGAATCAATCTGTGAATCGCGCAGTTTGAATCGCGCCTCTCTCTCTCTCTCTCTGTGCGCGTGCTCGCTTCAGGTGTGTGCGGCAGCGTTAAAAACAAACAAAAAACAGCGCACGTGTTCTAGTTTGCGGCAATGGTTTAAAATTGTTTGAATGGGTAAATTGGCAAGACAAAACGTGCAAATTATAAACTTTTACTCTATGATGGATAAATTTAAGTTAATCCGCGAATCACATGCGTGCCGAACCGTGGGGGCTGGTCCGTACGGATCACGGATATAGATCACCATATTTTTGCTAATTTGACATCGCAGTCTGTTCATTATTAAAATAAAATACAGTTAAAGAAATAGTAAAAGTTACACTGCTGAATTTAAACAGTGCCGTTCACATATGCAGTAAAATAAATCTGAAAGTATCTAATTTTTAAGTACTACAATTGATATGACATATTAGGTGAGGAAATACAAAAGCAAGTGTTCAGGAACAGAGACACAGACCACAGTTCAAACTCTTAAATATAGAAAGCAATAATTTTGGTGTTGAGAAATGCACCAGCCTTATAATTCTCTCCATTTTAAAAACATCCAGGTCAAATAAGCGAAAAGGAAGTCAAACTTCCAGATGCAACGCCACTAACCACAAGACAAAGGCTCAATAAGCCTTGTGACAATAAGCCTGATGGGTTGATTTGCAGACAAAAAAGGTATAGTGGGAAATACAGGCTTAAAAAGCAGATAGAAGACGCAATGACAGCTGAGTTAATGAGAAACCAAAGGATAAACTGAGAATCTGATCAAATAGCTTTTCACAGCAACACAATGGATGTGAAATCTGTATGAAAACAGACAATGTCATTGAAATAAAGGCATTTTTCTCAGTCGAAAATCATTTCAGTTGTCATTCTGTCAACTGCATTGAAAATTAAACTAGCAAGTTTTTCTTCACAGTTTTGTGGTTTTTTTTCTGTCTCTGTGCTAGCAGATATGGTCATAAGCTAACTTGTTTCTAATGAAAATACTGGGAAGGGGGAAAAAATCAAACAAAGAGACATATTCATGAATTTCTCCTTTAGTGCAGCTGCATAATGAAATAAGCAGAGACTGGTTGAAGCCGTGTGCTAATCCAACTCCCAACAAGTCCTTTAGAAGAGGAAATATATTAATTATACTCAAAGAGGAACTACAAAAGCAAAATGGGGGCTTTGAACACAGAGGGCCCTAAATGTCACCCGCTTGCTTTGAAGTGAAGGGTGCCTGTCTTTGTTTTTCCACGCTCTCTCTCTCTATCTGTGTGTGTGTTCACAAAACACAAGTGAGCGAGACAGAACACTACTGCTTTCAAGAGGGCATCTTGGACACACACTTTTCCATTATACAGAAAGAAAACATATACACGTATACACGTATACACACACATACACACAAACAAACACACTCTTGAATAGACAGGAGGAGCTGGACCACGAATACAATGCAGTATTATTTTTATGCATGCAGTTGTATAAACCTCTCAAGTAAAGCATATTTAGCACAAAAAACAAGAATATACTGGAAACTGTATATGGCACATCATTTGAATCATGTTAGCTATTAAAAATAATTTCAATTAGACTATCTTCAAATTTAATTAAAGATCCTCAGCAGACTGGTCTATAACCTGCAAACAGGTCATAGAAATGTTTCCTGAGCATTAGATCTGTCCAATTAAAACCTTAATCTTTCCCAAGTGCCTAATAATGTCCAGCATAACAATGCAATGTTAAATCAGAGGTACACAACTAAAGACAAAGCAGCGAAGCCAAACCACCCCGAAATCACAGAAACCCTGAAGCAGCAGAGCCTGTGACTTCCTGAGTTTGTCCAGCGGGAGAGCCAAATAAGGCTCTGTGCAATTACAATCAGCATTCACCTTGAAGTAGACCAATCAATTCTCTCCACTACTTGTTTCCATCAAGAGCCTGCTATCTGAGGGCATCCAGGAGATGCTAAGAAGGGGAGAAAGAAGAAGACAAGAATGGCAGAGGCCAGTGATAGACGAGGAGAGAGGAAGAATGGTGTAGATGTGTTGTTTAGCGTAGAGAGCTGCAGTGTGGAAGACTAGAACATTCTGCCAGCATGTAGAAGACCCCCTGTGGCTGTAATTGATCAGATAGTCTTCCTCCTGAGAGACTACCTGAAAGAAACCAGCTGACTGTGTTTTTTAGAGTGAAGAGTGGAATCAGGTCTTTGAAATGGGCAAAGCTTTGTAAGCGAAAAACTTTCAGGCGATGATTTTGACAGCGTTGGACAATGGATCACTTTATTTTAAGGTGTGGCTACATGTTACATGCACTTACTGTAGTAATAACAAAAAAACAAGCATAATTCCAAGAAACTAACCCTAAACCAAACACTAATCCTAACTTTTACACTGTAGTAAGCATATGTAATGTAGTTCACTTATAAGAGAACAACATCATCTTAAAGGAAGTTCACGTCCAGAAAAAAAAAAATCCTGATTAATTTTATGTTTATGTCTCTGTCTTCAGTCAAAAAGAAATTAGGTTTTTGAAGAAAAACATTGCAGGATTTTTCTCCATGTAGTGGAGATCAATACTGCCCTACAAAGGCTATGTGCAGTAACCACGCCAACACTGAAACTAAGAAAAATGCCTTTTTACAGTTTTTACACCAGCCAGTCAAACATGTTGTAGGTAGATTAGTGGTAACACGTTCATGTAATGACTTCTTAGGAAGAATTTTTTATAGATAAAAACCATGACAACTGATGTGACCTTTGATTACCAAAATGCAGATACTGCACTCTGCCTTTGGATGACCTGAAACAACTAAAACACTATTGCAAAAGCAAAGTGCAGTATCTATAAACTAAATGTGTTCAACCAACTTTCTTGATGTGCTTCTTACTACATGTTGATTGTTTTTAAGAACTTTAAGAGTTTTTTTGATGTTTGCATGTGAATGTTAAAATTGGTCAGTAGTAAGCCTCAAGATTAAGAGTTATCTTATCGCAATGCTCCTTTCACAACAAAGGGTGTTTTGCTCATTTTATTTCATTTTATTTGTATTTAATTAATTACTTTTGCTTTAAAATCTATTGCTTTAACAACTTACAAAAAAACCTTTAAAAACTTTAATTTGTTAAAAAATACACAATTTAAACAAAGGAAGTACAATAAACAAGTAGTGTGTGTAGGCTTTTCTCAAACTTGTACATTTCTAGTTTATGCTATCTACACCGTTAAAGCTAAACAATTACTATTAATAAAATGAATAATTAAAATAGGATTAATATGTATATTTAGCTATCTGTGGAAAAAACTGATTGGCAAGATGGACTCAATATGACAGGACGCAAATTAAACTGCCCAGTTCTGTTACATTTTCTGATTATGAAAAAAATCTATCATCATAAACGCAGTTGTATCTGTCTTTTAATTAGGTTGCCAATTTAAGGCTGACTTATTCTGTCTTAATTCTATCTCAGTCATGTGATCTAACATGATTTGCAAATTGTGGATGGTAAACACATTTAGCTATTTCATAACTGTTGATGCTGGGTGCGCCTGTCCGGTTGTCTCTTTGCCTAATAATATAACTTTACCGAAACCAACTAAATTGTGAAGGAGTAACCGCTGTCGCTACAGTTGGATTAGTTACCTGAAACATAGAGGGATGTTCAAATCAAAAAAACAAAAATGTGATTTTAAATCGGATTATCATTACGTTGTCAGAGTGGATATTGGCTAGCAGTGCAGGTAGGCTGAAATGAAGCGGCTGGTTAGTTAATTTGCCCTGCTGGGAGTTCATATATGTCTTTCTTACCCGTCTTTCGATATTGTGTAATGGCTACCAAGGCAGATTGCAGTATTTGCGGTGTCAAAGCAGGGAAAACAAACCTAGAACGCAGTAACATCATTTACTGTGGTTTGCCTTGGTATTATTAATGTGGATTTTGTAGTTACTGCAATTTTAACACTCTTTTCTCTGAAACGGGACAAAATTTAACCAGGAGACTTTGTCACAAGACAAAACGGATGTCACAAAGCCCATTTTAAGCCTTAACTCAATTTGACCAAATGTGTAGTTACTGCACTTTGCCTTTGGACGGCAGAATAGTGGCCAATGGGATGAAGGTCCAAATTGCAGTTTCAATGCAGCTTAAGTTATAAAAATGTATATACTTTTTAACCACAAATGCTTGTAGTGCACCTGCTCAACCTCATGCATTACATAGTCGTGTTAGAAAGGTCACGTGTGACATAGGTGGAAATACAGACCTAGTGTTTACTAAGAAAATGTGCAAAGAAAGTCAAATGCCCTTTACCAAAAAGGTTAAACAACAATGTTGGACGATTTTGAAGTTGGAGGTGAACATAAGATGGAGTTTTTCACCTTAACTTTTTGAACTGAAGTACACAGACGAAGAACTAACTGGGCATGACTTTTCCAACGTGATTAAGTAATGCGTGTAGAGGCGGACACGCATCGTAGAGCTAGTGCAAAACAAGCATTTGTGGTTAAAAAGTATATAATTATTATTATTATTATTATTTTTTTTTTTTAAAGACAGTTTCACCAGATAAGACCCTAATTTTTTAGCTGGGATCATGTAGAACCCTCTGAAGCTGAACTGAAACTGCAAACTGGGCCTTTAACCCGCTGATCCCTATTGAAGTCCTCTATATGGAGAAAGATCCTGAAATATTTTCTTCAAAAATCTTAATTTCTTTGCGACTGAAAAAAAAGAAGAAAAAAAAAGAAACGTCTTGGAGGACATGGGGATGAGTAAATTTACAGGACATTTTTATTCTAGAAGTGAACAAAAAAACATAAAGACAAATTAAGGACTCTAAAACACTCCAACAGTGAGAAATAAGTATGACTAAAACACTACAAGCTTTGATCTGAAATAAAGAATAGGCAAGTGTTTATCTACAGCAGGGGTTGAATACCTTTCTGACACTGAGTGCCATTTTTATTTATTTCAATCACTCACATTGTGGTGTCTGTGGTGCTGGATGCTGGACTCAGTTTCCCACCATAGCAAGAATGAATCATTTTTTATGTGTCATGTGGTGATAATTTACCGTGAAACTCTTCCCTTAATGATGTGAGTGTCACCATCATTACATTTTGTGCATGGATTTATAAAAACGTATGCCAGGTTGAATATGTTTATCTGCTGTGTGTTAATACAGACGGATTACTGCAAGGGGCTGTTTGTCATGCAAATGCGGCGAAATTTAATATTTACAAAATAAACAAAATTAAATAAATATATTTAATCTTCCTCATTCTTATCATTTGTGTGGTGGCACGAGTAGCACAGGTTGCAGATTTTCAAGAGTAAGTTCACTTTCTGAATAAAACTTTCCTGATAATTCACTCTCCCACATGTCATCCAAGATGTTTATGTCTTTCTGTCTTCAGTCGCAAAGAAATCAGGGTTTTTGAAGAAAACATTCCAGGATTTTTCTACATATAGTGGACTTCAGTGGTGGCAAATGGGTTTGCGGTCCAAACTGCAGTTTAATTGCAGCTTCAAAGGACTCTACACAATCTCAGCCGAGGAATAAGGGTCTTATCTAGAGAAACGATTGCCAATTTTCTTAAAACAATAAAAATGTATATACTTTTTAACCACAAATCATGTTGGAAAGGTCATGTGTGACACAGGCAGAAGTACCAACCCAGTGTTTCCAAAGCAAACGTGCAAAGAAGGTCAAATGCCCTTTACGAAAAACAACAATGTCGGACAATTTTGAAGTTGGAGGTAAACATTAGATGGAGTTTTTCGCCCTACCCTTTGAACCAAAGTACACACTCACCGTATGTGAACTTTCCAATTGATAAATTATCAAGAAATTTTATGCTGGAAGTGAACGGCTCCTTTAAGAAACAGATAATAAATACCAAGGTGAATAGGACCTGTTCAACATGACTGAATTTTTGAGTGACTGAATAATTAATGACAGACACTTCTCTAATGATGGGATTCTGAATCAATGCTTTTTTCTGATACTGAGGTCAGCTTTAGGGCCTATCAATATCCTCTTCCTGGTGAAAAAAGAATCATCCCCACTAGACAATAAAATACAACTCACAAATATTCACTTATTGCTCAAATATCCCCAAAAATTCAACAAATCTCAAACACTTTCTGATGCCAAAATTAAACTGTCATTATGTCTTTGAGGAATATAAACAGATGAGACAAAACATCAAAACAACAAAACACAAGTGTGAATGCAGCCTATTGAATCTGCCATGGTGTATAACATCCTTAATAATAATTAAACAGCAATAATGCTGAAAAAGAGAAAATCTGCCACTGTTCTTGATACTGAAGACTTTGTTCTTCTTTACTATTGACTATTTGCTTTGTATGTTTTGAAGCTATATTTAGCTGAAAATTTAAACATTTACTACGTAGAATTTTAACTTTTCAATAAGCATTTACAATTAAATATGTAATTTACAGAAGTTAGCATAAATTATTTTTATTATTAAAAGACAGGATGCAGTTGAGTTGCTTTAAATCGTAGTCGGATCGAATTATGAGGCTAGTAACTATACACCCATATGTGACCCTAGACCACAAAACCAGTCATAAGGGTCAGTTTTTTTAAATTAAGATTTATACACATCTGAAAGCTGAATAAATAAGCTGATGTATGGTATTATATGGTATGGTATAACTATTTGAAATCTAAAAAAATCTAAATATTGAGAAAATTGCCTTTAAAATTGTCCAAATGATGTTCTTAGCAATGCATATTACTAATCAAAAATTACGTTTTGATATATTTATGGTAGGAAATTTACAAAATATCTTAATGGAACACAATCTTTACTTAATATCCTAATGATTTTTGGCATAAAAGAAAAATTTATATTTTTGACCCATACAATGTATTTTTGGCTATTGCTACAAATATACTCGTGCTACTTAAGACTGGTTTTGTGGTCCAGAGTCACATATCACAAAGAAAAATAATTAATAAAAAGAATCAAGAATTGTTACCAAACCTGATTGAATCTTGAGGTGCCTAAAGATTCCAACAGATATGACAGCAAATAAAATGTGCAAAGAAAATAATCTTTCTGTATGATAGTATATGTTGTTCAGCAACTAATGGAATGAAAAAGACTTGAAGAAGGACTGAGAATTATTGAGTGACTATGGCAGTTGGAAAATGTCAGGGGCAACTGTAAGGTAGGCCTACTGCCCTGTTAGAAGTCACCAGAAATTGCTGACCAGGAATCTAAAATAACAACTGAACTAAAAGATTTTGAACTATATTGCAAAATGTATAGCATTTATAGCTTACATTTGTCACATACAACCTCTACAATCCTTATAAAACAGCTTTATTCCATGTATGATAATTAAAAAAAACCTTATTTGGTATGGATTGGGGCATCAAGGGTAAAATCTGAAAAAAAAAAAAAATGTGTTTACCTTTGCTCAGTCTCTATAGAGCAGTGTGTAGTCTCTCTCTCTCTCTCTCTCTCTCTCTCTCTTTGACAGCCTGTCTCATTTGTCACTTTCCTTAATCTCTCACACTTGCCAACACTTTCGTCTTCATCAAGCCCAAATCACTTGATATTATTCATGCTTGTTTTCCACAAATACCTCGCTGGGGGAATTAGCAAACAAAAACAGTGCCCACATTCTCCTAATCCCCGTCTACGGGCAGAGCCTCCACCAATACACTAGAGCTCGGGCCGGCTGTCGAACTGGCTGCCACTGTTTTGAAGTTCCTCTCCACAAATCTGTGTTGACACAGCAAGCGCTTACCGTCTTGCCACCTTGCCCAGACTGGGGACTGCCTCGTCTGGACGGCAACGGTTTGAGAGATATCAATGAGCTTGCATAAAACACATGATCCAAAAGGTGGAACATTTTGAATCAGCTGTGTTGGACTGCTATACATGTCTGAGATTTAGAAAAACAATGGATTCCTATGGACCTATTCACACTAGGCATTAAAGCCAATGAGAAATGGTCTCCCATATTTGTAGAGATAATGCTATTTTGTAGTAGATAACGATCCTGAAGTACCTGATATCTGGTGTTTTTGTTGTGTTCAATATTGAATACATAAAAAAATATCACTGTACCTTATTTAAAATAACTGTTTAGTTCAAAATATGTTTAAGAAGTACACTTGTAGTAAAATTTATGTGCAAATACACAAAGACACAGGACAGATAGATACTCTCACAAAAACAGACTTTGTATGTAAAAGTGCAGAACAGAGACACTGTGTTAAGACATGCACTCGTTTGGTGCCTGAATAAAATTGCATTTTTGAATAAATAATTTAAGCAAATGATTCAATGACTCATTTGTAAAGATAGTCATTTGTTTCCATTCCAAAATTAATCCGCACTCTTGAATTAATCATTTAGGTGAATAAGTCATTGACTCACTCATAAATACAGTCATTTTGAATGTTACAGTTTAAACACAATATTGCTAGTTACTTTGTGTAGTTTTGCTCCTCCAATGTAAATATTTTGAACAAAGTTAGAGAACCATTGCATGTTGTTACAGAATTGATTAGATGAATGATTCAGCATCTCATTCATGAAGTCACTTGTTTCCTTCCTGAATAAATCAGCATTTTAGAATGATTCAGTGATTCATTCATCACACTGACTTGTTCTTTTCCTGAATTAATCAGCGTTGTTTAACAAATTGTTTAAATGAGTGACTCAGTGACTCATTCATTAGGACAGGCACTTGTTTGGTGCCTCAATAAAATTGTGTTTTTGAATGAATCATTTCAAGTCAATGATTCATTGATTCATTTGTAAAGATGGTCTTTTGTTTTCATTCAAGTATTAATTATCACTCTTGAATAAATCAGTTGAGTGAATAAGTAATTGACTTACTAATAAATACAGTCATCAGTTTAAACTAGGGCCGGGACTTTAACGCGTTAATTTAGATTAATTAATTACACAAAAATAACGCGTTAAATTTTTTTAACGCATTTTAATCGCACTTAGTTTTGCACCGCGGAACGTTTCTCACTGGATGAGATTCGGCGGACCGATTATACTGGAGCACCAACTAGCGTTCAGACAAGCCAAAGAGTATAGAAGTACCTCTATACTCTTTGGACAAGCTGCGTCCGTATGTCCCAAATCGTAGTATGTTTAAAAAAGTATTCCAAAGATTCCCGGATGGTCTACTACTTAACGATCAATGCACACTCTAACGGCTATTATTGCCCACAACACACTGCGCCGTGAACGAGGATTCGATTAGAACTACAAACACGCATAAAAAGTGTTAAAAAACTACAAACATGGACAGGGCAGTTTAAACAGTAACAGGATTCAGGTAACTAAGCAACAGAGCGTCCGTTAAAGAAGCAGTTATGACGAAGTAGTCCTAAAGCTTGCCTACTATTCTGCTACATACTCAAAAGTATGTACTTTTCTTCACAAAAAGAGTACATACTTATAGGGCATAGTATAAGTAGGCGAATTGGGGCGCAGCAAAACAAACCACTGTGAACATGGACAAAAAAGCTGATGGGACCGCTTTTGTTGGCCCTGTGGATGGGAAATTTTGTTATAAAAAAACGAATGGATGGAAGCGTCGATAAGAGCATGGTTGTGTGCAAGCTATGCAACAAGGAATTTGCATATCACCGTAGCACATCGAGCCTATTGCTACACTTAATGGCAATATTGCACTGGTCTGTTGGACTTGGTTGAACAAAAATAAACAATATTTTGTTGCTTAAGCTTATGTATTCAGTCATTATTCAATGGTATACTAAAAATCCATATAAAAAAACGTTCTTTTCACTGTTCTCAGGTCAAATATTTATATATATATATATTAAAATGCGATTAATTTCAATTAATTAATTACAAAGCCTCTAATTAATTAGATTAATTTTTTTAATCGAGTCCCGGCCCTAGTTTAAACACAATATTGCCACTTACTTTGTGTAGTTTTGCTTCACCAATGGAAATCTTTCAGAACAAAGTTAGAGAACCATTGCATGTTGCTAAAAAACTAATTAGATGAATGATTCAGCATCTCATTCATGAAGTCACTTGTTTTGTTGAATAAATGAATCAGCATTTTAGAATGATTCAGTGATTCATTCATGATCTGTTCCTGAATTAATTAGCATTTTTCAAATAATTGTTTAAGTGAGTGATTCAATGACTCATTCATTAACACAGGCACTTGTTTGGTGCCTGAATAAAACTGTTTTTGAATGAATCATTTAAGTAAATGATTCAGTGACTCATCTGTAAAGATGGTCATTTGTTTCCATTCCTGAATTAATCAGCACTCTTGAATAAATCAGTTGAATGAATAAGTAATAAACACAGTCATCAGTTCAAACACAATATTCGCCAGTAACTTTATGTAGTTTTGCTACATCACCTAAAATATTTCAGAACAAAGTTAGAGAATCATAGCAAGAACTGATTAGGCAAATGATTCAACATCTCATTCATGAAGTCACTTGTTTTGTTCCTGAATAAATTAGCATTTAGAATGATTCAGTGATTCATTCATGATACTGACTTGTTTTGTTAATGAATTAATCAGCGTTTTTCAACAAATTGTTTAAGTGAGTTATTCAATGACTCATTCATTAATATGCAATTAGGAAAATGTATTAAAGTTGAAAACATTTAATTAACCTCACATAGTATGTCTGCACTGACAGGTTTGGACAATTTTCAACTTTCTTGCTTGCTCTATATGGTTTCTCAAACAGCACCACCAATTGTACAGGAGTGAATTTTAGTTCCCCCTCAGTCGAATCACTTCGACGTTACATTGGGATCTCGCTTGAGAGACCGATCATCTCTGAGCCTTATTAAAAAGGCCAATTGAAAATTGGCGAGTGGACGTGCGCGCCGGCCACGCCCCCGTACATACGGGTATATAAGATGGCGGCGCGCACCACTCAGTCAGACTTTTTTGCTTCAGAGCCGATGGATTGAGCCTCGGTCCTCTTGACTGCTACTACTAAGAAGAGTTCTTCAGAGTTCATGCTCCCTCCTGCTGGTGCGCTGCCAAAACTAAAAGAGTGTTTCACAGAAAGAGCATTGTTTGGCAGCCGCCAGCGTGATCCTGCGGGCGGCCATTTTCACGGCCATATAAAGCCTTTGCATTTCCAGCGAGCAGCCCCGGCGAGTGCACGGTTGCCCCCGTGGTGCCTCCCTGGGCAACCAGGATCACAAAAGAGCAATTTCTAGCGGCCGTTTCAGACGTTCTTTTCAGAATGTCTTTTCGGCCGTGCGTTTCTGGGTGTGGTAGTTTCCTCTCCTCAGCAGACGGACATGAACGCTGCCTCACGTGTTTAGGCTTTGAGCACGCTGGGGCGGCGTTCACGAATGGTTCATGCCCACACGGTGAAAGCATGACCATGGCCATGCTGAAGTCCCGCCGCTCGTTCGCGAGCTGGCTCCCCCCACCTCCCTCCCGCGGTCAGCCGTTGAGCCGCCAATGCGCTTCGGCCACCGCGGTGAGGCCCGGGGGGGGGACATTCAAATTATGGTAGAGAACGTTCCGCCGGCTCAAAAAGCCCTGCGGACTTCTCTGTCTCAGCGTGGTCCCATTGAGTTTCCGCAGCAGTACACTTCCCCGCCTGGCGGGCCGAGCGTCTCCTTCGGTGCTCTTGCAGAGGATGAGATGTCTTTCACAGCATCAGAGGGAGAGTCAGACAGTGACACATCTCTTCCCGCGGCACAGCGCCCACCCGCGGTCGCTGCCCCTCCGGAGGTTGATGTCGAACTGTCGGCTATGCTTCTCCGGGCAGCCGGGGGGGATCGGTCTGGGGGTTCCCCAAGAGCCTCCGGCTGATCCTTCTAGGCTGGACGACTGGTTCCTGGGGGGGGGGCACCGGCAGCAGCGCCGCGCTCCCCCCCGGTCCCGTTCTTCCCGGACATGCATGACAAAATCGTGGCGCACTCCCTATTCATTTGGAGCGCGCTCCAGCTCCTCTCCCCTCGCCACTCTCGATGGCGGGGCAGCCATGGGGTACGTGGGGGTCCCCTGGGTCGAGCGCGCCGTCGCGGTGCACCTTTGCCCGCGGGGCGCGGCCACCTGGCGGGGCCCTCCGCGTCTCCCTTCCAGGGCGTGTGGATTTTCTCCGCCGTCATGGGCCGGGCCTTCCGCACCGCTGGACACGCTGCCACCGCCCTGCATGCCTGGTCCCGACTAGGGGGTATTTGAAGAACTCCGCGCCGCTACTGACTTCGCACTTCGGGCCACTAAGTTCGCGGCGCGTTCCCTTGGTCAGGTGATGTCCACCTGCGTGGTCCAGGAACGCCACCTATGGCTGACTCTGGCCCAGATGGCGGAGGCCGACAAAGTTCGCTTTCTCGACTCTCCAATCTCCCAGAGCGGCCTATTCGGCGACACCGTGAAGGATTTCGCTCAGCGGCATCGAACGTACCGCCGGCCCCAAAAGCCTGCGATCTTCCGCCCATCAGCATACCCCCGTCGAGATGCCAGAGCAGTACGCCTCCCCGCCATTCGGGCTGGGCGTCTCCTTTGGCGCTCCACAGGAGGAAAATAGTTCTCCACGGTTCAGAGGCAGATGGAGGCCATCTAACATATCCTGCCCCGCCGCGAAGTTACCATTCCGCCGCCTGGATCCCCGCCTCCGCCTGCCCGTCACCGAGGGCGTACCCCCGCGGCTCCGAAACCAGCTCCGTCCCCTGCTGAGCCGCACGATCCAGGACTCGCAGCCCGACGTCGAGCTGCCCGTGGGAGAGGGACGCCGCTCGCCTCTCAGGGTCCTGCAAGGGAAGACTCTCGCAGGCGAGCTTCGAAGCGTCCCTGATGCGAGCACCCCGGAGGTGGAGAGAGCTGCTCTGCCGGCACTCCCGCTGGAAGCAGGAGTTAGCCGTTCATTTGAAATCACAGAAAGACCTGACTTTCTCACCTCCGGGGCCCCGGCCCCGAGTTTCCTTCCTGAGCAGCACTTCCACTCCTCGGAACCAGACTCGGGACCGGATATCGCCAGCGCGGGAACCAGGGAAGAAGGTAAGCACTGCTTAGTGCAGTTAGACACTTCTCCAGGACGTTCATCCTTCTGGGTTTTGTCTCCTTCCCTGTCTTTCCCTAGGCTGCCCCACCACGGTCACGTCGGTCAACGTTCCCTTGATACCACTACGCTGGTTGATATGGACGGTACGGCCCGGCTCCAGGTGTCCGCCCAGACTCAGAGGTACCCCTTACATTCTTTATTCGGCAAGCATGCCTCTGTTCTGCCTGCGGAGGTCGCGTTCCTACTGGCGAAGGACGCGATCCAGCCTGTCCCTCCAGCCGGGACGAGGTCAGGATTTGACAAGAGTCCCGACTTCACGTGTCCAGTTAGAGTGGTGGGTTAACATCCGCCCTGGATGGAGCTCTGTTCCGATCCCTTCTTAGGTAGTCGGCACACATGCTCACGACGAAGCACATACAAGTATGTTTCCGTCTCCAGGGCTGGGTCGCAGCCATCTGCCTGAAGGGCACCCGCTGTCGCGTCTCGATCTCGATCGAGCGCTTCAGCGCGAGGTGCTTCCATTTGGCTAGTCCCCCTCCTTCCTGCCTTCTTTAGGCCATGGGAGCTCCCCTGTCCCCTCTTCGGCAGACAGGAATTCGCGTCTTCAACCGTCTCTTCGACTGGTGCTTTACCAGCCCACTCGTGAGTTCCCGAATACAGGGACCTGGTGCTTCGGCACCCCCGCCATCTGGTCCTTCAGGCCAACCGAGGGAACCCTTTTCCTTGGTCGGGAGCCCGACTCGGTCCACAAGACGGCCCGCCTTGCTACCAAGAGCGCGCAGTCAGTGCTGTAGTCCCTGAGCTAATCAGGCACAATACAGCGGTCCTCTCAAAATCAGAGGCTCCTGGGGCACATGACAGCTCTAGCCGCTTGCCGCTAAGCTTGTTTCATGTGAGACCGCTTCAGCACGATCGAGTCCCATGATGGGCATGGCATCTCGGCTCACTCCGGACTGGCGTTTTCCAGCAGTATTGCCGACAAGTCAGCCCGTGGCTTACCACGGGTTGGGTTGCCATGTACGACAGAGGCTTACAGCTCCTCCCCATCTGCTCCCATGGAGTCCAACGTGGCAGATTTTGCTACTTGCCATTCACTTGAAGCAGGGAAACTCAACCGTGCAGCCGGCCGGTTCCCACGGCAGTCCACCCACCTGCAGAATGGCGACTCCACCCCGTGACGCAGCTAGTTGGAGTTATATCGGCAAGGCCCAGCCACATCCGCTCGCCCTTCCGATTCCTCCCATTGCCAGAGTAACACTGGCACACAGCTGACCTCCGGGGCCCAAGTACGCCCTTCCCCAGCGAGCCTCCTTGCGCAGACTCTGTGCGAGTCCAGGGAGGACGAGGAGTAAGTCTGTAGGTTGCGCTACAAGGATGGCCCACCCGGACTTAGGTCTTAGTAACCATTCCCTCGCGGCAGTCCCTCCCTGTAAGGGCACGGTTTGACACCGTAGACCTCTCCGGCCTTCCACAGGCCGTGATACAAACTATCACTCAGTACTGAGCTCCCTTGACACAGGCAGGCTTACGCACTGAGATGAGGTCTATTTGCTGGCATTCCTCTCGCTGAGAGGCACAGAGATACATGATTGCAGTAGTGCTTCCTTTCCTGCAGGAGAGTTGGAGCGCAGGCTGTCCCCTCGACTCTCGGAATATATGCCGCCGCTTAGCCGCATATCACATGCAGTAGATGGAGCAAAGTAGGTAAGCACCCACTGGTCGTGAGGTCCCTCAGAGGTGCCCAGACCGCACCTCATACCCTCTTGGGACCCCCCCCCCGTCGCCCTTCAGGGCCGCGGGGCGCTCCATTTGAGCCACTGGCCTCAGTCGAGCTAGAATTCCTGTCATTAAGACAGCGCTCCTGACTGCCCTGGCTTCCATCAAGAGGGTAGGAGACCTACAACCTTTCTCTGTCAGCGAAGCGTGTCTAGAAATCGGGCCCGGTGACTCTCACATTACAACCTGAGACCCCGGCCCGGTTATTGTGCCCAAGGTTCCCCACCACGCCTTTCCGCGATCAGGTGGTGAACCTGCAAGCTCTGCCCTGGAGGAGGCAGACCCAGCCTTGCGATGTTGTGTCTATAAATATGTGAAAATGAAATCACTCGGCACTTCAGGCGCACCGAGCAGCTTATCTGCTTCGGGGTTCAGCAGAAAGGGAATGCTGTCCCCAAACTGAGGTTGGCTCATTGGGTGGTAGATGCCATCTCTCTGTCTTATCTATATCAGGGAGAGCCATGCCCCTTAGGTGTTCATGCCCACTCCACTAGGAGTGTTGCTTCATCCTATGCGTTGGCTCATGGCGCCTCACTAGCAGATATCTGTAGAGCTGCAGGCTGGGCGACACCTAATACCTTTGCTAGGTTCTACAACCTCCGCGCAGAGGCCGTATCCTCCCGTGTCTTAACATAAGACTACAGGCGAGCGGGAGGACGGCTGGTGTCGGCTTGCTGCGCCATTCCCACGTGGATCCGTGCGCCATCTCCCAGAATGTTCCCTCCGGTGAACCCTGGGTCCTCCATGCCCCGCAGTCAGGGCTAGATGCGGAGTAGTCCTTGGCTGTGATCCTGCCTGGGTCTCCTTCGCCCCGCAGGTTGTGGCTATACTTTTCAATATTTTCCAGCGGAGGAGACCGCTGTTTCCCTCGTGTATCCCTAAGAAGCCTTATGGATATATTGAATTATTCTCATTTCCACATGTACGAATTCCATGTGCCCCCCCCCCCCCCAACCCATGCTTCAGTACAACTGGCATCCCTGTAGGCCCCCTTATTGGGCCTCAGGGCGTTGGGAAGGTTAAGTTACAATGACCGCCTGCGGACACGTCTGGGAAGACCTGCCGGCACGTGGCATTGTGCGTAACGCGGTGTCAGGGTCGTGGCCTTTTCCATGGGTCTAAGTTCCCAATGTAACATCGAAGTGATTCGACTGAGGGGGAACGTCTAGGTTACGAAGGTAACCCTCGTTCCCTGAAGGAGGGAACGGAGACGTTACATTCCCCTGCCACGCCCCTGGCGTCGCGCTGACGCTGGGCTCTCCCGGCTCTTCAGCAAAAGCCTGACTGAGTGGTGCGCGCCGCCATCTTATATACCCGTATGTACGGGCACGTCCACTCGCCAATTTTCAATTGGCCTTTTTAATAAGGCTCAGAGATGATCGGTCTCTCAAGCGAGATCCCAATGTAACGTCTCCGTTCCCTCCTTCAGGGAACGAGGGTTACCTTCGTAACCTAGACGTTTCATGTAGCCCAGTGACTATTTTTTCAGCCTTGGTGTAAACAGACCTCTGGTCATCGATTTATTCCGCATTTGGTGTGAACAGGCCACAACACAGGAAAGATCACAGAGCTGATCAAATCTTTCTCTCCCTCACTTCACTTCTCAGTTTCAAAGGCGTATAAAGCTCCATGCACAAAAACCCCAAGCCCTAATCGAGATGCCATACAGTATGCCCAGAGTACGGCACGTCCTGACATTGCTGTAATCATGGCCCAAATTTCACACTCGTTCAAACTCAGGATTTTTACTGTGAGAAAAGCCTAGACACATATCCAAGCGCACAGAGGACAGCATGCTACCTAATCAAAGGCTTGCATAATGTCTCAAAATCACCGCCAGTGTGATTACATGATAGCACAGAGCTATGGTCTAGAAACCGACAACTCAGCCAGACACAGGTTCAAATTAACAAGATGGAGCTGATGGTGAAAAAAAAAACTGCAAGACCATCCGGCTGGGAACGAATAATAAACTGGCTCATATTTTCATCTGTAATCACAGGTTAACAAACCTGATTGAAGGGTTTTCTTTTATATTTCATGTTTCTGTAATCTCAATCTAAACTCAAGTACTGATTCTGATTATTTGTTGAATGTAATTCTGCAATGCAATCCAACTTGAACCCAAACCAACATTACTGACAGTAAATACTTTTACATTGTTACAAAAAACTACTACTTCAAAGAAATGCTTTTTGAAACTGTATTCAAAAATCCTTAAAAAAAGCTATGTATCATGGTTCCCACAAAAAATATTAAGCAGTGCAACTATTTCAACATTGATAATACTAAGAAAGTTTCGTAAGAATGATTTCTGAAAGATCACGTGACTCTAAAGACTGGAGTTATGTCTGCTCAAAATTCAGCTTAGCAATCACAGGAATAAATTACGTTTTAAAATATATTAAAACAGAAAACAGCTATTTTAAATATTTAACATCTGTATTAATATTTCATAATATTCAAGTTTTACTGTATTTTTATTAAATAAACACAGAATTGGTGAGCAAAAGAGACTTCTTTCAACAACTTCCAAAATCTTACTGACCCTAAACTTTTGAATGGTAGTGTACTTACATAATATAAGAATAGTAGCATACAAATTAACCTCACTAAAAGCTTTCTATTCACCTGTCAGAATCAAAAGCCAAAGAAAGAGAAAAAGTAGGAGTCCAAAGTGCCGTTTGATTGACAGGTGACATCCAGGTGAAGTCGAGACTCTGCCTTGTCCATTAAGGACGAAAATGCACCCTGCTGCTCTACCACAGACACAAACACATGCACATAAAGCATGTACACATACAGATCTAAAGAGGATCAGTTTATTTTAAAGTATGCATTTATTAATTTCTAAAAAAAAAACCTTTTAATTTCTAAAAAACTTTTTGTTCCTCAGTCTTACTCTCACCCACAGTCTGTTAAGGAAGAGGAGATAGGGGAAATTTTTGATCACAGAACTAAATGCGCTCAACCAAGGAGGGCAGTCAAGGATGAGAAGGAGAAAGGGGTGGGAGGCGAATGAGGGGAATGGAGACACACGGAGTGTGAGAAAGCAGGGGAGGAGGGAATTAGAGAACGGGAAGATGAGAGATAGAGGGAAAATTAAGAAGGGCACGAATTAACTAAACTCACAGAGGCAGCAGAGGGCTAAAATGAGGGTGTCATTCTACATCAGAGGTTTTGTTTTGAAGACAAAATGTGTAATGTGCTTTCAAATGCGCAAAAAAGCTACAGAAATATATATATGAGCCAGTCAATACCAAACAACACTTGTGATTCAGTTCCTATTTAATGAGGACGTGAAGAGACATTAAATGACTGAATCTCACCAAGTGTAAACACTCCCTGACGGCCAGTGTAACGACGACAAAATCTGTGTTCGTTTATTAAAAGTCATTAATTGTTCATGATCATCCATTATGGTGACTTTTATTAGTTAGCATGCCATGTTGATTGTTAAACAACACCAGACGTATGAGGTTTATTAATACTTAAACTTCACTCAAAGATCATCAATTACACATTCTCAAGTTGTTTCAAATCTGTATGAATTTCTTTCTTCTGTTGAACACAAAAGAAGATATTTTAAAGAAAGCTGGTAACCAATCAGTTGCCAGTAGCCACTGACTTCCATAGTATAAAAAGCGAGTTTCTTAAAAAGAAACACATACACACACTCTAAAAAATGCTGGATTAAATGTTTTGACCCAATCTTCTGGGTAGATTTATTTAACTCAACTATTGTCTAAAAATTATGATATGGCTGCTTTGAAATGAACCTAAAATCAGACACATCATTACTAGAGGCATCAGCAATAATTAAAATGTGAACATTTATTAATAAGCAATTTGAATATGTTTATTATTTGATTAATATTTTTTTCAACTTTAGAAGAAAATGAAGCAATGTTCATTTATTGAACATATTAATAAATGCCAACATCCAACCTATTTTTTGGGTTCGTTTTAATCAAGATATATAGTAATTTTTAAGCAATAGCTAGGTCAAAACAACCCAGACACTGGGTTTGTCCATATTTCACCCGGCACTGGTTGTTTTTAACCTAGCATCTTTTAGAGTGCAGGTTTGCAAGTGTGAGTAAATTATGATTTTTTTTTTTTATCTTTAGATAAATGTTTCTTTAATACTTGAAGAAAGGTATCTATTAATACTGTCATTCTTTTTAGTTGTGCCACAAGAAAACTACGACATTATTTTCACGACATTAACGGATCTATGGCAATGAAAGAACACCAACGTTATCTCACAACCACTGTTGGGCACGGTATTTTAAAAAAGTAATTAGTTATAGTCACTAGTTACTTCTTACAAATAGTAACTGAGTTAGTAACTGAGTTACATCATTATAAAAGTAACTAATTACCAGGGAAAGTAACTATTGTATTACTTTTTTTAATGTTAAAATATGTAAAATAACTTGAATGCCCTCAATAATAAATATGGCAAATGAATAAAACATTGTACACTAATCTACACTGTTTTAATGTTGCTGTGAGACAATGTGAGAGACACCTTTTAGGGGCTAAATATCACATTACTGGGGTTGCTTCAACCCTCGGTGAGGAAATTAAAAACATCCTACTGGCAACGCTGTTGTCGCACCAGTGAGGTCTGTCTCGTTTTTTCCCGATGAAACTGCAAAGGGTCATAAAAACAAGAAAACAATGTGCTTTTGTAAAATAAATAAAATAAACAGGGTGATCTCTCTGCAGTCTCAGTCTCTGTCACCTCTCCTTACAGAAATGTGAATAAATCAACCTGAATCTCCACGAATACCTGCCTTACAGACATGAGAAATATATGTATAGAAAGCTTGAAGTTTAAATGAAGTCACGTCGAAAACAAATATTTTTTGAAAAAAGTTATCCATATGATACCAACGTGAGCTCCAGTTTTTACCGTCTAAACTCATCTCTAAAGTAATCACGCCCACAAGCGGCTCCGCTTTTCAAATTTTAAACATTCACGTGAGACGTGTGGACATGTAAGTAAATGCCCACCTCCATTAACAAATGTGAAAATTCATCAAGTTCATCTCGGCTACTTTTTAGTTTGTAGAAGAAGACGTGCTGAGAGGAATAAAGCCAGAATTTAACTCAGAGGAACGCAAAGCGAAAATTGTAGTAACGCCGTGTTTTATTGTTAGTAACAGTAACAGCATTGTAATGGCGTTGTAATGGGGGAAACGGTAATTTGTTTGATATGAAAAAAGTAATGCCGTTAGTAACGCTGTTTATATATAACGCTGTTATTCCATTATTGCTCATGACCAATTTGTACATATTTTACGAAGTGGCTAATTCGTAAGAATCCATATGACCTCACTCGTACGATTTTGTATGATTTGTCTAGACCCCATTGACAGGTAGGTTTAGGGGCAGGATTATGGGTAGGTCATTCATACGAATTCAAACAAATTAGGGAACTCGTAAAATACGTATAATTTAGCAAAAATATTATGAATATTATGAAACTAATTAGCCACCTATGGCAAAATATGTACGAACTGCCATGAAATCGGGTTAAAAACACAAAAACGATCTCAAATCTTTCACTCTGGTTAGCATGACCCAGCTAAGTGCTAAGAGATACCATAACACCACTTTCTCCACTGATGTCCACTGAACCATGTTGTTAAAGCAACATATGAATCTCAAATATTTTATTACATAATAGTAGATATGTGCTTATTTTAGAGGGCTTTAAATGACGAGATGCTTGAATACGCTACAAATGGAACCTGTTTCCACTTCTGCAGCACTTCACATCACAGTGCAAACCATGAACTCTTAATATCAACGATTAAATAGTCTGTGACACTGACAATTAAATCAATAGTAAGTCAATCGAAATTCTTAAGGAAATGCTATTGAACTGTCAAATGCTGATGAGATATGATCATTGTACAATTCATACAGCCCTCATAAAATGCTCAAAGGATCAGTGAGAAGATACAGCCCAACACACACACACACATATTTCACATCCAATTGGTGGCAAAGAGTGAGTCAGGTATATGTAAGCCATTACTTTAGCTGGAGAGGCCAGGGTAATTATGGCTGGCATTTTGACAAGTGTTTGGTGGAGTGAAGGTCAACTGTGTCTGCGTGGGAGATCTATGCTAATCTGCCCAGCTGGAGCGCAGACGAGCAGCCCCTGCACCGCAGCACTGCAATTACAGAGAGAGAAAGAGAGAGAGATAGACAGAGCAAGAGAGAGAGGGATGAGTGGGTGAGGAAGTAAACACGGCAGATATGTCAGAGATGTTGACGGATGTGAAGAAATGTCAGCAGGAAAATAAAGACAACATGAGATTGAGGGAGTACAAATCAGATGAAGTAACCAGACTCTTAAACAGATGCCGGCTCAGTTTAACTTCCTCAAAGCCAAGCGAGGGGCAAGGGAGAGAACGATAAAGAGAGGAATAAATGAGGCTGCTGTCGCAAACTGTCACTTTGACCTATGTTAAAGTGAGAGCACGGCCATTATTGTTCTGGAAGGTCGTGACCTTTGACACGATAGCAATCCGGGTCATGATTCCTCTTACTCTGTCTAACCTTTAATATATTTTTCCTTTTGGCACACTGGTCACTTTTTTCTCTGTTTTCTCTTTTTAACTGTTTACATGACCTGCTATTCTGGCTCTTTCTTCATTTTTGGCTGTGGTAGCAGGTGTAGATGGCCTTGACAGTGACTCTGATTATATTCCTGGTGGGACGTGACCATCAGGGTTCCATGTTCCATCTGTCCTAACCTGTCCAGACGCTGACCCATCCGGGGTTCTCACGGCCTGGGCGCAACACCCTGGTCAACCCCTTAGAGACCCCCAAGATCTCCCCCGCAGATATGAAAGACCAGACTAAGAGTGGTCGTCTCTCCACCCACTAGCCTGACACACCCTCATGTGATACCCTCTTTTTCTCACACATCAGCACAAAGAAAAATAATTATAAAGAATATGTATTTATAATGTATAACTGGTACAATGGCCAGTGCTAATGTATCTATATGTGAACATGGACCACAAAACCATAAGGGTCAATTTTTTAAAATTAAGATTTATTCATCATCTGAAAGCTGAATAAATAAGCATTCTATTGATGCATAGTTTGTTTGTTAGGATTATACAATATTTAACCGAGATACATATAAACACATATGTGACCCTGGACCACAAAACCAGTCATAAGGTTAAATTTGTCAAAACTGAGATTTATACATCATATGAAAGCTGAATAAATAAGCTTTCTATTGATGTATGGTTTGTTAGGATAAGACAATATTTGGCTGAGATACATCTATTTGAAATCAGAAATCTGAGGGTGCAAAAAAGTCAAAAAGACTGAGAAAATCACCTTTAAAGTTGTCCAAATTAGGTTCTTAACAATGCATATTACAAATCAAAAATTACATTTTGATATGTTTACAGTAGGAATTTTACAAAAAACCTTCATGGAACATGAACTTTACTTAATTTCTTAATGATTTTTGGCATAAAAGAAAAATCTAAAATTTTGACCCATGCAATGTATTTTTGGCTATTGCTACAAATATACCCCAGCGACTTAAGACTGGTTTTGTGGTCCAGGGTCACATATAAACACATACACGCTAGCTATCTATCTATCTATCTATCTATCTATCTATCTATCTATCTATCTATCTATCTATCTATCTATCTATCTATCTATCTATCTATCTATCTATCTATCTATCTACATGTATTTGTAAAACAAGTAAAAAACACTCTCCTTAATAGCAAAACATGCAAATAACACCAAGCATCAACCACAGTGAAAAACCCTCCTCCTTCCCCAGTTCCACCTGTATAGATCTGCCATGGGTTAATATATATGCTATTTGTGCAGCACCAGTATGTCTTAAATACTTACATCACTGTATTTCCATAATGTAACATACTTTGGTTAAAACTCCTCAATGGTCGTGTAAAACAACACCCTTTTTACCATCAAAAACAGCTCTGTTCACAGTGACCCATTTCAGTGCATGTCTCTTTAAACCCCTCTCTTGCGTGTTCTGTGTATTTTATGGTGTGTTATCATCAAAAACAAAACTAATCTATTAAGTCCTCAGTGGCTTTGATGTGAGGAGAGAAAGAATTTACTTTTACATCCAACTACAAACACCTGCATTGCTTTCAAGATGTTGTTGTTGCTACAGCAGCTTAAGAAAATGGCGGACAGTGTAAAACTGCTAATAAATATGCTAATACGGAACAGTCCATCAGCGGTCGTGGCCGTGGCCTGAGCAGAATGATGTCATACTGCTCAGAAAATCAAAACGGCTTGATAATTGAGACACTTTAGGTTTTGTGGGGATTACAAAAAAGAGTGAATAGATTTTTATCATTGTAGGGTGGTTGTGTCCACACAGTGCCAAGACCCATTTATATGCAAACTGTGAATTTTGCAACCGTTTTCCCCTTATATTAGCCTATTTTATCAAATTGATAAGATAACATTAAAATGTCACAAATATCGGGCTATACTGATATGCCCACCATATGGCACATCCCTAAAATTTACAAAACCAGAATAATCCTCACAACAAAGTATCCCTGTGCCTGCTGTCATATATACCAACTGAAACACTGAGACTGAAGCAGAGTTTCTCCAGAAGAGCACATCCACTCTACAAAAACACTGCCTCACTCACGCACACTAACATTCCTCCCACACAAACATTCCACTTTAAGGTGGCTGATGCACAATGCAATCTGTTTTATCAAAAAAGCCTTTGCTCCTCTATCACAGGAAAATCTACACTGTCGCACGTTCCCTTTCAGCATATGAATTTAGATGAGACCATTTTCTCTCGTGATTGATATGCGGCATTATGAGTTTAATATCGTCTGATCAGAGCATCATAAAAAATGCACCAGTGTACAACAGACTTTAATGAAATCTCACCCAAAAGACAAATGATGATGCAGAATGCCCCTTCTTGAAAATGTAACTTGCAGTTCTCTTGAGAGCATTTTTCAGAATGTCATAACAAATGAACAGGATACGTGTGTGTGTGTATATATGATTTTTGTGAATATGCAAGGTTGCAGTCATCCTGTTGGATCATCTGTCGTCATGTGCCACAAAAAGCAAAATTCAACCAAACAGAGAAGGTCATTTTTTACAATATATTTTTAATATATTAATTATTAATTAATATATTTATTTTTAGAAAAAAATGTCATTAATTTATAACTTAAAATATAATATTCAAAATAAATCTATGCATTTTGATAGTTTAGCTATTGTTATTATTTAATTAATAATCAAAGAAAAATCTAATAATCACTCAAAGAAACACATATGTATTATTCTATGTAACTATATGCATCACATATATTTTTTACATGTTCTTAATTAGAAAGGATTTCATAATAGCGATATACCACAGATTTAGATTCCACTCAAAAAATGTGAATAATTAAAATTCTATATAAATGAATATGACTAATTGAATTATTATATAATAATCATCATGAATTATAATTAGCTAAATAATAAAAACACCAGCAACCTTCTGTCTCAATTATCTTAACTAACTAAATAAAATGAATCAAACAAGGACAGATATAAATAATTTTTCATATGCAGCATAAAATAAATTTACAGCTCAATACACAAAACATTAGATCATTTAACCTCTGTCCACCTGTAATAAATTTTACAAATGTTGATGTTTAGATGAGATTTAGTGACATGGATGGTCAAGAGGAAAGGCAAACGCACACAGCCAAACACACATGACAAAGTATAAAGATAAAATAAGGCACATAAATTAACTTGGGGACTGCAAAAGGTGAGGAGGAGCAGAAGTGGGAGACAAGCAGAAATGAAATGTGACAGGCAGATAGGAGAAAGAAAGCATGTTAGAAAGAGAGAAAAGAGAGAGCGACTGAGAGATGAAGAGAGAGATGACACATTGTAAGATTACACTGTGCAGTTTAGGGTGCCATTTCATCAACACTATGGATGAATCAATGGCCCGATAAATGATTGTGAAGGACACACACGCACGCACATACACAGGCAGATAAAGCAGGGGGTTCATCTTTTGTTTTGAGACCAAGCAGGGATTACCATATCCAGTCTTTTGTCCAAAGCTTTCTTTCCAGATGAATAGAGTACAACAGCAAATTCCTCAATCCTAATGAATGTACCCCAGACCCCCCATAAAGCCCTTCAGTTAGTTGCTGTGTTGCTAGCAGCTTGAAAGACTTGAGCACAGCTTTGCATCAGAATACCAAATCCCTGCCCATATACATAGACCCTACAGGATACAAGCCGACCCATCTATACCGCTGCTCCTCCACTGGAAATAGCTTGGCAGGAAGTGATTATTTTTTTGTCAGAGAAAATTAATGGTTACATGTTTGTGAAGCCATGGCTACAGAAATGAGGTGTCATGAACCGCTCTGACATACAGTACACTTCAAAACCACTTTTGAAAGAGTGCAATACATCTAAGGAATAAGAGCAAAACTTTATAATAACTACATGCTATACAGCATTTGCAGTGTGTTTGTTCTTTTATAAATACTGTGCATTTGCATATTAACACATGATATGCCATATGTTCATCATATTGTTTTAATGTATCAGTATACATACTGACTCTGTGTGCATAAATTACATATAAATGTATTTTATCCAGCAAGATTCTTCCTGACAAAATTTTAAGTATCACTTAGTGCAGCAATAAAGGCATGCACATTTGCAATATTTGTTTTATTTTATTTTTTTGATCAAGGAATTTTGAGGATGGCTAACCTGATTGACCTATATGGCACAGATATATGGCATAGACTTTAAAAAATAAATAAATTTGCAACTAAAATTATAAACTATGTATTACTTGTATGTGCATTTTGATATGTTAATAATAACGCAAGAGCAAATGTTTGTTTATTAAATAGCTAACAAATCCAAAGTTCTGTCATGAAACTCTAGATGGCGCAGTACAACAGGTCAACTCAATCTGACATAATGATATCATTATAACATGGCGCAGCTGATTGGTTCTTTTTGTATCAGCAGCCAATGAACTTGCTGCTCAACATATAGCCAACAATACTTGGCTAAAGCTTGATGTAGCAGTTGCAGCATGCTACAGAAACCCTCCACCTCCCCAGCTCCTGTATAGATCTGCCTCGGGGTGATTCATGTATGCTATATATGGGGGATCTTTAATACAGTGGCTTGCAAAAATATTATTTTTTTCACGTTTTGTTATGTTGCTGCCTTATGTTAAACTGCTTTAAATTATTTTTCCCCACATCAATGTACACTCCATACCATAATGACAAAGCAAAAACAGAATTGTCACAACTTCATAAATTTATTAAAAATTAAACAACTGAAATACGTACATTGCATAAGTATTCATACCCTTAACTCAGTACTTAGCTAAAGCATCTTTATAGCCTTAAGTCTTTTTGGGTATGATGCGACAAGCTTTGCATATCTGCATTTGGCAATTATCTGCCATTCTTCACCTCACCTCTTCACCTCTTATGCTCTGTCAGGTTGGATGGGGGCAGATGCACATTTTCAGGTTTCTCCAGAAATGTTTAATTGGGTTCAAGCCCAGGCTCTGACTGGGCCACTCAAGGACATTCACAGGGTTGTCTACAAACCACTCGTGCTGTGTGTCTAGGGTCATTGTCCTGCTGGAAGTTGAACCTTTTGCCCAGTCTGAGGTGCTGAATGCCCTGGACTGGGTTTTCATTGACGGTATCTTAAAGTTTTGGTGCTGTAGCGTCTGGACCAATCAGACATAGTTATTTGTTACATTTAACAAATTATCCTTAAAACCAACAAGCCAAATTTAGGTTGGCGTTCTAGAAACAACCCCAATTCGACCAACATTAAGGCAACTGGGCCTTAAGGGCTCAGTTGCCAGGGCAACTATCTGATAACACCAGTTTTACAATCCAAAAGAATGCAGCAACTATCTCCACATATGATCATGGAGTTCAACTAGAATGAACATCACCATCATGTTCTTGGTCACCTGTCTAACCAAAGCCCTTTTCCTTCAATTGCTCAGTTTCCATCAATTGCTCTAGGAAGAGTCCTGGTTGTTTCAAACTTCTTCCATTAAGTGTATTGGAGACTAAATGCTTCTGTAAACCTTCAATGCAGCAGAACTTTTTAACTCTTCCCCAGACCTGTGGCTTGATGGAATCCTGTCTCTGAGCTCTACAGGCAGTTTTTTGACCTCAGGGCTTGGTTTTTGCTCTGATATGCATTTTCAGCTGTTAGACCTTTTATATAGATATATGTGCCTTTCCAAATCATATTCATTCAATAAAATTTGCCGCAGGTTAACTTTACTCAAAGTGTAGTAACATCTACAAGCAATATGAATGCCCCTGAGCTAGAAATAAAATTAGAAATAAAAAACTGAAAAGATCCTGTTGCATAAGTATTCATACCCTTTTCTGGGACACTCGAAATTTAGCTCAGGAGCATTCATATTGCTTCTAGATGATACTACACTTCGAGTGGAGTTAAACTGTGGCAAATTCATTTGAATGAGCATGATTTAGAAAGGCACACACCTCTCAGAAAAGGTCTAACAGCTGAAAATGCATATCAGAGCAAAAACCAAGTCCTGAGGTCAAGATAACTGCCTGTAGAGCTCAGTGACAGACTTGCGTTAAGGCAATGATCTAGGGAAGAGTTCAGAAAAAAATCTGCTGCATTGAAGGTTCACAGAAGCATGTAGCCTCCATTATCCATAATGGAAGACGATTGGAACAACTAGGACTCTAGAAAATGTCTGCCAGCCCCCATCCAAGCTGACAGAGCTTGAGAGGTGAAAAGGTGAGGCAAAGAATGGCATATAATTGCCAAATGCAGACGTGCAAAGCTTGTCACATCATACCCAAAAAGACTTGAGGCTGTAAAGGTGCTTCAACGATGTACTGAGTTAAGGGTATGAATACTTATGCAATGTACTTATTCCAGTGTTTTATTTTTAATAAATTTGTAAAATTTGCAAATCTGGTTTTTGCTTTGTCATTATTATGGTGTATGGAGTGTAAATTGATGTGGGGAAAAACTCATTTAAAGCAGTTTAACATAATGCTGCAACAAAACAAAATGTGAAAAAAATGAAGGGGTATGAATACTTTTGCAAGGCACTGTACATTACCAAGCTAAACCCTCCAAGAGTTATCATGATAGAATTGAAAAATCGCAAATCCTTTATGAACAGGGGTAGTACAGAACAAAGTGCAATGTTGGAGTATACAACTGGCTAGTACAATTTATAATTATTAATGCGTGTTTGGTATTATAAACCAATTGACATTAGACATTTATTGGAAACAAATCACCTCATGAGCTGCTGTTGTGAAAGCTGTAAGGGCATTTTAGACATCTAGTACATACACCTCCCTCTTCAGACAATCTCTCATCTTATCATCTATAACTTTTCAATAACTGCTGTGGTATTTCAGTTGTTTATTTTTTTTCCTTCTTACATTATTAAATTCAGACAGACACACTTTATTGACCTCGAAAGGGAAAGACAGGAATTAAATGTAAGTTGACATATTTGTATGACATACAACAACAACAAAGACAAAACACATGGGAGCTACTGTCATAGACAGATGCTTGTGGCAGAAGCAGAGGAATACTACTAGATAAGTGGAACACGTTCATTTCAGACACCCATGAAACCATTCTCCATTTTGTGTGTGGCTGAATAGAGGGGGGTTATATGTACAAAAAATAATCCTGTCTAACATGCTGATCTAATGTTCACTAATGTGCTTAGGTCAACAGTACATGAGATTATAGTGTCATTTGGAGCTACAAAACAGCTACTTACATGCACAAAAGACTAATGCCTTTCAGTGCGTCTAAAAATCAGACCAATTATGCCACATATATTACGGTTTTTGCACAAGATTTAATACACAAAATCAATTCATTTAAGCTACTCTATAATAAAACTTTCTATATCCTTTGAATATTGCAGTAAGCATTGAAGACGTTAAATAAGCAAGTCAGTTTGTGTTGTTTTAAATGTAAAAACACTGCTTCTAGAAATATTTCAGCAAAACCAAGATTTAGATTATGGACATATAAACACATATTAATAGTTACAACCCAAACATAATCCTCATTACTCCACCATATTTCCACTGAACACAAATACTTTGAAGTTGCTTAAATACCTCAGGGGTGTATGTGATGTCAAAGGCACAAAAATTGGAATAAATGATTAGGTGCGATCAGTGGTGTGTATACAGGAGTAATAAAGTGTGAGGAGAGATCCTCTCTGTTTAAATAAAGTAATAAATTGGTATTCAGGCACCAGGGTTTTCATAATTTATCTGCCGTGTGAAAGCGGCTGATCATGTTGACTTAACATTTTGTCTGACATTTGGGTCTGACGAACCCAGCCATTAACTCTCTCAACATGCTACAAGAGACTCTCAAAGGGAGGAGAGACTAGAGATATACACACTCATGTAGACGCACGTACACAAATAAAAGTCGAAATTCACACCACAGCAATTGGACAAAATTGGGCCGCATTTCCATAGAAGCCAAGGCACAAGCTTTAACATGCACAAACACATCTGCTCACACAGAGCCAATCATAACCGGGTCGAGAAGGACGACATGTCCAAAGACAAGCCACAAATACACAAATACCCTCATGCATTATTTGTGGAACTGAAATAAGTGCATTTACTACCGAGGTCAAAACGCTGACAATCAAATAAACAAAAATCTAAATTTTCATTAAATGCACTTCATGTACTGGCTTGTTGGTTGTATGTCATTATTTCAATGAGTGATAGTGAAAATTATTTGTAGCAGGAGATAGATAAACAAAGAGAAATAAATAGAAAGCCCATAATGAGTAAGTCAAACTGTGATAGAATTTTAGCACATACCCATAGTATATATTTTTAAAACACTTCGGTATTTCAGGTTCAGTTTGTGAAATATTTCCCTTGTGTAACTCGTCTTATCTGTCAGGAAGTACAGACAGGCATGGGACAAATTCACATGAATCTGTTTTCCCTGGAAGTAATTATGATGGATCAGGGGAATACAGACCTTATAATGTCAGATTCCTTTTGTTTTTCCCTTTCATTCGTCGCCCTTTCTTTTGTGCATTAAAGATCATATATGAAATCCTGAGTGTTAAATGTTAAAACAGTGAATGAAACAGAGAAGCAGGACTGCAGGCAATTCTTTTCTACTTTATGAATTAAATTTGATCAATTCCTGAAACAATGCTGCATGAATGAAGTGTCCTGTTCCAATTTAATTTCAACTGACATAACAATCAGAATGCACAACTGCAATTCAAATTCAATTAATTCACTTCAATTTTAAGAAATTCATGTCGAAGTTTCATGTCAAGTTAAAGTTTAAAGTTACAAACAGCCAAACAAATCGATTATTGTCAGCAATAAAATTTGTCTTTAATTTACATATACACTACTGTTCAAAAGCTTTTTTTTCCCCTTATGTTCATCAAGGTTGCATGTATTTGATAAAAAAAAAAAAAAAAATACAGTAAAAGATAGGGATGTAACCATAGCAAATCTCACGATACGGTATCTCGGTATGACCACAATACAATATTTATTGTGGTTTTACTATTATTTATTTATTTAAAAAAAAAATTAAGACTTGGAAAAAAATTTAAAGTTAAATTATTCTATCTGATGCACTTTGAGAGTTCAACACGAAGAGCTCCAACCCATGTCCTTAACTAAGAAAACTTAAGTCAGAAAAAGTCAGTGAATTGATTTGTACCTGAGCTTTAAATAAAAGGGTTGAGTCCCCAACCCTTTTTTATTTGTGGTATACTGTCTCAGTCTAGTTTACATTCACACTGGTGTATTAGGAAGCCAAACCAATTAGAATATAATAATATGACAACAATTTTATTTTATATTATTGTTATTTCTTTGACAGTAATAGCCATATATTGTAAAACAATAACACTCTAAACTAAATGAAAATTAATATTTCATAGGTATATTATTTTTGCTTTACACTACAGTAGGGAAATTACAATACTTTATTTTCTAATTTCTACAATTGAAAGAAATATTTTGAATTTGGACTGCAGTAACTTTACCCATGTAAACAGCTACCTCTCAGCAATTCATACTACACTTTTAAGCATTTATTTTGACGGAAACGGCAGCAGAGCTTTTGTTTTGATGAAAAACTCAGCTTCTACGAAAACAGGCTTACAAAAGCATTACAAGTGAAATGCTGTAATCATTTGCCGTGAAAATAAAGCATAACTAGTGGCCATTGCATTCCCAAACATATGCTAAACTCAACACATGCAATAAACAAGATCACTGCATTCATTCACTGTGAACTGAGCCTTTCTGAGGCGCGGAAAACACCAGATCACGAGCTGATCGCCTGAACGAAGTATGCGCTTCGTTTTGAAACACACAGTGAAAACAGACTTGATGAAGTTATTAAGCCATATTGTGCTTTGGGTTTTAGTTCATATGACAGAAACTGTGCTAAAGCATAATGGCCCAAAATACAACTTTAAAGACCATTTATGTTGGAATAAGAAGTTTAAATATATTTTAAAAACAACACTGTTTGTCCAGAAGACTTATCGTTTTATTGAGATATTGAGACAGTTTTACGATACTGATAATCCCATACAGAAATGTAATATACAACATATATGTCCCTATATCAGAAGTGCTACTCTCATATATGTTAAATATAGGGCAATATATTATTATCACATATTGTCACGGTTCATGCATCTGCCGTGTTCTCAGGTCTTGTGATCATGTGTCTGTCTGTGTTGTTTATCAGTGTTAATGACAAAGACAGGTGAATGCAATCAGGAAGTGCAGTGTAGGGAAGGGAAAACAGCGACCCCAAGTGGCTGAGGGAGGCCCCACAGCCCAGATCATGACACATATATCCATCTTCTGGATATATGTAGATATATGTTTATAACATATATGAATTTCCCATAGTACAATTTGTATATAAACATATATTGGAAGTATATATATGGTCAACTTTTATACGGTATTGCATGTTATGACCATATATGTTTACAATATATATTAAAATTGTATATTGTATTATATGATATGACCATATATGTTAACAATATATATCAAAATTATATATGGTGCTCTATGTTTTGACCATTTGTTACCAATGTATATATTGAATTAATGCAAGTTTATTAACCATTTATGCCTAAAAGATTCTGCTTATTGTAAATCACATAACAAAATAATTTTTGCTTAACTGTTTCAATTCAGTTTTCTGGGGGGAAAATAGAGATGAATACATGACCTGTTCAAAAAATGTCAATGTACTAGTTACTTGTAAAAGGAATGTATTATAGAGTTATTGAAGGGGGAAAACACTTGTAACTGTTTGTCCATATGTGCTCTCATCATCAATGAACTAAAACGCATTTCATTAAAATACATGAGCGATTGTGTGCGAATGTCACAATACCGCTTCTGCGCATGCGCCAAAATTCAAACACACCCGCGCTAACGGCAGAGTCTGAGCAATGGCTGGGGCTAAACAAGTCATCTGCGGTAAGATGTTTTTCTTAGCAAGTGGAAGGATAACAAATGTGCCAACACCTTCACATAATAAACGACAATGATTTTATAGACGGGCACGAAGATAGACCGACATCAACTGAGTGGAAAGGATGAAACGCCTTTGAATGTGGCAGCGGTGCAGGTAATGTATGCTAATTTACTCAACGCTTTATTCCTACACTAATATTACATTAAGTGTTATATGATTGTTTTGGTCTGCAAGCGCCTCGGTCTCTACATAGATCAGCTAATGTTTTAAATATTCCCTGTCATTGTTTTATATATGATGTTATGATTACAGCTGCATAGATGTGTTTTGCAATTTGCTCGCATTAAAGTTAATTTTAGCTATTGGGTAGGTTAATGATTAATCTGTATGGAGATACTGTGAGCTCTTTGTTTTCACTGGATAAGCAATGCCACATCTGGAAATTATTTAAAGCTGTCTGACAAAAATAACGGATGAAAATTATAATGTTTATCTCTGAGATGTAGTCTAGACTAAAACTATAAAACTGCACAAAATGGAATTATTTAAATACGAGCACCTTGAATGCATATAGTAAATTACAGTACTTGGTTATATTGCACCAAGTGCATTGACATGTCAGTGAGATGCCTAGAGTGGGTGCATAAGCACATGCATGTGTATATTGCATAAAGGTACTGTACACTAAAGGATGTGATTATGGGGTTTTAAAAATATGGTTAATCTATCGTAGTAAATTTTGTTCATATCTTTGCTGATAATTGTGCTATTCTTGTTTGTGTCCCATGAATAGGTAATGAGTCCCGAAATTCTCAGAAAACAGAAATGGAGGCTGAACCTGCAGATGTGGATGGTAGTGATGTGAATGATGGAGCGTCTACACAGAAAAGGTTAAATATGTAAACAAATCAAATCAACAAAATATTTTAGTTTAAAATGTGTCTCCATGTACTATTTAATAAAATTCTAGTGCATTTAATCTATTAAATAACAGTAGAGTGAGCGAGTTTTTGGATATGGTAAGATTAAACTTATTTTAGTGAATGAAGTGCCACATTTCAGTTATCATTTTGTTAGGGTGGGTACACAAAATATTATTTTATCCTTTCTTCTAGAAAATCATCAATCTATCTGCTTTCTAACAGCTTCATAATGCCGTAAACATTTATCTTTAACATGGCTTTAAGCACTATAGATTATTAAAGTTTCACTTTCACTGTGACAAAGGCAGTAAATGTGGTGCAGGAAACTATTAAAGTAGTATAACTATTTAAATAGATAAACTGTTCGGCATGATGACGTTTAAAGCCTCCGACAGGGCCTGTAGTCCCATTTAGTAGCATGTTAGCAACCGTATTTTTTAAGAAACATATAGAGACATATTATTTGAATGGGCATGCAGGCTGTGCTCTGTTGTTCTGCCATGTCCTTGTGGTATCTGGGAATATTTTACAACTACAACTTATAATTATTACATAAATAATGAGTATTCTGCAGTTTTAAAATAATGTTTAACTTTTCCAACTATGTTTAATACTCAGTATATTTGTCATCTTATAGTAGTGTTAATTTCGTCAGACGAGACGAGACGAAATATGTTCGTCAACAACCTT
The DNA here is from genome assembly GCF_049309525.1 of Garra rufa. NCBI lineage: Eukaryota > Metazoa > Chordata > Actinopteri > Cypriniformes > Cyprinidae > Garra > Garra rufa. Next base: position 30,286,762 of record NC_133363.1, read on the forward strand.
TTTTTTCATGACTAAGACGAGACGATGACAAGACTGCACCACTGTCCAAAAACGCTGACTAAGACTAAATTAACATGCCTTATTGTTGACGAAAAAAGACGAGACGAAAATGTTTTGCATAAAATAAAAACTAAGATAAAATCTCTCTTCATTTTCGTCTACAATCGTCTCTGCTTTTTCATCAGCTGTTACGGCTTTAAAATATTCAAACTGGCTGGCGCTGAGCCAGAGACGGACGAGCTCTGCGCTTGTCATATAATCACAACTATGCAGTGTTTTTAACCACATAACGCTTATTTTAGGTTTCAGACATTTAAATACTCATATCACATATTCATATCACATACACATAGGCTAAGTAACTAAAAAGTTCACTCTATTCCTCTTCTAGTTCACCAGCCACCTACTTGCATGTATTTCGGGAGAAACGGATGAATGTATATGTGCTGTAAATACGGCTGACAGGACTCTCTGAACAGCAGCGCGAACAAACATGGCCGCGCCCATCTCACGTTACAGATTACGATTCAGATCATTTATATAGGGTTTTAAACGACGAAACATACTAATTCACACATATTTGTGAATCGGAATATTAGATTAGAGTTCATGGCATGGTAAGCAAGTGTGTGAGTATTCTGGATAAAAAAGGAAAAACGAAATAAAAGCGATCTATCTGTCATACAGTGTTATTGTGTCTGTGTTGTGTCACGTGACAAGCTTGATGCGTCGCCATGGAAACAATAAGGACGAACGTTCTAAAATAACGGTCGCTTTAAAAAAAATCACTCTCAGGGGTCCGCTAGAATATTTTAAACTCACCACTGAAAGGGTTAATCATTTGTGAATGTGTCTCCTAAATCAGAAATTGAAAACCAGACACGTTTAACATTTGCATTCAACAAAAATCCTTCAACAAGTGTATTTTGTCAGGTAATTATGACATTTAACCAATGTTTGAGATATGTGAAACACTTTTTTTACTGAAATGTGTATCAGTAATAATCTCAGTAATAATGTGTTATTTTAAAAAAAGACTACAATTTTTTGACTAAACCTAGACTAAAATATATTGAGTTCTTTTTTGACTAAAACTAGACTAAAATTAAAAGACTTTTAGTCGACTAAAACTTGACTAAGATACCTTGAGTTTTCTTTTGACTAAAACTAGACTAAAATGACGAGACTTTTAGTCGACTAAAACTTGACTAACAAAAAAAGATATGTGAATGACTAAATATGACTAAAACTAACAAGGACATTTGGCACAAGACTAAGACTAAGACTAAATTAAAAATAGGTGACGAAATTAACACTATCTTATAGTAGTTTATCACTTTAAGATACAGGCACAGTTCTAATTAAAAAGCAAAATTAAACTTTGGTAAAATGTTGGATTGCAAGACTTAAGTAGGTTTTATATTTTCATATATCATCATGTTGACTAAAATCAAGTACATGGTTCAGAAAATGTATTGTAATTATCTTATAAAAGTCTAACTTTTATCTTTTTTTCTTTCTCTTTTCTTTTTTTTTTTTACAGATGCTGGAATCCAGAAATTTCTTCACCCGGGGCTTACTGGGGATGGCAATAAACCAAAAACTAACCAAGCTGTGGGAATACAAACCTGTAGACCTTGATGTTCTGTTTCTTATGCCTGTTCAGTGTTTTGATCAGTTATATATGTAATTGTTTCTTTTTTTCTGTTTGATTGTGCAGGTCAGTAACATTTTTTTTCCTATTTAAATCAATTTTGTTTAAATAAAGATGTTTCTTTGTGTAGCTTACTGTACCATTTAACATTTGTGACCCTTGAGCACAAAACCAGTCTTAAGTCGCTGGGGTATATTTGTAGCAATAGCCAAAAATACATTGCATGGGTCAAAATTTTTGATTTTTCTTTTATGCCAAAAATCATTAAGAAATTAAGTAAAGATTTTTTTGTAAAATTCCTACTGTAAACATATCAAAATGTAATTTTTGATTTGTAATATGCATTGTTAAGAACCTAATTTGGACAACTTTAAAGGTGATTTTCTCAGTCTTTTTGATTTTTTTTGCATCCTCAGATTTCTGATTTCAAATAGATGTATCTCAGTCAAATATTGTCCTATCCTAACAAACCATACATCAATAGAAAGCTTATTTATTGAGCTTTCATATGATGTATGAATCTCAGTTTTGTCAAATTTAACCTTACGACTGGTTTTGTGGTCCAGGGACACATTTAAGGCTTAAGGTGTGAAATGTGCAATGCACTGCAACTTTGTAGAGTGTAGTGTCTCACACGTGTCTACAACCTGTATTTAAAGATCAAAGATCACATATTAAAATATTAAATATATGAAACCATATATTTCATGCATATGTGTAATTTTTATATATAACGTTATAAAAAAATACATATATCTCACATATATTAATAATTATATACATTCCATATATGGCAATACATGTATTATACATACATAAACATATATTTTTGTATGGAGTAGACTTATATGTCAATATATGAAATTGTTCCATTTTCTAATAGGAATCATATATGGATATGGCACATATAGAACATGTATTTAATATAAGGGTATTTCATAATAAGCACATATGTTACATTTCTGTATGGGATACTATTACATTCCTAGTAAAAGAGTAGTATTGTGAAATGTTATTATATAACTTCTTTTTGACTAACTGAATTTTAAAATATAATCTATTGCTTTGAAGTCATTACTCCAGTATTCAGTATCACATGATCCTTCAGAAGTAATTAGATTATGCTGATTTCTTATTATTATCAAATGTTAAAAACAACTACTTTTGTGGAAACAGATACATTTTACTCAATATAGATATTAATTTCTTACAAAACCGATTTTGTAAAGATGAAACAAAAACAAACGTACTGCCCCCAAGTATTTGAACAGTAGTGTATATATTTCTTTATATATGAAAAAAAATTACAATTATGGAGTAAATCTACCAGAGTGTGATTAACCAAATTCTACTTTCAGTTATTCCAGTTCCAATTCATCAATTTTTAATATTGTTCAACCATGGTATTGTCCAATACCTAACAATTTATATACCATAATCCACAAGTATCCATGCTATTACACCCTTAAGAAACACCAAGAACATTTAAATTTTAAAACGATAATAATTTGCAGAGCCCATTTTAATTTAAAAACATTAATAATTTGCAGAGTCCATTCTAAAACACTGGTGCAAAACACCAGCAGGGAAAAGACAAATGAAACACCCATTGAAACTACAACAGCGCAGTGCATACGCTTGTGCTTATCACATAACAGTGATTTCACAATAGCCTTGATAGCTGTTTTTGCTTGATTTCATGCTTTTCCATGTGTAAATGTGTGTGTGTGTGTGTGTGTGTGTGTGTGTGTGTGTGTGTGTGTGTGTGTGTGTGTGTGTGTGTGTGTGTGTGTGTGTGTACCTGGTATTCATCACGTTGTGGGGACCAAATGTCCCCACAAGGATAGGAATACCAGTAAATTTTGACCTTGTGGGGACATTTCTCAGGTCCCCATGAGGAAACAGGTTTATAAATCATGCACAATGAGTTTTTTTAAGGAAGTAAAAGTTTGCACAATCTCCTGTGAGGGCTAGGTTTAGGTGTAGGGTAGGGTTAGGGCGATAGAAAATACGGTTTGTACAGTATAAAAACCATTACGCCTATGGAATGTCCCCATAAAACATGTAAACCAGTGTGTGTGTGTGTGTGTGTGTGTGTGTACCTGGTATTCATCACGTTGTGGGGACCAAATGTCCCCACAAGGATAGGAATACCAGTAAATTTTGACCTTGTGGGGACATTTCTCAGGTCCCCATGAGGAAACAGGTTTATAAATCATGCACAATGAGTTTTTTTAAGGAAGTAAAAGTTTGCACAATCTCCTGTGAGGGCTAGGTTTAGGTGTAGGGTAGGGTTAGGGCGATAGAAAATACGGTTTGTACAGTATTAAAACCATTACGCCTATGGAATGTCCCCATAAAACATGTAAACCAGTGTGTGTGTGTGTGTGTGTGTGTGTGTGTGTACCTGGTATTCATCACGTTGTGGGGACCAAATGACCTTGTGGGGACATTTCTTAGGTCCCCATGAGGAAACAGGCTTATAAATCATGCACAATGAGTTTTTTTTGAGGAAGTAAAAGTATGCACAATCTCCTGTGAGGGCTAGGTTTAGGTGTAGGGCGATAGAAAGTATGGTTTGTACAGTATGAAAACCATTACGCCTATGGAATGTCCCCTTAAAACATGTAAACCCAACATGTGTGTGTGTGTGTGTGTGTGTGTGTGTGTGTGCATACAGATTTGAACTGTGTGTAAAAAGGGGGTTTAAACCTTGAAAATAACTAATGCTGCAATCAAGGTCGTGGCACTATGAGAGGATTCTTCCCCAATGTGTCAGGAGATGATCGGAATAGCAACTAGAATGCAGTAGCGGAACGAGTGGTGTGTGTGTGTGTGTGCATGCACTTGTGTTTGTGTGTACCTGCCACTCTGGCTAGCTGGGCTGTGCTGATGTTTTGAGCATTGGGGCGCACTCGAAAGGTTACTGCTGGACCTAGAACCCTGAGAGACACAGAGAAAAGAGAAGAGACAATAAAGAGAAAACAAGAGGAGAGAATGATTAACAGAACAGCAGTATGCAGTGAGTGTGATGAGCAAAAACTGTTGCAGCTGTGAGTCATGAACATAATCTTTTATCTTAAAAAAAATACATTGTTGCAGATGCAGTCAACTGCAACACCACAAACAGCGGATCACTAGGGAATATTGCGTTTTGGTTAATTTTCTTATGACAGATCTGTGCCGTTAGCTTCCTTCTCTGCTTCTGACATAAATTGACAAGTTTTTCCTCCATGAAATAAATCCTCACGGGAAACCTGATGTTCTTAAAAGTTGTCTAAAATGTTTAGTGAATCAACACCATTCAGCAAACAGGTCTAAATGGAAAAGTAAAAAAGTAAAGAAATCATTCTTTAAAGAAAAAATGCTCAGAGACATTGGATTTGAATCTTTTTGCAGTATTTGAATTGGTGATCCAGAAATGTTGTGCAAATGCATGATGGCATTTCGTACAAATGGCATTTGTGATTGAGCCAAACAGCTGTCTGGGTGAGATCCCGGCAGCGCTTCTCATTCATTTATCTATTCTAACAGAGAATCCTGTGAAGTATAATATTTCATGGTGAATTGAAATGATTTTTAAAAATGCTAAATATATTCAAAACTGACACAGTTAAAACAAACCGTCACACATCCCCTCACGAAACAGAGAAACAGACTCAGGCAAAGGAAGAGAAAGATCTGCAAACTGGCACGCCACCACGACTCCAACACAGACCCGCAGACGAGCTACTGTTCATCTCAACATGTCTGTTTTTCAGTTAAAGATGACTAAAGCACCGAATGGGATGGTTAGTTTACAAACATGCAGTTGTCCTTCCCAGTTTCGTATTCTGAGGCAGATGCATTTATCTGGGACGCAGCTCTGAAGCAACTCCCACTGTGGGCCAGGGTGAAGAGAGGGTCACAAATGGAGAGAAAAAATGGGATTGAAAAAAAGAGAAGAGGGGAGAAAATAAAAGAGAAAAAGAGAGAGAGGTGGAAGACTGGAGGAATGAATCTGTCACCAGAACAAAATCCCATTCACACGTCAGCAAGTGGCAAGAGCAAGTCAAAGGTAACCTTTCATCCTCCATAGAATTAACACACACAGACTCCCAGATAGCTAAAAGATAATAGAGCTTCTAGACTTTCACGTCTCATTTTATTCACATTATATTCTCAATTATTGTAATCCGTAGTTCAGTGTCAAACCATCAAGACACACTTTCAGTTTTAAAAATAATATCCAGAGCAAACAGTAATCTACTAAAACAGTAATCTATTTTAAGATTAATTGTTTTGAAAAAGGAAGTTGTGTTGTATTTAATGTACTTTTATTTATAATAATCAAATATTATTTAAAATTCAGAGGTCTGTATAATGTAATTTTTTTCATCCTCGTATAGGGGGATAATTCGTCCAAAAATAATATTTCTGATTTTAATTACTCAGCCTCATGCCGTTCCCCACCTGTAAGATGTTTTTAATGAAATCCGAGAGCTTTCTGACTCTGCATAGCCAGCAACAGGACTTTCACGTTCAAAGCCCAGAAAGGTAGAAAAGACACTGTTAAAACAGTCTATGTGACATCAGTGGCTCAACCTTAATTTTATAAAGCTACAAGAGTACCCTTTTTAGCACAAAAAAAAACAAAAAAAACAAACAAACAAAATAGCTACTTTATTCACCAATTTTAACCAACATAGGCTTATTGAAACTACATGCCTCTGAAAAAACTGCAGGTTCCAGTTAAAAATTAACACTAGAGGCTGTAAAACTCAGATAACTTTTATTCCTTTTCACATAAATTATGATTTACAGGTAGAGAGTTTTGATTAATAAAGCCTAATTTTCACACAATGACTTGCAGATTATTATGTTATGACTTGACAACTATTTTAACATCCTGCACGATTTGAAAAACTGTTTGACAAAACAGCTCAAATAAAAAAGGAAGTTAAAATAGCATGGGTGCATCAACAAATGCATTTTTACATGACTTTTGCATTTGTTAACACTATCGGTTAGGTTTAGGGTTGGGTTTTGTGTAGGGGATATTTCCAACATGATAGAACATTAACCTTCAGCGACACTCCCCAGATATTTGAATTCTGAACAGCCGCAATACGTACCTCAAGCAGCGTGATAAAAACGCAGCAATACGTGTCTGTACCAACGAATAAAAACATGCCACGGTCACGTATTAAACTTGTTTTAGCGCCACACTCTTGACATTTCACTTTGACATTGCTGTGAAACCTGCAGTAAGGCATGTAATTACAATGTTGCAGAAATGTGTATAGACGCACATATTTTTTTTAAATGAGTCTGGGTTGATTTTAACCATGTTAAAAAATGACTGTAAATTTAATGGTAAATTTTTTTTAAAATGCTACAGGAAACAACTGTTAAATGGTTAATGGTAAGCTCCCCTACTAAATACGGTGAAAAACAGTATTGAACATGGCATGTAATTTTACAGTAGTATACCGTTTTCCGAAGTGAAAAAGAATGTACAATTGACAGTAAACAACCATAAACTGACATTCCCAGAATTCACTGTGTTACATTTTTTAAATATGATGTTGTTGTTTTTTTGTTAAAATAATTGTTTCTTCTTAGTTTTTTTGATCAGTTTTGTACATTAGGGTTGTATGTTACATCTAATGTTGTTAAATTAATGTTTATGGCATTGTTGTAGTTTCATGAGTGTTACCATGATAGTGTTTAATGTTTGTGTGAATGACACTGTGCACCTTCTATATATGTTAGTATTTAAAAGCTGCTTGTGATGGGCTTTGGTTCATTGTGTGACTTTCTCATTACCACATATTTTTGGTGGTTATCAGTGTATTACAAAGGTACAAAACAGATTTCAGTACTTCAACAGGTTGGTACATTAACATTATATCAGTATTTAACTGTAAAACTTAAAACCTTGTTACCATATTTTTACGGTAAAATTCTGGCAACCACAGCTGCTGTTTTTTACTGTAAATTTTACTGATTTTTTTCTTACAGTGTACCCATCTGGGCCTTGAACGTAGTTGAGTTGCTGTCTGTGCAGGGTCAGAAAGCTGTTGGATTTCATCAAAAATATCTTAATTTGTGTTATGGAGATTAACAAGGTGTTTGTCACGGATTGGCCAGGTTCTTCCACCTCCCTCACACAGCGATCACTCTCACTCTCACTTCTAATCACACGCACCTGCAAGCAATCAACCCCTGCACATATAAGCACGCCACACACAGCCATCAGTGTCCGGGCTCGTTAGTTCGAAAGCGGACTCATCGTGTAACTCCTTCAAGTTCACGAAACCTACCTTGCTACTTACCTGTGACTACTTACCTGTATCTCTGCTCTGTTCCAGTCAGTCTGTCGAGTCGGCCGTTTCCAGTCTCCAGTGTGTGAGTGTGCCATAAGTCAGCGTCTTGTCACCGCCGGCGTGCGGGTGAATATCCTGTCGAAGTCCTCCTCTCTCCGTTCCTGCAAAAAGGGGAATTCATCTCAGTTCATCTACCAAGCCATTCAAGTATCTATATTCATCTAGACAGTTCAACTTACCCGGCTCTGCACGTCATCATCTGCATTGCTCTGCTGACTATCAATAAACCTTGTACTTATTCACTTACCTGTCTCGTCGGTCTGCTTCCTTAACAGAAGCCCGGACTGAAAACAGCATCAGCATGAGCAACATGGATCCATTTCAGGAGCTAGTGGACTCGTTGCGAAAGGTATTATTAGGATCTTCAACCTCCATTCCCTCAGCACCTCGTCCCACAGCTCCACCGGAACCCAGCACTTCTTCGGCACCCGTTCCATCCAGTCCCATGGCCCGACCAGCGCCCTACTCAGGCGGGGCGGAGGAGTGCAGCGGATTTCTTTTGCAATGCTCATTGATTTTCACCATGCAACCTGCTTTATATCCAACAGACCAGTCTAAGATCGCGTTCATCACATCTTTACTCACTGGACCCGCTCTGAAATGGGCTGACACCATCTGGCGCCAAGCCGGGCCAGCAACCAGTACCATCCAAAATTTCATCGCTCACTTTAAAGAGGTTTTTGGAAGTTCAGATGAGGCGATCTCCGCCGGAGAGCAGCTCTACCACTTGAAACAAGGAGGTATGACCACTCAAGAATATGCATTACGTTTCCGTACTTTAGCTGCTGCCAGCGGATGGAATGAGCGATCGCTGTTAACAACGTACCAGCTCGGTTTGGAACCCAAACTCCGTTTACAGTTAGCAGCTCTGGATGATTCAATGGGTCTGGAAAAATTCATTCAACAATCACTTCGATGTTCCGATCGCATCCAGTCTTATCACACCAATGCTGAACCTGCTGCTACTGCACTCCTCCGTTCGCCTGAGTCATCCATTCCTCCAGAACCAGAAGCCATGATACTGGAAGCTGGCAAACTCACATCAGCTGAGCGACAGAGAAGGCTGACCTGGGGTCTGTGCATGTATTGCGGGGCCAGCGGACATATCCGTGTTAACTGCCCCATTCGTCCAGTTCGATCCTTGGTGAGTGGTCTGTGTTCTGAAATTGAAAATCTTCACCCACTGACTACCAATGTTCAGTTGTCCAGTCTGTCATTTTCCATTACAGTCATGGCTCTCATCGACTCCGGGTCAGCAGGAAATTTCATCTCGGGCACCCTCTGTCGCCAGCTCCAACTCCGAACCGAAGCCTCGTCTGCAGTTTACCAAATCGAACCCATAACCAGCAAAATCACCACCCGTACACGGGTCCATTGTAAGTGTGAGAACGTCATCCTGCAGATCGGAGTCTTGCACAAGGAATCCATCCAGTTTCTGGTTCTGGAGGGCGCATCCATGGACATCATCCTAGGGCGCCCGTGGCTGGTGAAGCACAATCCCATCCTCTCTTGGGGCAATGGCGAAATCGTGAAGTGGGGACACGGATGTGCCGCTAGCTGCTTCCCAGAACTTCCACGTCCTGTCATGAAATCCTTACCTCTGTACGTCACGTCTGTTGAAAGCCCAGTCGAGAAACAATCTATCCAGATCCCAAACTGCTACTCTTCCTTCCAGGATGTGTTCTGCCCCAAGAGAGCTTCCCAGCTACCTCCACATCGGCCATGGGACTGCGCCATTGACCTAGTTCCGGATGCTCCAATGCCCAGAGGTAAGATCTACCCGTTATCACTTCCGGAGACTAAGGCCATGGAGGAGTACGTACAAGAAGCTCTGAGTCAGGGGTACATTCGACCATCCACATCACCTGCAGCATCCAGTTTCTTCTTCGTGGCCAAGAAGGATGGAGGGCTGCGGCCATGTATCGATTACCGGACTCTTAATCAAGGAACCATCAAATTCCGATACCCACTTCCTCTCGTCCCTGCGGCCCTTGAACAACTCCGAACGGCCAAGATATTCACCAAGTTGGACCTCCGCAGCGCCTACAACATGGTGAGAATACGTGAGGGGGACGAGTGGAAGACCGCGTTTGTGACCCCAACTGGCCACTACGAGTATCTCGTCATGCCCTATGGATTGGTCAACGCCCCCTCCGTATTTCAAAATTTCATCCACGAGGTACTCCGGGAGTTTTTACATCACTTCGTCATAGTCTATATTGACGACATCTTGATCTACTCCCAGAGTGAGGCCGAACACCGCCAACACGTTGCGGAGGTCCTTCAGAAACTTCGGGAGCACCAGTTGTATCTCAAGGCCGAGAAATGCTCATTTCATCTGCAGTCCGTCCAGTTCCTTGGGTATGTCATCGACCAGCAAGGTGTTCGCATGGACGAGGGGAAGGTGTCAGCAGTCGTCTCCTGGCCAGCACCCACCACCGTCAAAGAACTCCAAAGATTCCTCGGCTTTGCAAATTTCTACCGTCGTTTCATCAGGAACTACAGCCTAATCACTGCTCCTCTAACCAACCTGTTGAAAGGAAAACCTCGGACCTTCCAATGGACTCCAGAATCTGACGCAGCCTTCCAGTCCCTCAAGGCCTCTTTCACGCAAGCTCCACTCCTGACTCACCCTGACCCAGATCTCCCTTTCGTGGTCGAAGTGGACGCATCCACTACTGGCGTCGGAGCTGTCTTGTCACAACATCATGGTACTCCTCCACTACTCCACCCATGCGCCTACTTCTCGCGGAAGCTCAGCCCAGCGGAGAGGAACTACGACATCGGCAACCGCGAGTTACTGGCCATCAAGCTCGCCCTGGAGGAGTGGCGGCATTGGCTGGAGGGAGCTCAACACCCGTTCCAGGTCATCACGGATCACAAAAATTTGCAGTATCTCCGAGACGCCAAGAGGCTCTGTCCACGACAAGCACGTTGGGCCTTATTCTTTTCCCGGTTCCACTTCAAGATAACCTACCGTCCAGGCTCCAAAAATGTCCGAGCAGATGCTCTCTCTCGAATCCACGACACTCAAGAGTCTCCGGAAACGTCCACACCGATACTTCCAAGAGATATCATCGTCTCCCCCATAAACTGGTCCAATCCTCCAGCCGTCGCCACTCCAGCAGCCAGATCTCCGCCGGGCTGTCCACCAGGTCGTCAATTCATCCCTCGGGAACAACGGGTAGATCTTATCCACTCGACGCACACATCCCTGGGCACTGGACATCCAGGGGCCAACAACACCCTCTCGCTGCTTTCAGAGCGCTTCTGGTGGCCTGACATGGCAAGGGATGTGAGGCGATATGTCCGAGGCTGCAAGGAATGTGCCATCTCAAAGAGTCCACGACATCTACCTGCAGGAGAGCTCCATCCCTTGCCCGTCCCGAACCGTCCCTGGTCACACCTAGGAGTGGACTTCATGACCGATCTCCCCCCTTCCGATGGGAATACTTGTATTCTAGTCATTGTGGATCGTTTTTCCAAGTTCTGCCGACTCCTTCCATCTGAAGGGTCTCCCTACTGCCCTGGAGACCGCTGAGAAGTTATTTGACCACGTATTCAGGTACTACGGCATCCCTGAAGATATAGTATCGGATAGAGGACCCCAGTTCATTTCCAGAGTTTGGGAGGCCTTTTTTCAGCTCCTAGGTGTGACCGTAAGCCTCTCATCAGGATACCACCCTCAGACAAATGGACAGACCGAGAGAAAAATCCAGGAGGTGGGACGGTTCCTTCGGACCTTCTGTCATGGTCACCAGGACTCCTGGAGCCAGTTTCTGGGCTGGGCAGAGTACGCCCAGAATTCACTGCGGCAACCCACTACAGGACTCACACCATTCCAGTGTGTGCTTGGCTACCAACCGCCACTCTTCCCCTGGAATGGTGAACCATCACAGGTGCCCGCAGTGGATCACTGGTTCCGGGAGAGCGAGAGAGTCTGGGACGAGGCTCATCACCATCTCCAAAGAGCAGTGCGCAGAAACAAGGTCGTCGCTGATCGCAGGAGGATTCCAGGTCCCACTTATGCTCCTGGTCAGAAGGTCTGGCTCTCCACCAGAGACATTCGTCTGCGCCTGCCCTCGAAGAAATTGAGTCCCAGATTTGTTGGCCCCTTCACCATCGTGGAACAGGTCAACCCCGTCACCTACAAACTCCAGCTCCCACCTCAATACAGGATTCACCCCACATTTCACGTCTCACTTCTGAAACCCTTTCACTCTCCTGTTCTTCCCTCCACAGAACCTGGCCACGAAGAGGAACCCCCTCCCCCCTTGGTCCTGGAGGAAGGTTCCATCTATTCTGTTCGAGAGATCCTGCAGTCCCGACGTTGCGGTGGCATTTTGGAGTACCTAATAGACTGGGAAGGATATGGACCAGAAGAGAGATCGTGGGTACCCAGAGGTGACATACTAGATCCTGCCCTTCTGGAAGATTTCCACAACACCCATCCTGACTTTCCAGAACCTCGGGGACGAGGTAGACCACCGCGACGTCGGAGATCTCGGCCCTCAGGAGCGGGCCCTGGGGAGGGGGGTAATGTCACGGATTGGCCAGGTTCTTCCACCTCCCTCACACAGCGATCACTCTCACTCTCACTTCTAATCACAAGCACCTGCAAGCAATCAACCCCTGCCAATATAAGCACGCCACACACAGCCATCAGTGTCCGGGCTCATTAGTTCGAAAGCGGACTCATCGTGTAACTCCTTCAAGTTCACGAAACCTACCTTGCTACTTACCTGTATCTCTGCTCTGTTCCAGTCAGTCTGTCGAGTCGGCCGTTTCCAGTCTCCAGTGTGTGAGTGTGCCATAAGTCAGCGTCTTGTCACCGCCGGCGTGCGGGTGAATATCCTGTCGAAGTCCTCCTCTCTCCGTTCCTGCAAAAAGGGGAATTCATCTCAATTCATCTACCAAGCCATTCAAGTATCTATATTCATCTAGACAGTTCAACTTACCCGGCTCTGCACGTCATCATCTGCATTGCTCTGCTGACTATCAATAAACCTTGTACTTATTCACTTACCTGTCTCGTCGGTCTGCTTCCTTAACAGTGCTATGAGTTTGGAAAGAATTGTCATTTTTGAGTGAATTATCCTTTTAAGCCTTCTAATATGTACAAAAACATAATTCCCCTTACAAATACATGCCACTTATATTTAGATTCCGTACACTAATTTCCACCTATCTTCTGCTTTCCCCACTACACCTGAGCACACACCTTTGTTTGGCTTCTGGAAATTTCAGTATGAAAGCAGTAGCTGTTAAAGCTAAATAAACACAATGGTCCAGACTCCCGTTTATAACAGCATCAGCGCTGATAAGTTATCAGTAAAATGCCACCAATGTCCAGTGCACAGAGGGAGGAAAGCCATAATGTAACGATAGCGCTTCTGTTCGGCTTCTTTTGCACCATGGGGGAGAGTGTGGGATGGAGATGATAGGTAGACTATGTGTGTGTGTGTGTGTGGGCTGTACAAGAATACATAAGCGAGTGAGAGAACGAAAGAGAGGTAGAATTAGTGTAAATGAACGTGTGTGTGTTAATGTTTCAATGTGTACAAGAGAACAAGACTGTCTGATTGCAAATCCGTGACTGTGTGTCTATGTGTTTTTCTGTGCCCCCTACTGTCTACACACAGTACAGCCCTTACGTCATGTCTGGAGTTCAGAGAGGTGCTATGCTGACTCTTTATGTAACTGCAACAGCGCCGTGTTTGAGCGTACAAATGTTTGCACGAGGGTGTGCTAAATTTTCGTGATCTTTGACTGCTTATATGGTCATATGAGCAGAAGCTTGTTCTGGACTGTGTAGTCTGCTTGTACACTTTTCTAGCTGGCTTATCTTTAGTTCAAAAAATGCAGACATTACCACATTATGTTTTATATAAGAGTGTGCATCATCCAGTACACCTTTCCATTATTTCTCAGAAAAGATGAAAAGCATTAGATGACAAAAGATACATTAGCAGGTATCTGCGTAAATAGATACAAGGCCCTATTCAAGAGAGGAAATTAATCATACGCAGAGACACAGATCACCTGGACAGCTCTCAACTATACACAAATATTATACTTTTCTATTTTAGTGAGGCCTGTAAAGCATGTCTTTAGCAATATCTTGTTTTTATTCTTGCACGTACCAATAGAGAGGAAATGAATGTGTTCCTCAACTGATGAAAAAGTACCTCTTTCATTAATACATTTATATATGCTTGATGCCGTTAAAACGGCGAAATATTTTTGAATGTTTTTGAAAGAAGTTTCTTATGCTCACCAAGGATGCATTTATCTGATTAAAAACAATAAATAAATAACATTGTGAAATATTACTACTATTTAAAAGAACTGCAAATGGGTATTTTGAGAAAGCAGTTGGGTTAAATGTTAAATGTTTAACACAACTTTCTGGGTAATTTTATTTAACTCAACTATCATTTAAAAATGACTATATGCTTGGCTTAAAATTAACCCAAAATAGGTTGTAAATATCACAAAAGACACATAATTACTAGAGGCATCAGCAATCATCAAAAGGTGAACATTTATTAATAAGCTAAAATGTTTACTCTTTAATTATTATTTCCCTCTCAGTCGGTCTCTCGACGTCACGTCAGAGGCCGACGAATTGGGGATATCGCTTATAGAATCCTCTTCGTGTGTAAACTAAACGAGCCAATGCACATTGGCATGCATGATTGCATCCAGCTGTCGCTGATCACAGCGTGAGCATAAATAGGCAGCCGGTGCAATGCATAGACAACCTTTCGCTTCAGGGCCGATCTTCTCTATGAGACGGAACGAGCTATACTTCTACAAAGAAATTCAACTCTACAAGACTGCGTGTGTTGGCGGCATGGCGCGTCAGCGGTGGTGGTCTCCTGTGGGTGGAAAAGCGCACAGTAAAGGACTGCACTACCCGCCTTCTGTGTCGCAGCGACCATCTCCCCTGTGCGCTTCAGCACATAGAGCAGCTTACTAAAAGAGTGACACGGGTGAACATCTTTTTGAAAGACGAGGCGTTTAAAAAGAGCAAAATGCCGTTTCACCCGTGCGTTTCTGGATGCAGTCGTTACCTGGCACCAGGTGATGGTCACGATCGCTGTCTGATGTGTCTGGGCGTTGAGCACGCTCAGGCAGCGTTCGTGGATGAGTCATGTCGTCATTGCGGCGGCATGTCCATCACGGAGTTGCGGACCAGAACTGCCAGTTCCTCTGCCCAGATCTACCGTTCCCCCTGGCAAACGCCGGGGAGACTCTAGCTCTGGCAGGGGGCTGACTGGTCTGACGGTGACGGTGGGGAGCTTCCAGAAGGATGTGCTGGACCTCCTTGTGGGGTAGCACTCATTACTTTTGGGGCTCCCCCTGACGACCAGATGTCGATCGCGGCATCGGGGGGTGAGCCAGACTTCTCGGGGGAGGATGATTCCGGATCGCTGCCGTCCACTGGGCGGTCAGCGGTGCCGGATACCGACCCTGAGATGATGGCTATGCTTGCCCGGGCAGCCGAGAAGGTAGGGCTTGAATGGAACCCTCAATCACGTCCCAACCCTTCTCGGCTAGACGATTGGTATCTTGGGTATCTCAGCGCCCCTCCCTGACCGAGGGTACTCTCGGCACGGACGCTCTGGCATGCAGCTGGCCGCGGGGTCTGCGCAAATATGCGTTTCCCCCAGTGAGCCTTCTCGCACAGACACTGTGCAAGGTCAGGGAGGACGAGGAGCAGGTCCTGCTAGTAGCACCCTACTGGCCCACACGGACCTGGTTTCCAACTAATGCTCCTCATGACAGCCCCTCCCTGGCAGATTCCTCTGAGGAAGGATCTACTGACTCAGAGACGGGGCACTCTGTGGCACCCGCATCCAGACCTCTGGAAACTGCATTTCTGGTCCCTGGACGGAACGCGGAGGTTCTAGGTGGTCTACCCCAAGGAGTGGTAGACACCATCACTTTGGCGAGAGCTGCATCCACGAGACATGCTTACGCCTTAAAGTGGAACCTGTTCGTCGAATGGGCTCTCTCTAGAAATGAGGACCCCCGAAGATGCCCGATCGGAGTCGTGCTCACCTTTTTGCAGCAAGGATTGGAGCGTAGGCTGTCTCCCTCCACCGTTAAGGTCTATGTAGCCGCTATCTCTGCAAACCATGACCCCGTTGAAGGAAGGTCGGTGGGTAAGCACTAGGGCTGTGCGATATGGACAAAAGAAACCTATCACGATTTTCTTGAACAGTATTGCGATTTTGATTTTAATCACGATTTTGACACAGACATGTTTTACAGTGTGAATCTAAAACATTTTTTTTAAAGGAAAACAATTAGATCTTTAACAAAGACCTGTAACATGTCTCTAAAACAGAAGGCAGAAAAAAAATCACCTAGCAGGTGAAAAAAAGTTAGGAGCACCAAAAAAAATGTAGGCGCACCCAATTTCTTTTTAGTAATGCACTGATCTTGATTCTTCATGGCTGATTCTAACAGCAGATGTTTTACAAGCACATGATCAAAGTAGGCTACTCTTTCAATATTCAAAGTGCAAATAGAGACCGAATTTTTCAAGCATGATACAGAACTATAGACAACTGCACAATATATTTTGCACAATATATTTTTTATAGCCCACATACTAATAACTGCCTAGATATTATATGTAGCCTAATTTACGCGCATTGAGAAGTCGCTCTCTAAACGCGGGATATTAAAATTGCTTTTGAATGCGCGTCCGCATTTTATTTTGGTTTCGTTTTAACGATCTTGCGAGACTCTCAAAGGCGCTGAGCGTGCACTCTACAATAAAAGAGATTATTATAACAAAACCATTTGAAATATGAGAGGACACAAACAGGATTTTGAAAAGCATGTCCCCAGTGAAAATTACGCCCCTGTGTGAGTGGAACTCTGCGCTGAGTTATCATCTGATGTGAATGAATGCCGCGTTGTACAGTAATGTATATGGACACGAAGGCGCCAGAATTGTGTCTGACAGAATGTACGCTATAGCACGAAATATATTATATTTCTTCAAAAGCGGTTTCTTGAGACCTTTTATTTTTCACAATCGAAAGAGAGAATGGCGAACCTGTCACTGTATCAGCTCACAGCAGTCTGTGCAGTAGTTAGGCTAGCGAAAGTTTTGTAAAGAAATGAAACCAAGTCGGACCACAACAGTGTCTCGCACTCACACGAATGGTCCCAAATATAATTTCAGGTCATGCAGATTAAATTTTGGGAGCATATGCGACCAAAACGTTCACAATTTCGAGTCCTGCCTAGTAAAGGTAGAACAAAATGTCTTAAGAACAGACCTATGGCAAAAAGTAAGTATGTGTGTGCGTGCGTTTGAAAAAACAACAACCCAGACCACAGTGTCCCACACAAAAACAATTAGAACACTGGCAGAGTCTAGCTGCTTTCTGCTAAGAAAACCAGCGTTACCATTTCTGGTTTCAAGCATGAACGTTGGCATGTTCTTGCTCTCTGTTTAGGCGCGCTGTGTTGTGATCGGTTCAAATAGCATGCTGCAGGAAAAGTATCAGTCGAATGTGTGCCAAAAATCGTGCTGTACGGCGATTTAGAAATCGTGCATGTTCACATCGCGATTTCGATACGATTTTAATTAATCGCACAGCCCTAGTAAGCACGACCTGGTCATCAGGTTTCTCAGGGGAGCGAGGAGGTTAAATCCTCCTAGGCCCCCCTCCGTACTCTCTTGGGACCTGTCTCTGGTGCTCACAGCACTACAGCGGGTCCCCTTTGAGCCTTTGCAGTCAGTCGAGTTGAAGTATCTTTCTATGAAGACTCTGCTCCTGCTTGCACTGGCCTCCATCAAGAGGGTAGGGGACCTGCAGGCGTTTTCGGGACGACTCGTGCCTTCAGTTCGGGCCGGCAGATTCCCAGGTAACCCTGAGGCCCCGGCCTGGCTACGTGCCCAAGGTTCCCACTACTCCCTTCAGGGATCAGGTGGTGAGCCTGCAAGCGCTGCCCCCGGAGGAGGCAGACCCAGCCCTAGCTTTGCTTTGTCCCGTCCGAGCATTAAGATTATACGTCGACCGGACGCAAAGCTTCAGGACCTCAGACCAGCTCTTTATTTGTCACGGAGGACGGCAGAAGGGGAATGGGGTTCAATCACCTCCAATCTTCCATATGTCCTAATTTGAGCCATGTGAGTATTGCTCCGAACCTGTGTTGCGATTGGCAAACAGCGTAGACCGCGTTCCGCCCTGCTGCGGCCCTTCCCAAAGCAGCAAACTAGATTAAAGTGATTCTTACGTTTTAAATATGGATATTTTTCTTACAAAAACACATCGGATCGCTAAAGGAGGCTTTTACCGACCACCCCGGAGCCATGTGAGGCACTTTTTTATTATGGATCGACTTGTTTTGGACTGATGAAGCGAAACACTCGTCTATACCGTTCAGTTCTAAAGCTTGGGAGATCGAGGATTTTTTTTTATGTAACTCCGATTGCATTCGTCTGAAAGAAGGAAGTCATATACAACTATGATGCATGAAAGGTGAGTTAATGAAACGGATGATCATCAAGTCAGTGTTGGTGTTTACATCAGCCGCAACTCTGCATGTGTTTGAAACCTCTATAACACACGTCAATGGCGCGGCTCCAGCACGGCTACCGGAGCAGTTTGCGGACACTTTAGTTAAAGCTGAGATGACCTGCGGCTCGTTGAAGCATCCTAGAAGCGGCTGTCCATAATACGTGCTAAAGTTAGGCGAATCCCCAACCCACTAACGAATTGAATT
The DNA here is from genome assembly GCF_049309525.1 of Garra rufa. Lineage (NCBI taxonomy): Eukaryota > Metazoa > Chordata > Actinopteri > Cypriniformes > Cyprinidae > Garra > Garra rufa. Next base: position 30,305,539 of record NC_133363.1, read on the forward strand.
TCTGTAGGCGGGATACCGCGTTGTGACATCATTCCATGCGGGAAAACAAACGCTGTAGTCCAAATGAGCCGTTCGTTGTAGTTCTTGAAAAGGGACTTTTTAAGAACTAAATATCTCCCTTTGGAGTGGATTTGTAACTTTGTAGATGTTTTTTATGCCCAAACATACACACCACACACTGGCTAAAGTTCAAAAAGTGAAAAAGCATAATAGCACCCCTTTAAAAAAAACACAACTTTTTAACTTTAATTTTAATAATGACCTAGTAAATGGTAAAATTAACATCAACTAAGATTAATAAATGCTGTAGAAGTATTCTGCCCTCCAAAGGCAAAGTGCAGTAAGTATGCGAACACTGAAACTGAGAAAAATGCCTTTAAAGTTTTTTGACAGCTAGTCAAACACTCTCGTTTCTCTGAAACAACATTCTCGTTTCTCTGAAATGGGACAAAATTGAATCAGGAGACTTTGCCACGAGACAAAACTGTTGTCACAAAGTCCATTTTAAGCCTTAACTCAATTTTGACCAAATGTGTAGTTACTGCACTTTGGCTTTGGAGGGCAGAATTGTTCATTCTTAGCTCATGTTAACTAATGTAGTTAACTAATGTTAACTAGTAAACCTTATTGTAAAGTGTCAATGTATTTCCTTTATCCTTGTATATAAAGCTGCATTTATTCAGTATGTGAAATGCAACAACAAGTTTCTCAGCAAAACACAAGAGTGCCAGAAAGCATTTGTTGCATTCCAAACAATTAAACCAAAAGCGGCCTTTAATCTGTGCACTCGTAGAACATCGGTTATCATCAGAAAATGTGTTGTAATTGAACTGAAGTTTACCACTACAGGCAGGTCAGAATAACACACACCTACACACTCTGAGATGCATTCTTTCTCTCTCTCCCTCTCTCCGAACCATTTATTTAAAGCTTGAACTTATATACACAGAATTCAGAATACACTCATAATCACTGTGCTGTCACTTGAAAATAAGTACTTAGCCCAAACTATACTGCGAAATGGAAAAACAAAACAAAACCACAGGTTGAGTGTTCCATTAGTGCCATTAGTGTGTCGACCGGCATGAGACTGTCTTCAACAAGTATGTATGCGTGTGTGTGTGTGCGCACACATGCACTTACGAGAGCTGTAGGAAGTCTGTTACATGAAGGCTGACTCTCTCAGCTAAGAGCTCCATGAGGTTCAGCCCCTGATCAGTGGACAGCGAACTAGGAATGGGCAGAAAGGAAAAGAGAAAGAAAGAAAGAACAATTAGCAAGATTTGTACATTTTTACAAGAATGTATCCAGCTATGGGTGTCATATCAGACACAATACTGAAATAGTGAACAGAGCTCACAGGAGGTATACAGAGAGCAGAGAGTGCATAAAAACACATAGGGAATAGGACACAGGTGGCTTGTATGCTTTGATAAATCACCTGTATTTTCCAGCAATGAGGCAAACAATAAGGTGTAAATGGAATCCCTGTGAAGTGTGATGTCTTTATGATATGGCCACGCCAGCCCGAGTTAAAACACACACACTCGCTCACACATCAGAACACGTGCAAACACACACGAAGCGGCTCGCACACATGCCTAAAGAATGATATGCATCCAAATGGAAGCGTGCTGAGAAAGAAAGTGAGAATTAGAAGATGCTAGAGTGCAACTGTTTCCTGATGCTTTTTCACGCCTAACGCTGCCTTCCAATACACACTTGCACACTTTTAAATCTCCTTTTTGAGAATATGCCTGTGTGTTTTCAGGTACTCCAAGTTAAATGGGATTGCAGTAAGTGGGTCTCTGCAAGATACATCAAGTTATTGGAGATGCAGTGGCTGTGGATGCCATCATCTTTCGCTTTGAGATATGTATACAGTACAACACACACAACCATTTACACACTAACATAATATACAGAGAGGACGAGTGAGGGAAACCAAATAAATTGCAATATGGAATGCAGTAACATAAACTGAGCATGAACACTGAATGACATAATGTGCCCATTATGCATAGAAATCATAATAACCATGTAAAGCCAGAGATGACTCCTTATTACCATGGTTAGATCAATGCACCTACATTTTCTATAAAATATACACTGGTTCTGTGATAAAAATGGTGCCTAAAAACATGTAGAAACTGTAGTTATAATATATGTATAAGCCCATGCTCTGATGAAATACTGGAATATGATACGCTCCAAAATCATTTAAAATAAAAATTTCAGTTGAAGTCAAAAGTTTACAAACAGTACACCTTGCAGAATCTGCAAAATGTAAATTATTTTACTAAAATAAAAGGGAACATACTAAATGCAAGTTATTTTTTATTTAGTACTGACCTGAATAAGCTATTTCACATAAAAGATGAGAAAATAATGTTGAATTTATAAAAAATGACCCTGTTCAAAAGTTTACATACACTTGATTCTTAATTCTGTGTTGTTACCTGAATGATCCACAGCTGTGTCCTTTTTGTTTAGTGATAGTCATTAATGAGTCCCTTGTTTGTCCTGAACTGCCTGCTATACTCATTTTCATTTTTTTTATTTTGAACAAAGCACAAGTCAAAATATCAAAAACCAAAACAAAATATATAAACACAACAAATGTGTCGCAGCACCAAAGAAGAACAATGTCCCAATGATGTTATACATTACAAAATGTTCTTCAGAAATATCCTTTAGGTCCCACAAATTTGGGGGGGGGGTTTCAACATTTCTGAGTATTTGAACCCTTTCCAACAATGACTGTGTGATTTTGAGATCCATCTTTTCACAATGAGGACACCTGAGGGACTCATATGCAACATCTTTTATATGAAATATTTTATTCAGGTCAGTACTGAATAAAAAATAATTTTTTATGTATGATCCCTCTTATTTTGGTATATAATTAACATTTGGCAGATTCTGCAAGGTGTATATAAACTTTTGACTTCAGCTGAGTATGATTGTATGTATATGTAACAACAAACAGATTTTTTGAGAAATTAATACTTTTATTCAACATTGCTGCATTAATTGATAAATTGATCAGAAGTGACAGTAAAGACATTCGATTTTACAAAAGATTTCTATCTTAAATAAATTCTTTTACACTTTTACACTACATTTACCAAAGAATCATGAAAATAATGTATCAGTGTCCACAAAAATATCAAGCAGAACACTAGTTCCCTTCCGGGAACTCGAGCCGCGTCATGGAACGCTATGGGGAACGCCATTGGCGGGCAGCACTCTGAATCATGTCTACAACCAATGAACGACGGGAGTGACGTCACAGGCGCGGTGACGTCAGCGACCAGGAAGTATAAAGCACGTGCGTTTGAAGCCGGCGGCAGCTTTTGTCATTCAGCAAGAGCGCTCTGTGTCTGTCTGTCTCATTCATACTGCTGTTTTTTCGTGCCAGTTTTGCACACCTTTTATTTGAGTAATATGAAAACAACCAAGGGGAAAAGTTTTATGGCGGTTCAGCGCCCGCATAGACAGTGTGTCCCTCCCTGCCAACGCTTCATTGTTGGTGGGGATACACACAGTCTATGCGTGGTTTGCTTGGGAGCGGAGCACGCACAGTCAGCCCTCGAAAAGGCTGACTGCCCGCAGTGTGAGCGTCTTCCGCTGCGGGTGCTCCGTTCCCGGAAAGCCCTCTTCGAGGAGGGGGCTTTCACCAGCGTTCCCCGCGGGTCTGGCCCCGCTTCCGCCGAGGCGGAGTGGCAGCTGCACTCGTGGGGTTCGCAGCTCGATCTGGAGGAGGGTATGGAGACGGGTGACCCCCTATCTCCTCCCTCACTCAGCGGTTCGAGCGATCTCCTCCTGGATGCGGAAGCCCGCGCTGCGGTTTCTTCCCCCCGGGAGGAGGTCCCAGAGCTTCTCATATCTTCCTCCGAGGAGGTTGATGTTGAAAGCCTGGCAGAGCCCCAACCGCCCCCCCGTTTGCCTCACTACGAGGAGCTCGTGGAGGTGCTGACTAGCGCGGTAGCCAAATAAACATCTCATGGCCCGCTGAGCAACAACATGAGCCACAGAGAAGCAGACTAGACGAACGCTTCCTGCAGACAAAGTCAGCACCCCCCAAACGGAGCCTTCCCTTCTTCCCTGATTTACATAAAGAACTCTCTAGATCATGGGAGAAGCCGTACTCCTTCCGCCTTTATAACCCCTCTGAAAACTATGGTAATGTGGGGGTGCGGAGGAGTACGGATACAGGACGATGCCACGGGTTGAACAGACGCTTGCGGGCTATCTGTCACCCGGCTCGGCGTCGTCCCTGAAGGCTCCGTCCTTGCCCACCAAGCCACTCAAACTAACATCTAGCTTAATGGGCAAGGCGTACACGGCAGCAGGTCAGGCTGGTTCATGTTTACATACTATGGCTATCCTTCAAGCCTACCAAGCCGACCTGCTGAAGGAGTTTAATGAGGGCGAGGAAGTGAATGCTACAGAGATGCGACGCACAGCTGATCTAGCTCTCCGCGCCACCAAGGAGACCGCTCGCGCTGTGGGGCGGTCTATGGCAGCCCTGGTGGCCGCGGAGAGGCATCTCTGGCTGACCCTGTCCGAACTCAAAGAAAAGGACAGGGTCACGCTCTTGGACGCCCCCCTGCATCCCACCGGCCTCTTCGGTGCCTCGGTCGACACAGTTGTCGCAGGCACCAGGAGGCCCGCAAGCAGGCGGCGGCGTTCAAGACCTACCTTCCTCGCCGCGTTTACTCCTCTGAGGCTGCTAGACGGGAGCAGCCTCAGCCGTGTACGAGCTCCTCGTACAGGGAGGCACAGAAGCAGAGCGTTTGCCACCCGTGCTCCTCCGGCCAGGCCTAGAGGGCGGGGTCAGCAACGCTCTAAGCCGGGGGCCTCTAAGAAGAGGCCTGACCTGAGGGTCGTCCTCCAATCGAAGAGGTCCTCGGCTAAGCGGCCCTGACGGTTGTGTCTCAGGGCCGATGAGGGCAGCCCCTCTCGGGGGGGCTTGCGTTTCACCACAGTTTATGGTCACCAAGCCCCCTCGGGGCCCTCAGGAGATCTGTCAGCTAACCCTGCCAGTGTTACAGGGCGCGGCAATCTCCCGCGAACATCATTCTCTAGCTGTTCCGCCCGGAAACGTAGCGGCCCTGGAGAGTTCGCAACCCCCACGGGGGTTTTCAGAGAAGCTAGTTCAGGAGCATCCTGCCAGTACGCTGTTACAGGTCTCCGAATTAGTTCCTCAAATAAATCCAGAAACCAGTCTCGAGAGGCTGGTTCCCTTAGTAGAATTTCTGGCAGCGTGGAAACTACTGCCGAATGTTTCTATGTGGGTCCTGCGCACTGTAGAGAAAGGTTACTGCATTCAGTTCGGCGCCAAGCCGCCGCCTTTCAGCGGGGTATTCCCAGCTCTGGTGAGCCCCAAGCAGGGTCTGGTAATGGAACAGGAAGTAGAAACTCTTCTCAGGAAGGAGGCCATCGAGGTGGTCCCTCCACAAGACAGAGAGTCCGGGTTCTACAGCCGGTACTTCATTGTTCCCAAGAAGGATGGAGGGCTTCGGCCCATCTTAGATCTCAGACAGCTGAACCGCTCAGTCAGGAAACTGAAGTTCAGAATGCTAACTATCAAGCATGTCGTGTCACAAATCAGGTCCGAGGACTGGTTTGTCACGATAGATCTAAAAGACACTTATTTTCACGTCTCCATCCTTCCTCAGCACAGGAAGTTTCTCAGGTTTACTTTCAGGGGCGAAGCTTACCAATACAGAGTGCTTCCTTTCGGCCTAGCTCTCTCACCCCGAACTTTTACAAAGTGTGTGGATGCTGCTCTGGCTCCTCTGCGACTCCAGGGCATCCGCATACTCAACTACATAGACGACTGGCTGATCCTGGCCAGCTCGCAACAGTTAGCGGTTCAACATCGAGGTGTTGTTCTCGCTCACATGAAAGAGTTGGGGTTGAGACTCAACGCCAAGAAAAGTGTGCTTTCTCCATTACAGAGGACCACTTATCTAGGTGTAGTTTGGGATTCGACCACGATGCAGGCACGAATGTCACCTGCTCGGATCGAGTCGATCCTTACTGCAGTAAATGCGGTCAAGCTAGGCCTGTCACTCACTGTCAAACAGTTCCAAGTACTGTTAGGTCTTATGGCAGCTGCATCCAACGTGATACCTTTTGGACTGCTGCACATGAGACCACTGCAGTGGTGGCAAAAACCAGGGCCAAAACCAGGGGGTTCTCCCCGAGGAGAAACCCGTTCCGCAAGATCAAGGTCACGCGGCGCTGCCTACGTGCCTTGGCCATGTGGAAGAAACCCTGGTTCCTCTCTCAGGGTCCGATATTAGGGGCTCCTTGTCGCCGCGTCTCGCTAGCGACAGATGCATCCCTCACCGGTTGGGGGGCGGTCATGAGTGGCCGCTCGGCCCAAGGCCTGTGGAGCGATCACCATCTCTCCTGGCACATAAATTGCCTAGAGATGCTGGCAGTATTCCAGGCCCTGAAGTGTTTCCTTCCAGACCTGAGAAACCGTCACATGCTGGTCCATACAGACAGCACTGCGGTAGTTTATTACATAAACCACCAAGGAGGTCTCCGCTCACGCCCCTTATACAAGCTGACGTACCGGATCCTCCTATGGTCTCAAGGAAAACTTGAGAGCAGTCCATATTCCTGGACATCTGAATGTGGGAGCAGACGTCCTGTCGAGGCAGGGGCCGAGGCCCGGGGAATGGATGCTTCACCCACAAGTAGTGAAGCAGATTTGGAGAGTGTTTGGCCAGGCTCAAGTGGACCTCTTTGCGACTCGAGAGACATCGCAATGTCCCCTCTGGTACTCTCTAGCTCCTCCAGCTCCTCTAGGACTGGATGCTATGGTACAGACGTGGCCGAGGCTTCGTCTGTACGCCTTTCCCCCGATCGCTCTGCTCCCGGGAGTTCTAGAAAGAGTACGCCGGTTTCAAGTGCGACTGTTGCTAGTAGCCCCGTACTGGCCGGCCCGAGTATGGTTCTCGGACCTAGTCTCCCTCCTCGACGGCTCTCCATGGGAGATTCCCGTCAGGAGGGACCTCCTCTCTCAGGCTGGGGGCGCGATCTGCCACCCCCACCCAGAGAGGTGGAAGTTATGGGTGTGGCCCCTGAGGGGGCACAACTCATAGGAGCGCCCGGTTGGTACAGTACTGGAGTTCCTACAAACTCGCCTTTCCACAGGGCTAGCTCACTCCACCCTGAAGGTGTACGTGGCGGCTATATCTGCCTACCACGCCCCTCACGGTGGCCTCTCAGTGGGCAGAGACCCCTTGGTCATTCGTTTCCTCCGCGGTGCACTCAGGTTGAGGCCTCGAGTGAAACCGAGGGTTCCTACGTGGGACCTGGCCGTGGTGCTAGAAGCTCTATGTAAGCCTCCATTCGAGCCCATAGAGGAGATCACAGATCGCATGCTTACCATAAAGACAGCGCTTCTGTTAGCTCTCACCTCTCTGAAGAGAATTGGGGACCTGCAGGCCCTTTCGGTGGCCCCATCACACATTGACTTTGCCCCAGGGATGGCCAAAGCTTTTCTTTACCCGAGAGTCGGGTACGTACCGAAGGTCCCGTCCCTAGCACCACTAGAGTCCGATAGAGTCAGCCCCCTCCTTAGCCAGGAGGAGACTTCTCAAGGCGCATTCTTTTTGTTAAAAGAAGAGAAGTCGTTCTTCGCCATAATCCTCCTCGTGTGCCTGAGGGCCGAGGAGTATATCTGCATCCTCGTGGGCCTGAGGGCCGAGGATCACACTGCATTTTGTCCGTGGAATACTAGACAAAGGCTCATACTTCTCGCGTCCTGGTAGGGCTATCAGGCCGAGTTTGTTCAGTCCCTCTTGCTCTGGCTTTCCCCAGACAAAGGACTAAGACTCCTCGTGCGCCCGAGGGCCGAGGAGTGCCTCTCGCAATGGCTGGCGACCTAGCAGAGGCCTACTATCTTCCTCGTGTGCCTAAGGGCCGAGGTCTATATTGCCCTCTTGTCCGTGGAATACTAGACAATGGCCTATTCCCCTCGTGTTCTGGCAAGGCTACCAGACCGAGTGTATTTCGGTCCCTCTTGTTCTGGCTTTCTCCCAGACAAAGGACTAAGACTCCTCATGTGCCCAAGGGCCAAGGAGTACCTCCTGCACTGGCTGGCTACCAGGCAGAGGCCTATTACTGTCCTCCTCGTGTGCCTGAGGGCCGAGGATTACAGTGCCCTCTTGTCCGTGGAATACTAGACAATGGCTTATTCCCCTCGCGTCCTGGCAGGACTCCCAGGCCGAGTTTATTCAGTCCCTCTTGTTCTGGCCTTTCCCAGACAAAGGACTAAGACTCCTCGTGCGCCTGAGGGCCGAGGAGTACCTCCTGCATTGGCCGGCTACCAAGCAGAGGTGTTCATCCTTCCTCGTGTGCCCAAGGGCCGAGGATTATATCGCCCTCTTGTCCGTGGAATACTAGACAAAGGCTTATTCCCCTCGCGTCCTGGCAGGAATACCAGGCTGAGTTCTTGAGTCCCTCTTGTTCTGGCGGAACCCCAGACAAAGGACTACCTTCTCCTCGGGAGCCTGAGGGCCGAGGAGCACTCTTGGAGGTCGAGTGCACTGTCCTCGTGGGCCTGCGGGCCGAGGACTACTTACACCATCTTGTCCGTGGAACACTAGACAATGGTTATTGCGGTCCCTCTTGTTCTGGCTACTCCCAGACAAAGGACCAAGACTCCTCGTGCGCCTGAGGGCCGAGGAGTACCTCTCGCTCTGGCTGGCGACCAGACAGAGGCTGACTACCTTCCTCGTGTGCCCGAGGGCCGAGGATTACATTGCCCTCTTGTCCGTGGAATACTAGACAATGGCTCTTCTTGTGCTCTGGCAAGAACCACCAGACACAACTTTTCCACCCTGGTTGAGCAGACACTGCGCAGGGCTTGGAAATTATGGGGGCGTTGGTAGTCTCGTTCCCCATAGCGTTCCATGACGCGGCTCGAGTTCCGCGTCTCGGACCATAATTCCCGCACCCTGCGGCGCTCGCTTCATTCCTAAAAGAGCTGCCGCCGGCTTCAAACGCACGTGCTTTATACTTCCTGGTCGCTGACGTCACCGCGCCTGTGACGTCACTCCCGTCGTTCATTGGTTGTAGACATGATTCAGAGTGCTGCCCACCAATGGCGTTCCCCATAGCGTTCCATGACGCGGCGTCTCGTTCCCTCAGGGAACTAGGGTTACATACGTAACCTGAGACATTTTCAACATTGGTAATAATAAGAAAATGTTTCTCGAGCAGCAAATCAGCGTATTAGAATGATTTCTGAAAGATCATTTGACACTGAAGACTGAAGTAATGATTAGTGCTGGGCGATATGGAAAAATCATGTATCACGATATGGATTATTTTATATCACGATAACGATATATATCACGATATACCAAAATAAAGTACGTTTTCAGTTATTCTCTGAAAAGTTTGACAAAAATATCATTTGCATAATTTTTTTTGCAACTTTATTTTTATTCGTTATTTGAAGTGACATTTAAATGAACTGTCACAAATGAGAAAAATACATTTTAGTGCAGCAATATAAATGTATCAAATGACAACAGATGTGGTGGAGGTAGAGCTACAGTAGCCTTCACATTTTTTATCCACATCATAGTTAAATAGTATTATCAAAATAAACTATTTTTTTATTAAAGTGCACAGCCATTTCAAGTTTCTGAGCAGAAAAGCACTCAATTATAAAAAATAAACAAAACATTTTTCAACCTTGTAGTGCAAAGTTTGCAAACCAAAATAAAGTATCACGCCTGTTTCACACATACTCCGTCTGGCAGTGCGTATGCAGTCCGTGTGCGTTACGTATGCGGTGCAGAGGCAGCACGGACTCATTTTGCTTTCACACAGGACGCGTTTGCAGTCCGTTCCTGATCCGTGGGTGTTTACCTCAAACACACCATTTATCCGTTATTTTAATTTCAAATCCAAACGTGCTTTTTCAGCATTGGGATACTCTTTTATCACAGTACACTAATACAATAATACTAGACATATTCACGTTTAAACTCAACGTATTATAAACAACGTAGGCTATTATTCAATGCACTTGACTTCTAGATTTGTATAGGCTATTAAGTTGCTCATGCAAGTTGCAACACATTTAAACACAGCATAGGTAGGCTATAGCTTCCTTTTCATATTGAAATTGGGCTATCACAAATATTTTAAATTAAAACTTACCACAGACAAGCAGTCGGCTCTCTGTGCCTTTCTTTCGTATTAAATCTTTATTAAAAACCATATTTTAAAGAACTTTTCTACCTGGACAAGTGCATCTATTATGTTGCCTTGTTTATTTAAAACTGCACTATTTTAAACCTAGCCAAAAAGCCACGTGTTGACTGTGAAACACAGTAGACTGCATTTATATGCATTTATGGTACATTTCCGTGTCAATCCATGTTCATTTTTACAGCGAACAATGTGCTGTCACTTTAATTCAGCGCATGCAGCGCAGCAAAAACAGACTCTGTGCCGAAAGGATCGCTCCACTGCTGCAAACGCACCGCTTCTGGAACGCACTGCCGGACAGCAACCGCGTGCAGTGTGAACGATCTGATCCGTTAACATGGGTGCGGAAAAAAATACGCAACGCATACGCACTGCAGACGAAGGCTTGAAACAGGCGTCAGCGTCGGGCGCGGAAACAGTCTTTTGGCAGAGTTTGCACATGACTGTCTTCTGCTCCGTGTCGGAGCTCTTGAAGCCAAAATGCAACAAAATCACTGACGTACCCCCACGTGTCGGTAAAAGTAACGTTACTTCTTGTCTGCTGCCTGCGTAGCAGTTTCAGTTTGTTGCGACTCGATCCGGGCATTCATCTTCAACCTCTTGCGTCTCCATCTTTAGGCTAAGCACTCACGAGTTACGGTGCGTTCACACTACAGCGTCAAATCCGCGCTCAGTGCCGCTGGCAACGCTACAACGCCACTGCTTTGGGGAGTGTCAAATTTAGGGCAGAGCACGCCTCTGAAAAACAATGTTCACACCCTATTTACGTTCAATTGTCTTCTTTTAACGGCAGTTCGCAAACTAAACACTGGCATGTAATGAAAGCATGCAAAGTGCATTTACTTTTGCGTGACTTTTTCAATAATATGTGATTTCAGCTCAGTAATCCACCAGTTTCGGAAACACGCGTCATAATCTTCCCTTGCCTACTTCTCACAGCGATTGGTTGTCGCCCGGCGTTTTGCGCTCGAGATTTGCATAAAGTTGAGGAATGCCCAACCTTTTGACACTCTCAGCTGCTCTCAACGCTTTCTCCGCGCCGCTTCCAATCCCAAAATGCACCACGCGACCGTTTACGCGCAACTTCCATATGAATGAATAGAAAACGCTTGCTAAGCCCCGCTCGATACGTGCCAGTGTGAACGCACCGTTAAAGTATGTCGCAACAACGTAAAGCGTCACGTCGCACAAGACGGAGTTTCTTTGTGAAAAAGTTCGTTTTTATTCTTGATTATCACTTATAGGGTAGAGTATGCATTGCACAGCAACAAGACACTATAATACATTTGTCATAGCCTATTTAATGCAATATTTTCTTTAGTAATTGATAAAATTAGGTTAGAGACGATAGAGACGATAGAAGAGAAATAGGACGATAGACACTTTTCTATCGTCCCCACGATATATATCGTCATATCGCCCAGCACTAGTAATGATGGTGAAAATGTAGCTTCCCTATCACAGGAATGAATTTTAAAATATGATCAAATTAAAAACGGTTATTTTGAACCATAATAATACATTTCTCAATATTACGGTTTTTACTGTATTTTTGACCAAATAAATGCAGCCTTGATGAGCATATGAGACATCTTTCATAAGCATACTGTTGATCATTGTGTCCTTTATGAGTGCAAATGTGACCCTGTACCACAAAACCAGTCATAAGGGTACATTTTTTGAAATTGAGATTTATACATCATCTGAAAGCAGAATAAATAAGCTTTCCATTAATATATGGTTTGTTAAGATTGGACAACTATTTGAAAATCTAGAATCTGAGGGTGCAAAAAAAATCTAAATATTGAGAAAATTGCCTTTAATGTTGTCCAAATGAAGTTCTTAGCAATGCATATTACTAAACAAAAATTAAGTTTTGGTATATTTACACTAGAAAATTTAACAAAATATCTTCATGGAACATGATCTTTACTTAATATCCTAATTTTTGGCATAAAAGAAAATCGATAGTTTTGACCCATACAATGTATTGTTGGTCAAAACAATGTTATTGCTACAAATATACCGGTGCTATTTACGACTGGTTTTGTGGTCCAGGGTCACAAATATCCTGTTCCTCATTATTCAGTCTATGTAAGTGTTTCTATACAATATATACTTACTCTTCAGTAATAATGTAGCCAAAGTCTCCATCACGTGGACTTGAATACGCTGCAACATTCACCTCCAGTCTCACACCCTTCTTTTCCACCTCCTCTTTCTCCATGGAATTTGTTTGTTGCTCTTTTGCTGGTTGAACCTCTGGTTTCACTTCCGGAGAACCGTGCATCCACTGATCTACCTCAGCGTCGACCACTGGCTCTATATCCAAAGTGTCAGGTTCCATTTTCTTCCTCATCAGGTCCAGTTCTGTCTGCGTTGTCCGGCTCTGGACATTCTCCAAACTAGCTCTCAATGGACTTACAGCATTTGGCTGGTCAACGAAGCCCAGAAAAGGCTCTTCTGCTTGGGGAGGACGCACAGATTCTGGGCCAGAGTTATGATCTAGGAACTCCAGCAGCTGGCTGATAAAACCTTTGTCCTGGAAACAGAAAATTAAACTAGGAATTCTATTGACTTTATCACAAAGATATACCATGAGTCATATAGCCTTATAGTGTATTTCCACATATTACCTTATCATCTGATTTAAGGGCAGTATTTTCTGCTTCTGTAAACAGAATTTAAAATTACGGTGAAGGTTATGGCTCTTGATTGATCAAAAATGTCTATACTTCAGGATTGTAAGTGGGATTTTAAAGCATGTGTAACCATTTGTCTTTGTTAAAGGATAACTACCTTTATGTTTGGTGTCATCTTCTGCTTTCTCCGTCTGATGTAACTCTTGATTGGGTTCCCTCTTTGTCTCCTTTTCAGCTTGTGTGGCTTTTTTACCTTTGACCCCTTCAACTCCATCCACCACCTGCAGGGCTTGGGTGATGACCTTGGAGAGCTTGTCCAGGTCCTCTGGGGTCAAAGTATCCACATTGACACTCTGACGCCCGAGCTGGTTAACCACTCCATCAATAAACTTCTCTGAGAGAAAACAGAGACAAAACTGTCTGGTAAAGTATTTAGTAAGTAGAGAACTGCCCAGCTCTAAACTGTATGACCCCCCATTTGATTTTCAAAAAAGTATAAGTTTGCATGCAATCCAGTAAATGCCCCTAACAGGGTAATTGCTCACCACATAATGCTTAATTCATCTGTTTGGAGCCAGACTGTGTTTCTCATCATTCTGATTAAGGTACATTTACAATTTAATAATTGTGCTTTTTTTACATTTTGGGGCACAAATTCTCATAATGATATCAATGTTTTATCAGTCACTTCAGACTGATTCGGATCATGGATAATTACAATGTAAAAATCAATGGATAATCAACACAGCCAAAATAATATGATCCTGTTTCTCCTTACTAACATAAAATGAGTTTTACTAAACATAAAAAGAGGATTGAATTTCTCATGGCTTCTTTTTTAATGCACATAAAATATTTATACTGTATAAATATATAACTTTGTGCAACAGCGACATCAGCAGGTAAAGTTACAGCAGGAGTCTGTGTCTCTCTCGCCTCCCCTGAGCCCACTGAGTTTTAACAGACCCTCTAAAGCATGCCATGAGTTTGGTGTGGGGTAACTAAGAATGAATGGGGGAAAGTCATGTGAGAGGAGGCAATGCCTCCATCGCGATATAATTGGTTACGTCCGGCTGTGATTGATTTATGTGATAAATCCCGCCTCTTGTGTTTGTGTGCATTCGCAAATAAGTCTGAATGAACAATGTCAATTTTTTTTAGCATTTTTGTAAATTTGAACCCTTTCCAGTAATGACTATGATTTTGAGATCCATCTTTTCATATGAGGGACTCATATGCAACTATTACAGAAGGTAAGAAGGTTCAAATGCTTACTGATGCTCTAGAAGGAAAAACAATGCATTAAATATCATATTTTTTTTATTTAATACTGCCCTTGAGAAGCTACGAAAGATACTTTTTCCCAGATGTTTTCCCGAAGACAAAACAAGTTAAATTTACCCTGATATTTAAATTCTAAAAGTTTTCACACCGCTCTTAATGTATTGTTTCCTTTTGAAGCATCAGTGAGCATTTGAACCTTCTGTAATAGTTGCATATGAGTACCTCAGTTGTCCTCAGTGTGAAAAGATAAATCTCAAAATCATACAGTCATTGTTGAAAAGGGTTCAAATACACAAAATTGCTGAAAAACCAAATAATTTTTTGGGACATGAAGAATTTTTCTGAAGAACAGCAGGCAGTTTAACAGTTCAGGACAAACAAAGGACTTATAAAAACTATCACAAAAAAAAAACACAGCTGTGGATCATTCAGGTAACAACACAGTATTAAGAATCAAGTGTATGTAAACTTTTAAATGGGGTCATATTTATAATCTATTATTTTCTCTTGTGGACTATATGTAAATGTCTTTTGTGTGAAATATCTTATTCAGATTAGTATTAAAATAAAAAACAACAAGAATTTGTATGAGCCCTTTATTTTAGTAAAATAATTTACATTCTGCAAGGTGTATGTAAATTTTTGACCTCAACTCTATATATATGAAGAAGAAGGATTAGCTCACCATCTACTGAACTGAGGTCCTCCTTGTAAGCAGGGCTGGTTGCTGAAGATTTGAAAAACAATTTTTCGATTTGGGGCTTTGGAGGTAGCTTGGAAGCTCCTGGCAGTTTTTCTATTTTGGTAGTAGGAGTGCGCTGTAGGCTGAAGTAACGCAGCTTTCCCTGTGTTTGACCTTTACCAGGATCTTGTGCTCTCATGGGCCCAGCTTGATACTGCTGAAGCTCAGCGAGAGGGACTCCAGTACGATCCTGTTCAAAACCACTGAAGTATGAGCGACCTGGGGGAGGCTGCTCCACAACAACCTGGAGATCAGGTCGGCCTTGTAGGAAGGAGTTGTGGGGTGAAGGAGGCTTCTCTTTGAGCTGGATTACACCCTTATGATTACGGGGGCCATCTCCCTTGTACTATGAGAGACGAATAAATAAATATGTAAATAAAAAGATATGGCATACAAAATAGAAACATTCCTCTTAGAAAAAGCTATAATATACATACAGTACCACTTCTGTAAAGCTTTTGTAGGAACATCTTTATCAAAGACTGACTAAAGGTAAAAATGTTTAAAGAGTTTAGCCTCTTTTTAACATTGTTTCAGCCTCCCTCTTTTTGCTCTGCATATTGTTCTGCTCTATTTGAGAGATTACATAAAACAATTACATTCTGCCCACCTTTGCGGAATAGAAGGCCAAACTGACTTTAGAACAGCAGGGTGGGCTTCGATGAACAAACCAGCACACACACACGGCTGGCTCCAAAAGCACTGCAGGATACTAATGTTCAATAGTGCAGTGAACTTTTCAACTCTCACAACTGTTAACTTCAAGAACAGTTGTTTGGTGATGGTGTGTGGGTGCCAAACAGGTTGTACCTCAGATTACATGTCCCCAGTAGCTATGTGCTTATCTGACAGTTGTCTAATGAAGTGCAGAACAAGCAATACACAGCTATTTCTGGAAAATCTGAGTTTCCACAGCATGCACAGTGCAGTTGTTAGAAGTGCATTTAAATAATGCATTTAAAGAAGTACTATATTTTGTTCACGTCAACAGTATGAGTGTATCCAGTTCTGGCCAGTTGGTTAGAGTTTCAAGCTCAAGATACAGTGCTTTGCGAAAGTATCCATACCTCTTCATTTTTCACATTTTGTTATGTTGCTGCCTTATGTTAGGCTGCTTTAAATTACTTTTTTCCCCAAATCAATCTAAATCTTTGCAAATTCATTAAAAATAAAAAGCTTAATTCACTCCATTGCATAAGTATTCATACTCTAATCTGGGACAGTTGAAATTTAGCTCAGGAGCATTCATATTGCTTGTAGATGTTACTACACTTAGAGTAAAATTAACACGTGGCAAATTCAATTGAATGGGTATGATTTAAAAAGGCACACACGTCTTCATAAAAGGTCTAACAGCTGACAATGCATATCAGAACAAAAAGCCCTCAGGCCAAAACTGCCTGTAGAGCTCAGAAACAAGATTGTGTCAAGCCACACATCTGGGGAAGAGTTCAGAAGAAAATTCTGCTGCATTAAAGGTTCATAGAAGCATGTAGTCTCTGTTACCCTTAATGGAAAAAGTTTAAAACAACCAGGACTCTTCGTAGAGCTGGCCTCCTGGCCAAACTGGGCGGATTGAGGATTGAGTCGTGCCACACCACTATTAAGCCCAGATCGGTGAAGTGTTGCAGTGATGTTTGTCCATCTGTAGGTTTCTCCTATCTCCACATATGATCATGGAGCTCAACTAAAGTGACCATTAGGTTATTGGTCACCACTCTAACCAAAGCCCTTCCCCATCATTGAATACTTTTGCACTGCACTGTATGTCCTTCTAGAAATCAGATTTCACTTTTAAGGGTAATATATATATACATATACATATATATAGTCAAGTTGTAAGTGAGTAAACAGCACTATTTATATATATTGTTGTTGGAGATTCACCTTCCAAAGCACTTGCTGCCCTTGAGGACTCTGTTTGAAGGAGGCAACATCAGAAGGCAGGAAACCTTGAAGGTACCTCTGCAGTGTCTTGCTCAATTCTTCTTTCTGCGCCTTCAGCTTCCTGCTCCCCATTGGGAATGTTTAAAACACAATTCACAAACACAATGTTTAAAAATAGATAAACAGATTTTATAAAGTTTCTAGAATACAAACCTGTCTATATTAGATCATCACTTTACTAAGTAGTTCAATTTGTCAACACTACATAATGAACAATACTTTTGCAGTGTTTATAAATCTAGATGTTGATTTCTACACATACAAATACATTTCAAGTTGCATAAATCAACATTAGTACATGAATAATGTATGAACACTAATTAACTGTGAACAATAGTATACTTATAAATTGACATTAATCTAGATTATTAAACGCTGTACACACTGACATGACACCTAATGCATTAACTAATGAAAATGAAACTTGTGTTACCAAAATGCCTTATCAACAACTGGTACGTAAAGGGATAATTCACCCACAAATTTAAATTCTGTCATTATTTATTAATTCTCATGTTGTTCCAAACCCGCAAGACTTTCGTTTATCTTCAGAACACAAATTAAGATATTTTTGATGAAATCCGAAAGCTTTCTGACCCTGCAGAGACAGCAATGGTACTATCATGTTCAAGGCCCAGAAAGGTAGTAAGCACATTGTTAAAATAGTCCATTTGACATCAGTGGTTCAACTAATAACTAATAATTTTATAAAGCTACACAAATACTTAATGTGTGCAAAGAAAACAAAAACAATTTTTTTGAACAATTTCTTCTCTTCCATGTTCAACACCCATTCAATACAACAACGCATACCTGGCCTCTGATGTTTTGGGTGAACTATCCCTTTAAAGATACTGAAACTGATTTAATAAAAGGCCACAACAACAACTACTACAAAAAAGTTTCCATAAACACATTATTGTCACGGATGCTAAACACAACATAGGATTTAGGAGCTCACCTGGAATTGCCATTGAAACGAGAAAAGGTGTTTGTAAATCCTCCAAGAGGAACCTTGGGTAGTTGTGAGAGCTCTTTTGAGATTACCTCCTGAGTTGTGCCATCCTGCCAAGTATATCCTACAATAAAACGGACAGAGAAAACCATAAAGTAACGTATACATAAACTAACCAGATTATATTCAAAGACCCCCCGCTTACACCTTGAATTGCTGACATTTAAAAAGACATTACAAAGACCAGACAAGAGAAACTATTTTTAAGCCACCATCATGGGTAAAGCGCACTGCTGCTGCTCATTTTGCCCACAAGCAGAACTTTAAATAACTTGCTACTGATATTCAAAGTATTCATGTTAATTACTCCATATCTTCTCTTGGAGACTAAAGCCTTGCACAGTAATCTGAAGAATTTGTGTAAGTACCTCACGTATGCAATCATTTATTCACCTGAATTTACCATTAAAAAAATGCTACGCTTTGAGGAATGTCAAACTTCTGGTCAACATCAAATCTAATTCTGCATCGCACAAACATGAAACAAGACCAGGGCAGGTCAAAATCCATAACAACACTTTCTGAATTCCAGGGAGGAGAAACATAAACAGAAAAACACCAAACTGCATCCATCTTGTGCATTCTGGAAACGTGTTCAGCCAGCTTTCATGCAAATGTCACCCACTCAGACATACTTGAGATTGTTCACCACACTAAGAGACACAGGTATGCGGTGATTGAACGGATGGATGGGAGGAATGCCATTAACCAGCCACAGACGCGGAAGAACGAATAAAGATCTGAAGAGCATCTCCTTAAGCCCCTATAGATGTGACCTCATTAGCCTTCCAGCAGCCTTCGACACTCAGTCCTGTTAATCTGTTTTCTTGGAAACATGATGGGTGGGGAGGCAGACAATGTAAATCTCTTATTTACATATATCACTAAAAAAGACCCAAGACAGATCGTGGGCTTACAGTGGGGTCTCGGCTCAGCTGGCTTACAGTTAAATATCATCTGCCACCATCTGTAGATTCTATACATCGCAGAATAGCATGCTGGGTGAAGGAGAGAGAAATGTCACATTAGAGATGCTGTGACTTTTTGAGGGATCTGAGGATATTCGTTTAATAATATAACACAGCATATACAATTCATTTTTGAAAAATATGTTTCTTGTCAATAACATTATCAACAAAGTGTTGGGTAATGAAGGTTTTCATTTAATGATGAGACAATAAAATGAGTATCATTTTAATTAAAATATACAGTTGACAAAAATGATGACAAGAAATGTTTTGTGCTAATCAGAATGAATACACTCAATTCATAACGCACAAAATCACAAACAATAACTGTAGCATAAAGAGACTACTTGTCAAATAGATAGTTCACCCAGAAATGAAAATACTGTCATTAATTACTGACTCCCATGTCGTTCCAAACCTGTAAGACCTTCGTTCATCTTCAGAACACAAATTAAGATATTTTTGATGAATTTCGAGAGCTTAGATAGCAATGCAACTGAGACGTTTAAGGCCCAGAAAGGTAGTAAGGACATCAATAAAATAGTGACATCACTATGTGACATCAGTAGTTAAACCTTTATACATTTTATAAAGCTACAAGAATACATTTTGTGTGCAAAAAGAACAAAAATAGCATCTTTATTTAACAATTTCTTTTCTTCCGTGTCACTCTTTTGTTTTCTGGTAGTTGCGTTGCTGTCTATGCAGGGTCAAAAAGCTTTTGTATTTCATCAAAAATATCTTAATTTGTGTTCCGAAGATGAACAAAGATCTTACGGGTTTTGAACGCCATGAGGGTGAGTAATTAATGACAGAATTTACATTTTTAGGTGAACTATCTCTTTAAATACTGTATTAATTTAAACCTGTGTCAACATTTAACATGTTTGAATATTTTATTTAATTTTGCAAGACTTAAATGTTATTTTTGTTCACTAAAATTAATGAACAAGACATGCTGACTAAACTTAGTGGATGTATTCAGCAATAAACAAAAGAAAAAAACGAAATAAAATTCAGTGAACTGCACAGGAGAAATAGCAAGCACAAGGACAGCTGAGCATTTATGTGTTACGCCAGCATTTACCCTCCATGGAAACACACACACTTACAATGTTGTTACCTTCCTGTCACCCACTCCCGCTGCACCCTTTTGCCTCAGCAAAGGTCCACCTCATTAGGTCCTGGATGGAGTCTGATATAATGTGCTATTACTAATTAGCAGACCGGTCATTGATGTTGCTGCTATCAAAACGTGTGTGGGGGGTGATGGTGGTGGGGGTTTCTTCCAGACATCTATTGCTTTTTTTTTTTTTTAAAGAGAACGCCATGATCTTCAAATATTTAAATCCCTTTCTCAGCAGCAGACATGCCTTCCATTCTTTGTTTTGACTGGCTTTTGGTTATGCGGGTCAATACGCAAATGGGTGCACAAGTTAATGTGGAACCATCTTCCAATTAGCGAAGCTGACAAACATTGATTTAATTCTGTTCATCATGAATTGCCTAATTTATTGTGATAGTATAATAGCATAAATTAGGCAAGGGGGCAGGTGGGCTTTTCCTGGATTATATGGGATTTCCATAGTATTTTCATGAACTAATTAATTTAACTCAGGTGGCACATTCCACAAATACGGTACACCCTGGTATCTCATTATTTTAACCATTGGAGGCACAAATCTACTTTTTTTTTCAGTTGTTGTTGCAAGACCAAGATGATACATTTGACAATCTTTTATCTAAAATAAAATAATTCAAATGCTGTCATTCATTACTCACCCTTGTGTCATTCCAAACCTGTAAGACCTTCGTTCATCTTCGGAACACAAATTAAGATATTTTTGATAAAATTCGAAAGCTTTCTGAATAGACAACAAGGCAACTGACACATTCAAGGCCCATGAAGATAGTAAGGACTAAGGATTTTTGCCGATATACAATATTTTGCCGATATGCCGATATTTTTCAACTCATTTTGGCCGATAGGTGATGCCAATACCGATACCAATATATTTCCTTTTGTTTACTAATCAACACCAAGTCCCTCCTGTGCAGAAATTATAAGCAAGTTATTTTTCATTTTGGTTCTATATATAGAACCAAATATGGTTCTATATACTTGGTTATAGGTCCGATAACATTGTGCATCTCTAGTAAGGACATCATTAAAATAGTCCATGTGATTTCAGTGGTTCAACCGCTTCAAGAATACTTTTTGTGCACAAGGAAAACCAAAAAAATCTACTTTATTCAACAATTAACAGGCTAGATCATGATTGACAGGCGATCTGACCACTCATAACGCCAGATCTGCCATCTTGTCAGACAAACAAACTAGACAGGAGAGACAGGAGAGTAGTTGAGCTTCGGTGGACATAAACTTTTGGACCTAAATCTTTTTTACTGACGTCTTTTCGCGGTTTACATAAAATACGTTCTGATGTTCATTCATGTTTATTTCACGCTTTAAAGGGGTCAACGGATGCCCATTTTCCACAAGTTGATATGATTCTTTAGGGTCTTAATAAAAAGTTTATAACATACTTTGGTTAAATATTCTCAATGGTAGTGTAAAACAACACCAGCAACAGTATTTATGGAGGGCGTTTTTTTGCGAAGGGTCAATTTCTTTTCTTCTGTTTGTCTTTGACACGTGTTCACGAGAGTACCACAACACATGCGTGTGGTGCTGCTGATGCAGGAGCTAGCGTTCTGATGTAGAACAAAAAGTATTCTTGTAGCTTTATAAAATTACAGTTGAACCACTGATGTCACATGGACTATTTTATCAATGTCCTTACTACCTTTCAGTTGCGTTGCTGACTATTGAGGGTCAGAAAGCTCCTGGATTTCATCCAAAATATCTTAATTTGTGTTCTTAAGGTCTTACAGGTTTGGAATGACATGAATGTGAGTAATTAATGACAGAATTTTCATTTTTAGGTGAACTATCCCTTAAAATACATTAAAAGGTGATACTGACAATCTGTTTAATTGAAATTCAGTTTATTGTAGCTATATATATAGCTCATTTTAATGAACAAAATTACATGATTTTGCCTCATTTAAAAAAAAAAAAAAAATATATATATATATATATATATATATATATATATATATATATTTTTTTTTTTTTTTTTTTTTTTAAATCTAGATTAATCTCACTGTAATCTTGGAATTAAACTAGATTAATCTAGATTAAAATGGCTAATTTGAATTCTGCCGAAGGCATTCAGAATATGTGTGCTACCCAAATAATGACTAAAAGTAAGTCTTTGAGATCGGGTTTCTCAAGCCAGGTGGCGCATTAGATCAGGCGCTCATCTCCTGTTTCCAAAATGCATCACAAACTGCTTGAGAATTGCATTTACAACACAATTAACTATACAAACTTGTGTAACCAACTATTCCTACACTGCATGTACTTCTGCGTAAAAGGCTGCGCGGCTTGCGCGTTGCAGTTAAATACACAGACGCGCACGGGCATGGATAACTGCGTACATAGTCTTCGGTTAAACTGCGTTGCTTTTAGAAGCGTCAATTCAGTTTATGCATACAGTTTAATGTCTTTATTTCGGGATTATCAAAGTAAATTATAACTCGAATTTGAGATTTTACTGGGTCACAGCAAATTTTCAAAAGGGGAACGTCAATGGGGCTCTGAAGCAAACCCGGCGGCTTCATAGCTGCATCCATGTTAGAACGTCTCGTTTGATGTGGTAATTTCACAGTAGGCATACACACAGGTTCGAAGACTCGTTCTCTACCCCTACAGTGCAATTTGGCTAGGTATAAATCCGTGCTAAAATATCAAGGTGAAAGTCATCATAGCTTGCGTAGTATAGACCCATCTCCCAACCAAACTTTGAGAATAGATTAACGGCAATATTTTTTTATCGCCCGATTAGAGTCTCACGTTAACGTGCCGATAACGGCCCACCACTAATATATATATATATCCGGATATCCGGTTTCCATTTAGTCCTTAATTTTTAGTACCATCTTATACTAACAATCAAGGATCTGAAATTTAATATCCCTTATCCAAATATGACGAAAGGTCATTGAAACCTCTCTTGCCTCCTACGCGCAACACACAAGCCAAATCTACTGCAAAAGCCATCATCACTGGCCAGAAAATGGCAAAAACAGAAAACACTGCAGCAATGTGTGTTAGTCAAGCATCTGTTTAGAACAGCATTTAGGAATTCCTCAAGAGAAGGCTTCTGGACAGATTAATACTGTCTGGCTGTCTTGAGTGAAGCCCATGCAAAATGATGTGAACTTTGCTGCAGAGCAACAGATGCAGAACGATAGAGAAATAATTTGATATTCATAAGCCCTCTATGGAAAAGAGAACCACCGAGAGCTCTGTAGAAACTGTTGACATTTACTGTACTGGAAAGCACCTTCGAAGAATTCAAAAAAATACTGAATTTCCTAAAACTAAATGCAAGGAATTGTACATCAACAAATTGTGAATCATACTGACAGGTTTGTTAATACAAATGTTTTGAATATGCAAACAGACAATAAAAAAAGGAAAAAAAGACATGTACAAGGACACATGCGCTTCTCGCTGTGCTAAAAGCACTGATTGCAATAATTACCAACAATTTATTTGGATTACAATATAATGGTCCCTGTTTTGCAATACTGGTTTCACCAGCCCTTCTGACAGTTAACTTTGAGTGTGCAAGGTAGAAATGTAAGTAAAATCGAATAGGACTCGTTATTTAGCATGTTGGAGGGCTTACACACAAGCTAACAGGTACCAATCAAATGTGTTTTTCGCAGCCTGATCTGTCAGATATAGTGCTTCTCTCACACTATCAAATAAACAACACATATAAATACATTTGTAGCACGCCCAAGATTGCTTGGCAGAGTATAGCATTTTCCCAGCATGCATTGTGGCCACTGAAATCTAATTTGTTGCCTTATTATTGCTGTTGAATTGTACTGTATTGTTATGCATTTGTGTTCTCCTGTTTATTCGTGTTTTCATGCTATTTGTTATGCCACTTGCAAGTTTTATACCAATGTTTTCATCCTACTGCTAGTTACCATAGTTGCGCAGAATGTGCCAGTTCATTATTTATCTTGTCATGTCTTTCACTTTCAGTCCAAGCTTTAAAGTTAAATATGTTTGTATGTGAAATAAATGATGGTAAAATACTGAGCTCCACATAACTAGGTTGTGGACCTACAGCTCGCCACAGCATCTAACAAGCTGAAAACACACTGACCGTCTAATAGTTACTAAGGTACTATTATATTCTGCACATTAGTGTGGAAAGATATTTCAAGAATCTCATAAACCAAATGAATTCCCAGGAGCTGTCCGAACATCTTACTTGCGCACAAACAACCACACAGGTGTCATGGATGGTTTTAGCAGAGGCTAAGAGGTATATGTCAAAAATGTAGTGCGTTATTGCAGCCACTGTCCCCTGCTCTCCTTCTATCTGTCTTTCTCACTCTTGCTCCTCTGTGTCTCGTCTCTCGTGGGCCATGAGAGTAAGTAGCTCTAATGCACATGTCAAGGTGAATCATTTTGCTTCGCTGAGCTTCTATCTGAACATGGAGTTTCTACCCGGATGATGGTAAGGCCAGAGGTCATTGGTAAGCCTGGAGGGCCATGTTACACATCTATACACGTCTCATCGCACCAGTGTCTCTTCATACGCCTTGTGTTGTGTTACCTGAACCTCCCACCAGAACCTGCATAACTCAGAAATCAGGTACAATGTATACTAATATTCTACTAAACAAATCTGTATCTCCAACTATTTTGGAAAATAAACAGTTGCTAATTGTTGAATGTACCTGATGTGGCACATCAAAATGGGGGGAAAAAATGGTATTTTGAGATGGAGTATTTGTAATATAGAATGTATGTAGTGTGGAACAGAATTTGAAAATGCTAAGACATGTTTTTCTATTACACTGCCACTGCATCTTAAAAATGTGATGCTCATGGCGTAAGATGTGACTAAGACTAAACAGCCAAAGGTGTCTGCCTTCATATTTACAATTCAAAAAATAGTGCAGATGGAACACAACAACATATTTTTATACAAAAAAAAATCTACCTTGGACAGACTACAAAATAGGTTGTTATGGATTGTTATATGCCAGTAATACACCTAAAATCAAACAATATATTGACTTCAGAAGCATAATTTTGGTCTTCCTTAATAATATAATGCTTTTAAATTACACTATTATTCAAAAGTTTGGGTTTGACATGATTTTCTCTACTATTTGATCAAAAATACAATAAAAACTGTAATATTGTGAAATATTATTACAATTTAAATTACCTGGTTTATATATATTTAAATGTCATTGTGAAGGCAAATCTTTTTGGCAACCATTCCTCCAGTCTTTAGTGTCACATGGTCCTTCAGAAATCACTCTAATATGCTGATTTCCTGCAAATAAACATCATCTGTTGTGCTGCTAAATATTTTAGTGGAAACAGTGATACATTCAGGATTTTGATGAATAGAAGTTCAAAGGAACAACATTTATTTGAAATAGAAATCCTTTATGCCATTATAAATGTATTTAATTTAGTTTATGATCAAGTTAATGTGTCCCTGCTAAATAAAAGTGTTAATTTCTTAACCGTTACTTACCCCTAAACCTTTAAAGAATAAGTTTACTTCCAGAATAAAAAAATCCTGATAATTTACTCACCCCATGTGTCTTTCTTTCTTCAATTGCAAAGAAATGAAGATTTTTGAAGATTTTTTTTCTTGGCTCGTGTAGAGTCCTTTGAAGCTGCACTGAAACTGCAATTTGGATCTTCAAGTCCACTATATGGAGAAAAATTATGAAATGTTTTCCTCAAAAACCTTAATTTCTTTCCAACTGAAGACAGAAATGTAAGTAAACTTCTCCTTTAAACAGTAGTGTACGCTGATCTGGGTGCATTTTAAGCAAACAAGCCATTAATTGTGATTCATACATTTAATTAAATCAAATTTTACTAAAAGCAGATTGATAGACCTAGTAGAGCATCACTGGCTTTGTGCTTCTGAACAGCATGAGATACATTATGTATGACATAACTTGGACTTCCAGCTGAGTTTTGTTTTTTAAAGAACAAATAACTTTAAATGATTTCAGAAAATCACTTCTAAGGTATTTCAGCTGTCCATTATGTGTGACCTCGCTTAAGAGCCAAGCCATTAAATCCATCTTAATTCCCCCTCTTTCTCACTCTCTCTTCTAGCTGCTCCTTACCTAACTGTCTGTCTATCACCTCCTATCTGTCCCTCTCTATTCATTAATACCCTTCTACTCCAGGAGACATCTGTAACTTCCCATTATCTACAGACACACTGACCATGGTTGAAGATCAAAGGGATTGCACAATGCATTACAAGCGGGTTGTAATGTTTAAATCCAGGAGCAGGGAAATCTGAAGAACATCTAAAGACAATGGCATGAAATATGGGGCAGCTCACAGCAGGAGGGCTGTCAGTTGGCGTGATGGACCTGTATGACAAAGAGAGAGAATTCTTGCCGTCTGGTCAATGGCATCGATCTAATGACATTGTGCAGGGCTTCGCAAATTGCGTGATTTCTACAGCTACTCTAAACGTGTGATAAAGAGAATTGTGAGTCGATGGCATTGATGTTCTCTACATCTATCTGCCTATCTCCATCTCTCCTGTGAGGAGGAATGTGCAAGGATGATGGGTTTGTAAGGCTCACAAAGAGTGTGATGGTTGCAAGGTAGATGTGATCAGATCTCAAACAAGCACAAAAAAAGTGTGCGTGTATAAAAATGTCACACAGACACACATACAAAACGCACAAATACAGGGCGAGCGGACAAGAAAACAAGATAAGATAACCGCAAACATTTAATGGTTCACACATTTGTCATCTGTCTGCTGAATTGGGCACAAATTCATAGACGGAAGCACACAAACAAAACATGCGCGCCGTTCGAACACACAAACGCACACAGGGGAACATCTAAAGACGTCTGAGATTCTCCCTCGCAAAAGCGCTCTGAAATTAAAATAAAAACACTGCAACACAGCATGTCAATCAAAAGCCGAGGTTTCAGA
This sequence comes from Garra rufa, assembly GCF_049309525.1. Classification (NCBI taxonomy): domain Eukaryota; kingdom Metazoa; phylum Chordata; class Actinopteri; order Cypriniformes; family Cyprinidae; genus Garra; species Garra rufa. The sequence goes on from NC_133363.1 coordinate 30,332,481, forward strand.
CACCATCTGCATCCAAAAAGAAAAAAAAGAGAGAGAGAGGAAGCTGAACACAGCCTCTCATCCTCCTGATCCCTCTCTCTTTATTTGGCTTGGGTAATTGGAGTAAGTCGGCCATCTCTCTGGCTCTCTAATATTCATTACCATGTTGGTAATTTACCCAAAGACGGTTGTGTGCCTTCCACGCTTTTCAACTCTCATTTATGGCTGTTTGAAAAGATCAAGCTGGGAGCAAGCCTCTCCAGCCTATTAAAGGCTCAGATCCTTCACCGAGACAGACAGGATGGAGCATGCTGCCCCCAAATGGCTATGCTGGAGACTGACAACAATAAGCCGTTCTCACTGGTGTCAGAAGAAAATGCTTTAAATATACACTGCCTTAAAAAAGCAAAGCTAACATGAGCATTTGTTCTTATTTACATCTCATTAAATAACATTGTGACAAAGGGAGGTTAAATAAAACCCCTCATTAAATTTACCCACCCTCATTTAACCACCCACATGCTACAAACATGTTTGACTTACTTTCTTCAGCAGAATACAAAAGAAGATTTTCAAGAAATGTTTTTTGTTCATAAAACGAAATTCAGTTTTGGACCCCAATGTCTTGCAAAAAATCTAATTTTGTCTTCTGCAGAAGAAAGTAAGTCAAACAGGTTTGTAACAAGGGTGAGTAATAGGGCTGGGTTTTGACACAAATTTCTTGATTCGATTTGATTCTGATTCACAAGCTTGTGATTCAATTTGATTCCTGATTCAATTCGATATTTTGGATATATTTCAGGTACAGTACACGCCAAATTTTCTCAAGGATAAAAAACTCAACTAACCCTGCAAAACATACACGACAGTCGGTTGGTACTACATTACTATAATATTGAAGGTTCAAATTAACTGATTTGTATACAGACGTTTAAATTACACCCTGGTTTTTATAATAATAAAGTTACAATTACATAATTATAGACCTATTTCTCTAATTCGTTTTTTGAAATATAGACATTTAAATGGTGACTATTATTAATGGATTTATTCACACATAAATTAAAAATTGAAGAACAGTATAACTTAATGAATGTTATATGCTGATTATATTTACCAAAATGCTCCTCTCTGAAGTTCATTTTTCTAACTGACTAATGAGTTCATGGTCACTGAATATGTTTTGTTTTTTTTCTGACGTAAATGTGAAATATTATTTGCAAGCTGTTGATGTCTTTGCGCGGTTGAAACATGATTGAGTAATTAGAGACAGGATACAGATTTTGCTAAGTTGTACACTTTCTTTGAACATACATTCAGATGTTTATTCATGTTCATTTCATGCTGAAACTGGTATTAAAGCGGAGGAGATGATCAGTTCACATCTGAACCTTACATTAAAATTGTAATAAAATTGTAATAAAATGGACAGTTCTCAAAATTTAAGCCTATTTCATATCAAAAGTAAAAAAGCACAAAGCTTATTATGATTTATTGGATGGGGGGCATGCAACAATATTCTGTTAACTAAAAACATGGCTAGACTAATCAATTCTTGAGATTTACTAATCAATGTCGTTTCATTAAAATGAGAATCAATTACAATCTAAAAATCTATATTTTTTTAACCAGCGCTAGTGAATAAACTAGGATAGAATCAACCATCCCTTGTAGACCTATACCTCCATAACCATAACAGTTCTAGGGGTCCTATTTCAACTCCCTTTGTCATTTTGCTATTTGATGATTTTTTTTTTAATTATGGGGTTAACTATCCCTTTAAGTCCTATTAAAACAGATCCATTTCCTCTAAAAAGTTTTTTAAATTGTATTATTACAGCTAAATGAATGTGACTCATTGGATAAAACAAATGGTTGTACCCTCTAAACTGAATTTGAATCCTCTGAATTCATAATACAAATGACTGACTGAAAAATTCTGTTACGGGGTTAGTATAGTTTATATATTTTACATGTATAGTTTGAAGAAGCTTAGATGAAACAGTCTGTAAACAGTGTGAACACACACACACACACGTATCATTGTGTATTAGCTTTTAATATAAACTGGCTTAAAGTTTTTTGATGAAACTCCATGCTAGCAAAACTTCAACACACTGAATAGACGACTAACACAGAGAGTACTCAGAGTTTGTCGTTCAAGTGCAAGTATCTTAAATCAGAACTACAGATCAGGCATGTTCAAACAATATGTTCAGCTTGAACAGATTAAGACTCACATCTCTGCAGAAGTTCTCCTCTATCAGTGATAGTACATTCAGTCCAGCCCTGCTAACACAGTGTATCATTGAGAAACCTTTCTGTCACGAAAGCCCTCAGATGTCCAATTCCAAGCCCCTGAGCAGTGGATGAGTGCTCAGTCTCATCCTTTCATCCCACTCTCTTTCATCTGTCCATGTGACAGACAGCAACATCGTGCCACAAAAGATGAATGCACGTTTGGCTGTGTGTCAGCTTTGACTTGAGATGACGAGCTCTGGAACTGATTGTGACACGGTTCTGCCAAGGATAAAACTTACTAGCTAAGTACATTGACGAAACCACAAACTGCTGTCAGTGAAGTTTTGATGATGTTTTTTAATTCTGTTACTCACTGATCTTCGGCTTCACAGAAGTTTGGCCAGCATTTAATCATGTCAACAAGGTGCACTGCAATCAAGGTCAATATAGCAAAATAGCCAGTGATTACTCATGACTAGGTAACACAACATAGGGATTCAGCTTATGAAGATGCTGTTATATAAAACCTGAAAATTGAAATGTACAAAGTAGTACATAAAATACTAGATAAATCAATAAAGATACAATAAAAAAAAATAAAATGTAATTTACTCCTGTGGAATAAATTACTCCAGTTTTAATCACTCAATTCTTTCGAAAACATTGTAATAAGCTGTTTTGCTGCTGAAGAAACATTTCACATTATTATCAATGTTAAAAACAACTGTGCTGCTTAATATTTTTGTTAAAACCGTGATGGATTTTTTTCTTTGAATATTTCATGCATAGAAAATTTAGTTTTTTAGATAGAAATCTTTCTTAACAATGTAGTATGTACTGTCACATTTCAATCAATTTTAGCATATCATTTTTAAATAAATTCATTCATTTCTTTAAGAAAAATTTTAATTTTACTGACCCAGACTTTTGAATTGTATGTGGGTATTTAGGAGAGAATTAACTATTGTTAGTTATTGTTAATAAATAACAATAATTAATTTACTTCATGGCTTTGCTACAGTAGATAAAATGGCAGAATAATTACAGTAACACTAAAAAAGTAGCAGTAAATAAGCAGGTGAAGTGAGATGACAAGTAAACATGCTAATGTCAGATCTAAAAAAAAAAAGTTAACAGACTGAAAGCTAAAGCAAGTGACAGCTGATAAGAACTGAATAATTAACAGTCAGGGAAGTTGGTAAACAAAGAGCTGTGTAATTAGAAAAACAGACAATGGACTTGTGAATACATAAACAATAATTTCCACAGTGAAACGTATCTTATACTGTGGAAAAAAGAAAACAATTAACTGTGATACGTGAACGTGATAAACAAGCACACAAGAGTGTGATACCTCTGTGGGCCAGCTTCTGAAGAACGTTCCTCAAGCGCTGCACAGCTGCCAGAGACACATCGTAAGTGTAAGGAGCTGAACTTGAATAGCTCTTACACTGACCAAACAGCCCATCTGGAAAATAAACACACAGACAACTTTTACAACCACATCATGTGTGATAAAATGACCTCTGTTATAATAAATGAATACATTTTATTTAGTTATGTTTTCTAAATGCCATGTCAGCAGCAAAGCTATCTTCATAACAAGAACAAAGTGAATTTAAAAAAAACATATAAAATTGCCAAAATGCTGTTCACCTTATTATTCAACGTGCAAGTAAGCATATGGGCGAAACTTCCAGTTCATTAGCCGTTATAGGGAAATAACGAGAAGAATATCAACGTGCAGTAAACGGTAAAACTGTTTGCACTACAAACCAGTGTGCTCATAACTAAGAACACAATTTGCAATATCAAGCAGCAAAACGAGCTGAGACCAGAAGTCAGACCCATAAAATTTAAAAATTGCTTAAAGGTGCAGTATGTGATATTGACAGCTAGTGGTTGAAACTGATCTTTCTCCCACCCCATTCTCCTCAGACTAGATGCTCACGCGGGTTGCCAGATATAGGTTGTTGAGTTGAACTGCATTTTAATATGATTTTGGTCATAGAGCTTTTTAAATGGATCCCGAGGCTTTTTAGGTCGAGTAGAAGCTGCAGTCTCTGACCCAGTTTATTTGCTGGCTTTCATGGCTGCAATACGTTGTATTTTCCACCAACTGGCAACCCGGGGTGTCAAAGTACTACTGGGTAAACTGGCAGTGGGCAGGATCACACAGACCAAAACAAAACCAGACATTCCGACACGGAACAAGCATTCCAAAGTATGATAGCTGGCTGTAGCATTGTTTTTCAGACAAATAAATATGTAAACTTATGTGAAGGAGAAGTTCACATTTCATGATTTTTCTCCATATAGTGGCCTTCTATGGTGCCCCGAGTTTGAACTTCCAAAATACAGTTTAAATGCGTCTTCAAACGATCCCAAATGTGGTTGTAAGCGATCTCAGCCGAGGAAGAAGGGTCTTATCTAGCGAAACAATTGTTTTTTTGTTTTTTATTAAAATTTATATACTTTTTAACCTCAAACGCTTGTCTTGTCTTGCTCTGCCTGAACTGCTTTTTTCCGCTTCAAGACAGTTAGGGTATGTCAAAAAACTCCCATCTCATTTTCTCCCTCAACTTCAAAATCATCCTACATTGCTGTTTTACCTTTTTTGTTACATGTTTTTGATCTTCTTTGCATGTTCACTTTGCAAAAGCTGGGTCGGTGTTTCTGCAGCGTTGTAGGGTGATTTTGAAATGATTTTAGAAGTTAAGGGAGAAAATAAGATAGGAGCTTCTTTACAACTAAAGAAAGAAAGAAATAAACATCTTGGATGACAGGGGGTGAGTACATTATCTGTACATTTTTGTACTGTAAGTGAACTTCTCCTTTAATTTATTTTCGACTAAAAAAGACATGAACATCTTGGATGACATAGAGTGAGTAAATTAACAGAAATTTTTTATTCTGGAAGTGAACTTCTCCTTTAACATGTTCCCTAAATGCCTGCAAACATATTATGGTATTTTTATGCTTTGGTACAGTCGAAAAATTACATACAACAACTTTAACATCTCAGAATAAAAATGCTGTCTATTTACATTGAAACGGTGCATTCTAGTAAATAAATAAATTATTATATCTACTATATTTTTATTATTATACCCAAAGGTATGAACAAATAATCAAATATGGCAATCATTCTATCAGGATCACAATATGATTGACTGAGTCAAATAACATTTTACATCTTTAAATTAGAAAGAAACCATAATACTATGTTTTTTTAATGCAGAGTTGTTCCTCTAGTTCATAATCGTGACCATTATAACAGAAAACCCGCCCACCCATGTAAGGCTTGAAAGAAAAGCACAACTGTTTGTGTCTACCAGCCATCAGTTTATTTTTTGCGGCTGAAGTTTCTGCTTGGGGTCATAATAGCCACAGGGGTTTAGGGTATTTTCTTTCTTTCTTTCTTTTTTGACACTTTCAAGATAAGCACAAAGGCCATCAGGAAACGCACCTAGATAGAGACACACACACATTATCTGGCCCCTTGTTTATCTCCCCATCACCAGGGACCCAGTGCCACTCAATAGTCCGTTGCTAGGCAACCCAAACCATGGCTCAGATTGGCTTCATAATTCAATGGCTATCTGGGCGAACAGGGAGGATGCAGGGTATAGCAGCGGTCCTCACGAGGAATACTAATGACCACAAGTGTTCCTTCATCGTGTTAGAGCAGTTTTCATCTGTTTTCTGAAAGTGCCGCTCATCTGCACCATGACGTGACGAGCTCTGCCAGACTAATGTCGTACGTTAAGGTATAAACGGTCAATATAATTACACCCAATTGTTTCATCGTAAATAATTCTGTCATTGTAAGTTCAAACCTGTCTCACTTGATGTATTTAGGGAAGCAAGCAGCTCTTTGGCAGATTGATATTCTAATATGTGAATTCAACGCAATGAGAGGAAGCAATTAAAACGAGACAACAAAGCAGCTACGGCGTCCACAGACTAAACATCCTACTCTGCCTCCTTTTGACTTGAAAGCTGCCATGTCCAAACTTTTTACATGCGCACCAGACACATGACATAACCACCAGCGAACAGACCCTTTTCACTGCCTCCGTGTCGGTTTCCATAGCAACTCCCCTCACTGTCGGCTGCCTTTTTTTTCCAGCCGTCTCCGGGAATAATCACACTCTAATTACAGTCATCGCGCTCAAATATAGACTCGGCTGCGCTTTCTTCTATCCCACGATTCCTCGAGCTCTACACTGTACAACCATAAAACAGAGCCTCAGGGAAATAGAGTGAGTGGTAATATAAAATCTATCAGGCAGTCTGAATTATCAAACATGATACATTTGCTTCCCACTTGGTGGTAAATGATATGCCTCTAGAACTTTGCACTTTGTCACTCATTTGCAAAAAGCTCTTTATACTGGTTACGATAAGCTTAATAACAGCTCAGAGAGCTCTGCTAGGTCCTGCATCAAGAAAACCCTGGACCGCTCTATGATCAGTATTGTGGCCATTGTGTCTTCTGATAGATCAGAGCTGAAGTGAAAATGGAGAATATAGATTGACATTTCACAGCATTTGACCTATTTAGAGAAGATCTGAAACCCTCAAACTGCCTCTGTCACAGTGAAACGTTCTCAATAATCTAACAAATGGTTTCAAGCATGTGATTTCTCACCATATACATAGGCAAATCAATTATATTTGAATTAAAATTACCCTTTTTTAAAACAGTTTTTTAAACCACTGCAAATGACTGAATTAAATATTTCAAAGAAACAACTGATTATTTAAAATTAACAAAAACTAAAATTCCTAATTGTAGTCACACTGTTAGAATTGTGCCATAACCAAACCAATAATTATTTAAAAATGTTTTACAGTTAATGGTTACTGTGATTATACTGACCTAATATTATATGAAAACGTCTATTTCAATCACTCATACTCTCAAACATTATATGTTACCCAGGAGCACAAGTCAAAAGAGCAGTCATAAGGATAGTTAGGATAGGACAATATTTGGTCGAGATACAACTATTTAAAAAATTTAGAATTTGAGGGTGCAAAAAAATCAAAATATTGAGAAAATCGCCTTTAAATTTGTCCAAATGAAGGTCTTAGCAATGCATATTACTAATCAGAAATGAAGTTGTGATATATTTACAGTAGGAAATTTACAAAATATCTTCATGGGACATGATCTTTACTTAATGTCCTAATGATTTTTACCATTAAAAAAAAAATTGATAATTTTGACCCAAACAATGTATTCTTGGCTATTGCTACAAATATACCCGCGCTACTTAAGACTAGTTTTGTGGTTTAGGATCACTCATTATAGTGTCAATAGTCTCACGTAGCCAGACCTTCGACATTCCTGAAGTGTTTCCAGTTAAGTGTACCATATGCATCAGACGTTTAGCCAACGTTCTGTGGGCGTGACGCCTGAGGCTGAGACTATAGTGTCAACACTTTAATGTGCTGTAATTCTTGTGATCTACCACAAGGAGGAGACTTAACAAGCAAAAAGGGCGACTGATACACTCCTGCTTTGAAATCACAGAACAGTCCTATGGGAAATCAATGTGTTAAATATATTCATGGTCTATAGTAGTTTTAGATACTGTCTATCTAATCTCTTATTAAGGATGATTGTTTAACTCTAGATGTTTTTTTTTTTATTTGAATTGTTTTGTTGTTGAAAAGAATGACTGCATCATTCAAAATCAATTATTGCAATTACATTCTAAAATAGTTTAGTAAAACAATTCTAAGACAAGAAGCCAGTTGTAGATATTGGCATCATTATAACTGAAGGATCCGAAATCAATATGCAGAGCCAAATAAAATAGAGCACTATTTTAAGCAAATGACACTACACTGAACAGACTGAGAGCATTAGGAGTGTAATAAGAAAGCAGACAACATTTCAAATCATTTGCTGAAACTACTGAACTGAAACAAACAGTAGGAAAAAATGGAAAAAACTAGAAAACTTATAATCGAATATGTGACACTTCTGAGCAGTGCTAGTCGGCTAAAAGATATCTAGTCTGCCAGTGCATTTGGCAAAAGCAGACAAATTAGACATTAAATTGTCTCACATCTGAGATGTTTTCTTTTTTTTTTCTTTTGAGGAACTGGCATTAAACGCAAATTGTGGACGCCAGACTTGCTAAGTGGTTTTCTTTTCTCATTTCTTTGGTTTCCCCATGAGTAAACAGATTATAAAGCACTTCTTCTAGGAAGAATATTACAGCACAAAGTGTGTTTAACCTTGTCTTTTCCTGTCCAGTCAGTTGATGTCAGCATATCTGCTTTAATGTAGTAAACTATAAAACAATTGAAATGTCTCCTGTCCTCCTTCCAGGTTATGATCACTAACGTCAGATTAAACCCGCATTTAACCGAGGTGCTGTCAGAGATGGCAAGGATCTGAAATGAATTGCTGTAATATAGCCAAAGATTCACAAATAACCATAACTCACAACTTCCTCTTCAATGGCTGTTTCAATAAGAGAGCAGGTCGTGAGGATGCAAAAAGAGCTCTTGGGAATGAGGCGGTGAAGCACGTATCCCATTGACAATGCTGAGGCAATTATGTTAATCGATAAAACAAGTGAAACACGATGTTGCAACCAAATCAATAGTAATTCTAATTTTCCCTTTTTCCTGGTCTATTGGTCAACCGAGACCTTGGTGTATAACCAAGAGATGGGCAGATAATGACAGAACAGGAGGTTGCGGTTGTATGTGAGACGACAGCCACAACAAACAACAAAGAGCTTCAAAATTATTCAGATACCCAGTCAGCTGTTCAAAGATGTTAAAACCATCACTATAATGAGTCTCAGACAGACCACACGCAGAAAATCGATTCCACCGTGCAGAGTGAACCGCAGAGTGATACTAATGAAGATAAAGAACAGCCAGTGCCACAGAAGAGGAGTCCATTTTTGCAGCATTAAGAACCACACATTCAGTAGATTATCTGGATATGTTGAGGCCTTTGTTCATTGAGGCAGTTAGTTCATTTGCAGATCTCACTGAAAGTTAAGTCAGTACTCCAGTGTAGTGGTTAGTAAGACATTGCGTATACCTTCTCAACAAGGCAATCTTATTTGGATTTATTATTATTTTACAAAAGTTTTAGTAAATTAGAAACAAATAACTGAAATTGGAAATGAATCAATATAAAAAAAATTAACTGAAATTTATTAAAATATAAACTGGTAAAATAAATTAAACTTCGGACAGCAACTTCTTGATTCTATAATTCTATTCTAATATTTTCCACAATTTTTCTTATTAAAAAATAAAGTACATAGTATATCCAACAGAAAATTACTATGAATAATACTAAATACTAATATGAATATTACTAAAAATAATATGGTAGTTTTTGCCCATTGGGAATCATATTTTCTCAAATAAGTATCAGGAGACGCTAATTTTACATTTGTACACAGTGAATATGACATAGCAGCAAACTGGAAACAGCACTTAAAATCAAGCATTTACTGTAAAGTTTGTCACTCATGCATGTTCAGTGACAGCAGAAACTCGCACACATATAGTTTACTTTCTTTATATCACTTTAGATTCTAATCAGAACAAAAACAGGAAGAAAGGGAGCTCATTAACATCTGTGCACATGTGCTAGCATTTCCAGTGCTGTTAAAATAAAAGTCCATTATCTGACCCTTAACAGCTAAACAGAAAATAATATAATAAAAAAATTGCTAAAATAGATCGCCTTGCTTATATATATATATGAGGTGGTTATTACAATATTTAAATAATTGAAATTAGGATAGAACAACAAAATATAGCTGCAAGCAGCAATTACCTGGGTTCAAGTGTTTTAGGAACTTTGAGCAATTATAGACATTTTAAGATGCTTCTACCCACAAAAGGCTGAGAAATCATAAATAAAATCACTACTAATATAATTTAATGTTGACCAATAGATGGCTCTGCTCCAAAAAAAATGTGGTGTGGTTAACTAAGAGTGATGATGACACGCATATAGTTTGGTGCCAATACACCAAAGAATTGCAGAGAAACAGCCTAAGATCCATTTAGACATTTTTCATTTCTCTTGACACTGTGGCACTGTGGAGAAACTGTGCAGGTAACCTCAGGACATGGCTGTCAAAAGAAACTCCAAGTTTGGTCTGAATACGATAAAGCGTTAAAGAGATATAGCCTCATTTCTACTTTGGCCAGTCTCAATTTTGGTAAAAATCGGATGAACCATCTAGGACGAGTTTAAAAAAGTAGCCTTTTTACATAATGTCAAATATTTAACGAATAGTTTGATTGACAGCAGTGGTTCTAGAGGCAAAGCTGTTGAATAAGGAGATCTAACATATGATATGAATACTGCGTGTATGTGTGAAAAATCCAAGGCATAAAACCCGCTAACGCCAACTAATGTGCGATTTCTTTCAAATTTCTCACAGACCTCGAGAGCCATGAGTCAAACAGGCTCATCGAGTTTCATTCTGATCGGCCTTAGCTGACCTCATCTAATAGGTGCTCAAAGTTGATTGGCTGATGCTTTCCATGTTTTCTGTGGACAAAGACACTGCATGCCAGTGTCTCATGGGTGTGTAGTTACAACCATTTAAAAAAAAAATTTTCTGTTATAGCTAGGGCTGGGCGATATGGCCTAAAAATAAAATCCCCGATTTTTTCCCAAAAAAATCCGATTTACTATTTAAAATCGATTTTTTTCCCCCCCTACTACTTTTAGCATGTAAAGAAACCCCAGCTTTTCCACAATATATTTCGGCATTGGGCACCATATATTTTGCAGTATACATTGCAACTGCATCAGTGATTGCTTTCCACCAGGACCCATTCTTATCATACCGGACACAGTAAATGTTTGTAAGACGAATAAATATGAGATGGGAGGAAAATATATATTTCCATGCTTTTCTCTTGGACTTATATCGTATACAAAAATATACAATTTTGAACACAGAAATATTAAATGATTTAAAAAACTGAAACGATCTGCCAGCAGGTGGTGGTAAGACACTGATTTAATTACTGAATCATATTCATTTGATTCGTTCGAACGGATGGTTCATTCAAGAATAAAGCAAGTGACTCTTTATGAATGGGGAATTGAATCATTTCACTAGATTCGTTTAAAAACGCACGTTCATTCATAAATGAAACACCGCTGTGTTTGAATGGAGATGCGCAGCGGCTCAGCTGTGACTTGTTTCAGACCACTTTTGACGACGAAATAGAGCAAAATCAGGTAATAGTGTTATAGTCAGACAATGTAAGTCACTTAATAATAACTTCTTGTTTATTTAACTGTTTTAATAAATCAATATATCGTTTACAAACTCTCTTAAATATGATTAAATTTTTGCCCATTCAGTCTCTTATTTACACTCTCTCTGCACTTGAGATACATTAGTCAATGTGCAAAACACAGAAACCTTTGAAGCTCCACTCAGCGCAAACACAAATATGCTGGTCGGGTCAGTCACACATGGTGCTCCTAAATATTTTTTCATAGTCGCACGTAGTAGTTTCTTTTTGCCCTTGAACGGCGGGTCGCACCATTGAGAAATTAGGTCGCACTCTAGAGCCCTGATATGCAAATAATTCGTCCATTGTCTTCAATCATCTCTCTACTCTGTTTATGTGGTAAGTGAAATTGTATGTACTGTAATGTAACAGGCTAACTTGCAAGCAAGCAGCTAATCATGTCCCCTTAGTGACTCGCATTATTTTACCTGAACGCGTTATTTGTTTACCGTTCTGAATACATATATATTTATAAAAAAAATCGTGATACCTCGATTTAATAAAAAATTAAATCGTCTTAAAACGTAAATTCGAATTAATCCAAAAAAATCGAAAGAATCGCCCAGCCCTAGTTATAGCACCACCAAGTGGTCAGACTTTTTTAATTTGACTAAAGATTGGCCTCATTCATATGTGTTGAGTTTGGTGAAAATATCTCATTCTAGTCAAGAGTAAAAGGGGCCCTGCCTACTTCAAACATTTTGGCATCCTGTCGTGTGAATCACTAATCGAAATTCTTTTGATAACTTCTTGCCATGAGGGTCTCTAGATAATGCATGTCAAGTTTTGACAGAGCTTGAACCCCTAATTAATGCTTGTCTCATGACAGATTCACTCTTTTTAAATACTCAAAGTAAGTGGTCATCTCTATCCATATGCATAAAGAGACACCAGGAATGCAAACTATTAAGAAGGAGTACCAGGAATACTGGTGTATAAAGTGGTGCTGGTTTTATTTGTGTATGAGACAGTTTTTCAAAGTTATTCAATATGAAATCCAAGATCTGTGTTACTCACCCTAAGACTGAAGCAACAAAATATAGCATATTCCTTCTAATGATAGGGTCCAAAGGTCTGACTGGAAATACAACTCTGTTCTTCACACTGGCGGTATAATATCACCATAGTGTTTCCAATTTAATTTCACCAGCGTCACAGTGTAGAATACAATATGTGGTTTCATTTTACAGCCTGTTTTTTTATTTTCTGTTTTTGTTATCTCATTTCTGCATTCTTGCAACTGAACATGTTGCAACTTTAAAATAGATATGGCACCTTATGGGGACTTTTGTTCACACATCAGAGTGATCATAAATCAAGCCAAAATAACACCAAAATAACTATTTTATAAAAACAACAAACATGCCTTCTTGTTTTGAATAGAATAAAGAACACAGACCATGATTTAAACTTTAAACCATGAATTTAGCATGTTTTGCACAGACAGAAAAAATAGTGAAACTTCATTGTTAATTTGGAACTTTTACATTATATATATATATATATATATATATATATATATATATATATATATATATATATATACACATACACACATATATATATATACAAGATGTGGATTTTGAACTATCAAGGCCACAGAGAAAATGGCATTGGAAGCTTATATCCTGTCCTTCAGCAATTATGCTTCCAACACCATAGAAGCTGGTTTAATGACAGGAAGCAAGGTTTTAAAGATAAAGTTCAGAGTATAGAAAATGTCAAGCGATTTGGCACTAGTCAGTCTGTGAAAACACATACATACAGCTCCTCTCCAAACTGAAAAGGTTAGATTGTCTAAGCAGATAATGACTTGCATTCTGATCTTGAAATACACAGTGTCTTGTGTAGACATTTTATATCTTATTTTAAAATGTTCGGTCATCTCTGGGAAGGGTGGTTTAATTGGTTGAGGGAGTAATTGGCAGCTTTCCAGTGAGTGTATATATTTTTTAAAAAACCCTGGGCCCCATGGTCAACCCATCAGTCACTTACCCTTTACACAGACAGGTTTACATTGTTCAGCTCTTAGCTATTTAATGGCACAAGTAAATAATGAATGCCTCTGTGAATGTGTTTGCCTGTTTCTTAAATTATCCTGTTAGTTTAAGAATGTTCCTGCATTTTTCCACTTGTCAACTTCTTGTTTGAGAAAACCTTTTTCCTACCATTATAAAGGTGCAAGCCAGAAACATTGCAGTTGGCAGGCTGTTTGCGGTAAAATACGTACATGTATAGGCGAATGTGAAAATATGAAATGTGTCATACTACACTGTATATGTCTGATTTTACTTTCGCCTTTTTAACATTAACATCTTAATGTGATTCCCCTTGATACTAAAATGTTTTCAAATACTAGACTGTACTCCATGGATGATTTCAGTGTGTAATTATCATTCAGAGTGGAAGAGTGGAAGACAGATCACAGACGATCAATAGCTGGCAGCTCAACAAGAACAAATAAATCAAAACTGAAATGCTCTTAAAAGAAATTTTTCGGCCTCTTTTTTCAGCATTATTGGGGATCTGAATCCGTGTATCATTCGTCCTTTCCATTTTCAAAATGAAACGAAATAAGCAGAAATAAGAAAACGGCCCCTTTATTCGTTTTTTCATTCGTTCAGAAAACGAAAAAACGAGTTTTGGCTCGATTTTTCGTTTTTTGGTTCACCCATAGAAAACAGATAAATGATTCGTTTTCCACATGTGGGCGGTCCCGAGACGCCCCTTTACGCCGATTGGTCAGCCAAATCTGGACCGGTGACGCCATCCATTCATTCATTCGTCCATTCAACAAAATAAAAGACCAATTTTTAAAAAAAGACTGTTAGTTATTTATTTTCATTCTTTATTTTCATTCTAATTGCAGTCTTTAAAACAACAAACATGCATGGGCAATAACATTAATTGCATCAAAATATAATAAAATAAGACACTTAAAAATAACAAAATAGAAAAAGCAATAAGAAAATCACATGTACATATATGTGTCACAGTTAGGGCGGGTTGAGGAGTGGAGATGGAGGAGGAGAACCGGAGTAAAATGAAAACTGTAAAGTTTATTAAACAAAATACTGAAAATGATACAAACAAACAAAAACCAGGAGCATAAACCGAGGAAATGTAACGTTAACGACGGACACTGGGGTGTGAACTGACAATGACTAAATACACAGAAACGGGGGCGTAGTAACAAACAAGCTAACAAGGCTAACGAGGGGGAAGTACAAATAAGGGCAAGACTAAACCAACTGAACATGAACCAAAAGGGGGAGACAAGGACTAAACCAATATGACTAGAAACAGAAGGGGAGAAAACACTGGGAGAACAGAACAGAACAAGACAAAATACTGACATTACACCACCCTCTTGAGGAGCAGGCTCTGGACGGCTGGACGACCCCAGCGGAGATTCAGGAGGGCTGGGCGTCTCCAGCTGAGACACTGAAGGAGCAAGCTCTGGGCGAGCGGTCACTGGAGGGCGCTCTGGCGGCGCGGTCACTGGAGGGCTGGGCGGAACCAGCGGAGACTCTGGGAGGCTGGGCGGAACCAGCGGAGACTCTGACTTGGCGGTAGCCATCTTGGGTGCAGACTCAGGCTTGGCGGCCATCTTGGCCGGGGACTCAGGATCAACGGCCATCTTGGCCGGGGACTCAGGATCAACGGCCATCTTGGCCGGGGATTCAGGCTTGGCGGCCATCTTGGCCGGGAACTCAGGAACGGCGGCCATCTTGGCCAGGGACTCAGGCTTGGCGGCCATCTTGGCCGGGAACTCAGGAACGGCGGCCATCTTGACCGGGAACTCAGGCTTGGCGGCCATCTTGGCCGGGAACTCAGGAACGGCAGCCGTCTTGCATGCAGACTCTGGCGTGACAGCCATCTTGCTTACAGACTCATGCGTGGCAGCCATCTTGCTTGCAGACTTTAGCGTGGCAGCCATCTTGCTTGCAGACTCTGACATGGCAGCCATCTTGCTTGCAGACTCTGACATGGCAGCCATCTTGCTTGCAGACTCTGGCGTGGCAGCCATCTTGCTTACAGACTCTGGCGTGGCTGCCATTTTGTGAGCTGACGTTGACGTGGCGGCCATTTTGTGAGCTGACGTTGACGTGGCGGCCATTTTGTGAGCTGACGCAGCTGCCTGAGGTACTAGGCTGAGGAACAACGTGGGGCTTAGGAGGACTTGGGGACACGTTGGAGGCAAGGAGGGGGTGAGGTCGCTGGAGTGATATGGGAAGGGTTCTGGCTTTTGGTGAGATGGGGTGATTGCAGGCTTCCAGATGGGAGGAGGATTACTATCCTCCACCATGACTTGGAATGAGGAACCACACAAATCGAGAACGAAATTTACAAAATCTGCTACGGGACGGTAGCAATCATTTGGAGTAATCAACTGGAACAAATAATCATCTTTGAGTCCCATCTGGAAGCATGCGTTGATCATTTTATCACTCCATCTCACCAGATGGTAAATACTCAGAAACTCCTCCACATATTCTTCCAGCGAACGCTCACCTTGCTGGAGGTTCCATAGTTTGTCCTCAGCCCAGGTCATATTTCTTTGTCTTGGTCCGTCGTTCTGTCACAGTTAGGGCGGGTTGAGGAGTAGAGATGGAGAACCGGAGTAAAATGAAAACTGTAAAGTTTATTAAACAAAATACTGAAAATGATACAAACAAACAAAAACCAGGAGCATAAACCGAGGAAATGTAACGTTAACGACGGACACTGGGGTGTGAACTGACAATGACTAAATACACAGAAACGGGGGCATGGTAACAAACAAGCTAACAAGGCTAACGAGGGGGAAGTACAAATAAGGGCAAGACTAAACCAACTGAACATGAACCAAAAGGGGGAGACAAGGACTAAACCAATATGACTAGAAACAGAAGGGGAGAAAACACTGGGAGAACAGAACAGAACAAGACAAAATACTGACAATATGTACAAATAGTTACAAATTATTCAAACAAAACGTTTTAAGCTTTCAAATAATTTAAAGCTTGTGTCGCATTGTTTATTGTAAGGTGTAAAAATAAGATATATATATATTTTTCAACAAAATTATGGCTTTCTTCTGTTCAACCTAACTCGTTTCACAGAAATATTTATTTCATAGCTATTAATCTGCACCCCGCATGTTTTATTTTGCGGTATGGTTTATAATCTGAGTATCTGCGGTACCCAGACAGCGCAAAGAAGAACAGATCAGTGTTCAGTCAAGTGTAAATGCACAGAAGTCATAACTTTTCTTTTAGACATTATGCTCAGTTTTGGACAAGCGATGGTAAGTGCAGATATTGTAATGCAAATCTACTGAAGGTACCGAGAGTGGAAAATTTAATTTTTACTGTACTGTATATTGTAGCCACAGGAACATTTCATTTCGCCAGGATTTAAGTTATTATAAGTGTGCACAGCCTTGATGCTTAAGTAAAATGTTATTAGCTAGAAAAAAAAATTAAAGTCGGTGTTTCACAGTGTTCAGCCATCCACCGATTAAATTAATTGTACACCCCCCACCTTTCGTTTTTTATAGAAATGTTATAAAGAAATAATTTTATAGAAATAACATCAATGTAGTTATACAATACAATCATCCGCTTCATACAACACGAGCAACAGTGCAAGAGACGAGTGATTCAGCAGATGATTGACACGACGATTAACATAGACAGACAGACAGACAGACAGACAGACAGACAGACAGACAGACAGACAGACAGACAGACAGACGGTAGGTGGATGGACGGACGGACGGACGGACGGACGGACGGACGGTAGGTAGGTAGGTAGGTAGGTAGGTAGGTAGGTAGGTAGGTAGGTAGTTAGGTAGGTAGGTAGGTAGGTAGGTAGGTAGGTAGATAGATAGATAGATAGATAGATAGATAGATAGATAGATAGATAGATAGATAGACAGACAGACAGACAGACAGACAGACAGACAGACAGACAGACAGACAGATAGATAGATAGATAGATAGATAGATAGATAGATAGATAGATAGATAGATAGATAGATAGATAGACAGATAGACAGACAGATAGACAGACAGATAGATAGATAGATAGATAGATAGATAGACAGATAGATAGACAGACAGACAGACAGACAGACAGACAGACGGTAGGTAGGTAGATAGGTAGATAGGTAGATAGATAGATAGATAGATAGATAGATAGATAGATAGATAGATAGATAGATAGATAGATAGATAGATAGACAGACAGACAGACAGACAGACAGACAGACAGACACAGACAGACAGACAGATAGAAGGCTCTATACAGTGTTATCTGGTGAGCACATTATTGGCTTCTTCCATTAAATTTGCTTGTCAAGTAAGATTTTTTTTTAATGTACTAAGTTGGTGATCCAGTGTAAATATATAATACAGTATAAAATGACAGTTTTTTTTGTTTTGTTTAAACATTTTTTTTTTTTTTTTTTTTTTTTTACATTTTTTAAACTCTAATATTTTATTTCCCAGGGCCCACCCAGCAATTAAGTGTCATTAATTATCTGTGCACATTTAACTTAAATTTCAGCAAAATAAAACATTCCTGTGGCTATAGCGGTATATGTATATTACCTACAGGCACCTATATTTTCTTCTTATTTAACACCCTTCAGAAGGCCTTTATTAACCTCCAAGTCGTGTGGAGTACTTTTTTTATGACGGATGGACTTTTGAATGATGGGCTTCAAAATCTCGACCATCATTCACTGCCATTATAAAGCTTGGAAGAGCCAGGACAATTTTTTTAATATAAGTCCAATTGTATTCACCTGAAAGTCATGTACACCTGGATGGCTTGAGGCTGAGTAAATCATGGGGTAATTTTCATTTCTGGGTGAACTATCCCTTTAATAGTGATTGTCGTTAATGTTATCATCAACGCATTTTAATAAATTATAATACTTAAAACTACTATAGTGTAGACATACAGCATATATCTAAAAAGAAGCACTAACTGCTGTTAAACCAACACAATGAATTACCTGAATTAAACTGTTAATGGATTAAGCTTTTATTGATGTCCACACAATTCTTTCAGAGTGCAAGTCCTTGATAATCACATATTTCACAGGCACATCCTCAGATGTACTTAGAAACTACTGTCAAGTACATATCCACAGTAGTTAACACTGTGTAATCTTCTTTATTAAATGTAATCTAAGCAAACAGTAAAAGAATACGGCGTGACAAGTAAAATACACCCACTCACATACTGCCTGGTCCTTCTAAACACTTCCTAGTTTAACAGAGCCAGACTTTTGACTACCGGTGTAAAGTCTGGTCCACTTCACAGCTTATTCTAGCCAAGAACCACCCACTAAAAATGAGAGCAAACCATCTGACAGTTATAACAGGCAAATAATCAGAGCTGGTTTATTTTCACATGACATTTAGAGGAAGGCAAATCTGAAACTGATTAAAATCACAATAATAGACTGGCAAGCAAAAGCGGTTGATGATGGCACAGCAGTCTTTGTGAATGTCTGTACAGACACTGCCAAAAAAATAACAGGAAATGTACAGTATAGTGCAAAAGCATAGATAAATAGATTGAATAGATTATTTGCTAATAAATTTCCACTAATTAAAGGGGTCCTATTATGCTCCTTTACAAAGTCTTTATTTTGTTTTTGGGGTGTACTTGAACATGCTGTCATGCTTAGTTGTTCGAAAAACGCATTATTTTTCACATAATTTACATTATTATAATAGCTTTCTCTCCAGGCTGGCACAAACGGCTCGATTAGTTCCGGGTTCCACCTTCCGAAAAACCAAATGTTTTGTGATTGGCCAGAAGTCCCACTGCGTTGCGATTGGCAAACAGCGTAGACTGCGTTCCGCCCTGCTGCGCCCCTTCCCAAAGCAGAAAACTAGATTAAAGTGATTCCTACATTTTAAATATGGATTTTTTTTTTTTTTTTACAAAAACACATCTGATCGCTAAAGGAGGCTTTTACAGACTGCCCCGGACCCATATGAGGCACTTTTTTTGTTATGGATCGACTTATTTTGGACTGATGGAACACTTGCCCGTGCCGTTCAATCTATGCTGTTGTATGAGAGCCAGAATTGATTTAATATACCTTACACCTTATTTCAGTCATTATTTCTCACCATCATGACGTTCCTTTGTAAGACTATCCTTCATCTTCAAAACACAAATGAAGATATTCTTAATGAAACCTGACCATTGAAAGTCCAAAACTTCGACACACTTTAAACTTTAAAAAGTTCATTAAGAGAGCATAAAAGCAATCTATAAAAGTCAACATTTAAAGTGGATCAAAACCTTTCATCAGAGTTGTCTTAAATCCAAAACAATACCCATTCTTCAATTGTTGACTACTGTATATAAATCAAGCCATTCAATTCAAGTCTTCTAAAGAGACATAATCACGTCATACAACAAACTGATTTAAAAGGATAGTTTACCAAAAATGAAAATTCTGTCATTAGTTACTTACCCTCATGTCATTCCAAGCCTGAAGATCCTTCGTTCATCTTTGGAACGCTAATAAAGAAATTTTTGATGAAATCCAAGAGCTTTCTGACCCTGCATAGACAGTAACGTAATTAACAACATAATCCATGTGACATCAGTGGTTTAACCGTAATGTTATGAAGCTATGAGAATACCTTTTGTGTGCAAAGAAAACAAAAACAACGTCTTTATTCAACAATTTCTTCTCTTCTGTGTCAGTCTTCAGTGTGTCTTTACGAGAGTACCACGACACATACTTAAGTCATTATTTTTGTTTTCTTTGCACACATAAAGTATTCTTGTATGGTTGAACTACTGATGTCACATGGACTATTTTCTTTACTACCTTTCTGGGCCTTGAACATGGTAGCTGTGTTGCTGTCTATGCAGGGTCAGAAAACTCTCTGATTTAATCAAAAATTACTTTAATTTGTGTTCCGAAGATGAATTTTACAGGTTCGATATGACATGAGGGTGAGTAATTAATGACAGAATTTTCATTTGTGGGTGAACTATCCCATTAATAAGACCATAGACCATTGCAAATACATAGAGCACATCGAATATGGTAAACAAAACCTCAGCCATAATTCCTTAATGCAGTTTATTTGTGTTTTTCGAAGCTGAACTGAAGTCTTATGGGATTAGAACAACTTGAGAATGACTAAATGACGACAATTTTCATTTTTGGTTAAACTATTCCCTTGAAGGGCTCACTGAAAAACTACAGGGAATAAAAAACACTGAATCAGTCCACATTTCAATGATCTGGCTGTTGAATTCTCAGACTGTTCCACCACGTACTGAATGATGACTGGTCTTCACAGTCCTCTAGTGCTCCATGTTTTTTCCACTAACTCATGTGTCTTTCTGTTTTTTTGTTTTTTTTTTTCTATTCAGCTGCAGGCTGTTCTCACTCATGCCAAAACACTGGGTCCACCACCAGCTTCCTGTCTCCTGACTGCTCTTCATTGTCAGCGGAGAAGTATTCAGTGAATGCCTGCAGGTGGCATGCGCAGGTGTTGTATTGGTACATCTATTGTGTAGAAATTGAACAGGAACTGAGACAGGACAATTCCCTGCAGTGCCTCAATATTACCTGACTGTAAGGTGGTGCAGAATCGCCCACCAGGGGTGATTCCCACACTTCTCCAGCCTCACAGGGTGCTGAAGAGGTAGAGGGACTGACGGGGGTTTCACATGAAGGTGTAAAGACTTTTTGATAGCACAATAGAGCTAACAATAAAAAGAAAGAGCTGCTTTTCAAAATGCAACTTGTTACCCTGTCCCTGATCTCTCACATTATCAGATTATGGGTCTGTTGGTAGGCACTGATGGCCTTCATTCTGCACCAGGTGATCTGAGGTGAGCCAACATCAGAAGGCATAAAGATAATGCAGCAGGATCAAGCACGTTCAATCTAAAGATTTATTTTCTGTCTCTGTTAAAAAGAGTGGCTAAGCAGCCCATCCATCAAAAATAAATCTCGTCACTCCATATCATTCTCAAGAGAACAGATGGAGAAAGAAACTGAGGGAAGATAAAAGTCCCCTGACAGTCCTTGGGATACTTCCTTCATAAGTCCTAAGGTTTGACAGCACTCCCAAAGTACTTGGGTTTTTCACTCTTCACTGCATTTGTTTAATTGAAGTGAATGGCTTGAAACGGTGCTTATCTAGTTTGAGCTCTAAATGTATTCCACAGCGAGGGAAAATCGTCGAACACATAGTTCCGAATACAGCTTTGTAGAAATTGAAGACATGAACATATATTTCACTTTTGATCACTAAAACCACCAATAGGTTAACAAGTATCATACTGAAATATTTGAAACTGTTTCAAGACACATTTTCCGCCACAGAGACATGTACTCTTAAAAATAAAGGCTCCAAAGTAGTGTTTTGCAGGGATGCCATAGAAGAACCATTTTTGGTTCCCCAAAGAACCTTTCAGTGAACGGTTCTTAAAAGAACCCAAAAATCTAAAGAAACTTTTTCCACTATAAAGAAACTTTTCTGCATTTTAAAGGTTCCATGGATGTTCTTCATGGAACCATCAAAGCCAATAAAGAACCTTTATTTTTAAGAGTGTGTAGAGAAGAATTTATACACTGACAGAAACCATTCTGCAATCAGGCAGCAGAAGGTAATTCTCAATCCGTCTCTCTGACAACTAAACTTTGATTGGCTCTTTTCACCTACAGCCTGAACTTGAAAGGACTTGAGTTGATAGGTCATTTTACTAGACAAGTCCCTATTCATTGAGTCCCTCACTTTCTCTCTTAAAGGCCACAGACATTGCTTTGCATTCTGAGAAATGTTGGATAGTCCCAAAAAAAAACAGCTGTCCATCAGTGATCATTCTGCAGTTACTGTCTGACCTCGTTCTATAATAAGGACAATCCAGTCACCTCAATATTACAATACTACCATAACCATTCCTCATTCAAGCTTTCACTATTTTCACGTCTTAATAAGAAGCTCTTTCTTGCTTTCACCAGCACAGGCAAGATGTCAACTTACTGGTTTCATTTCAGGACATAATTAAAACTTAAGATCAGACTTTCCAAAACAAAATAATAAATAAATAATGTAAATAAATAAACCTTTACATTAACTTGACATTTACTTTACAACATTTATATATATGTATTGCACAATTTGTCGGTTTGATAAAACACACACGTCCCCAGAAAACAAATCCTAACACAAGATCATTTATAGCCATGAAATGAAAGACAGTTCCACTCTGTAAAGCTCTCTGTGGGGAGCAGAGTGACAGCTTGGAAGAGACTTTATCTGTGAGCTCTTTTTACAGTTTTAATGAGAAGCATTTATTTTAAATGGTGATAGTGCAAAATGTTTTCTTAACGACTCACCGTTGATGCAGGCTTCATACGACTCGCATACCTCATCTTCAAACAAACAACCTGTTGAAAAAAAATCAACATCATTGGAATGGAAAGCCACTGAAATGGGTGAGGGAATTGATAAAAGTGGTTGTACAACTCATCAAGTTTCTGCTAATCAATATCTGGAATGCAACCTGAGGAGGCAAAAAATTAGCCATGTAGGACAGACTTCTAATCAGTGGGACTTCTATTTTGAGAAGTAAACAGGTTTTGAAACATCCTTATTTATGATAAGCATGCTTTTAGCACTTGCACTTTTAGCACATGCAACAGCTATCCTATACAGTGTGTAATAATTTGAGCTGCTTCTAAAACGCACTCTGTAGTTTCTATTTACTTATTGGTTAATATTAAATTTGAGCTGCTTCTAAAACGCACTCTGTAGTTTCTATTTAGTTATTGGTTAATATTAAATTTGAGCTGCTTCTAAAACGCACTCTGTAGTTTCTATTTACTTATTGGTTAATATTAAATTTGAGCTGCTTCTAAAACGCACTCTGTAGTTTCTATTTAGTTATTGGTTAATATTAAATTTGAACTGCTTCTAAAACGCACTCTGTAGTTTCTATTTACTTATTGGTTAATATTAAATTTGAACTGCTTCTAAAACGCACTTTGAGCTGCTTCTAAAACGCACTCTGTAGTTTCTATTTACTTATTGGTTAATATTAAATTTGAGCTGCTTCTAAAACGCACTCTGTAGTTTCTATTCACTTATTCGTTAATATTAATTTTGAGCTGCTTCTTAAAGTACTCTGTTGTTCTATTTAATTATTCGTTTGTTTTATTTACATCTATTCACTGTTAGAAAAGGAGTGTTCTTCTGTTATTTGTCCGGCGATTGTTTTTGCTTTAAATTCTAGTTTTTATTGCAATCATTAAAATTGATAACTGAGCGTACGGCCAAGGGAAGCTTTTGTTTTTGTCATATCGTTCCCTTCTGGAGCTATTACAAGTGCGAAGCTGTTGCTTTTTGAGTTTCGATTGAGCCATTTTGCGTGCGGGCGAGACATTCGCGGCTCACTGAGCCTAGGAGGCGTCCCTAGCTTTTATCATTGAAGCACTGTTTGGTTGTCTATTTAACTGCGTCAGAACAGCTGACGCTGAAGCGTCAGCGGAAGCGTTCAGCCTCCTCGCGTGAAGACCGACGAGAGTAAAGACTTGCGACTTTTCCTGCGCGACTTCACCGAGCAACGACACCGACAACGCACTTAAGTACTCCTCTCCTTTATTTCACTCTTCTTTCTGTCCTCCTCTATCATGTGTTTCCAACTCATTCCGGTGGTCTCTTCACACCGCTCTAATATCACACGCACACGTCGACGCAATATTTCTAACCTGCGTCCTATCGACACTTCTTCCACTGAACCTTTCTCTTTCACGGTTGGACTCTGGAACTGTCAATCAGCTGTCAACAAATCTGACTTCATTTCAGCATTTTCTGTGCAATCTGGTTTGAGCATTCTAGGCTTGACTGAGACCTGGATTCGTCCAGAAGACTCTGCAACCCCAGCTGCTCTTTCTAATAACTTTTCCTTCTCTCACACCCCTCGTCAGACTGGAAGGGGTGGGGGGACGGGACTTCTTATTTCTAACAACTGGAAATACTCAACCCATTCTCCTCTATGCAATTATAGTTCATTTGAATCTCATACAATCACTGTAACATCTCCTATCGAACTCCACATTGTGGTAATCTACCGCCCTCCTACTCAACTTGGCATCTTCTTAGAAGAGCTGGATGGGCTGCTGTCCTCGTTTCCAGAGGATGGCAGCCCACTTCTAGTCTTTGGGGACCTCAACATTCACCTTGACAAACCCTATGCTGCTGACTTCAATTCACTTCTAGCTTCATTTGATCTACAACGTGTTATCACTACATGCACTCATAAATCTGGCAACCAACTTGATCTCATTTACATGCGAAATTGTATTTCAGACAATATTGTGGTCAAACCCCTACACATCTCTGACCACTTCTTCATTACATTTGACCTACATCTTGCTATTTGTGCACTCCCAACCCCTCTACCTGTTACTTTTAGAAGAAACCTACGCTCTCTCTCACACTCCCATCTTTCTTCTTTAGTATCCTCCTCCCTTCCCTCTCCTACTCACTTCTCATCCCTGGACACTAATGCAGCAACTGACACCTTATGCTCCACTCTTACCTCCTGTCTAGATGCTATATGCCCTCTCTCCTCCAGGCCAGCACGATCTGCTCCGACAACCCCTTGGTTATCCGATGTTCTTCGTGAGCATCGTTCCAAACTTAGGACAGCTGAGAGAAAATGGCACAAATCTAAGGATCCATCCGACCTCAGTATGTATCGGTCTATGCTCTCATCTTTCGCTACCCAAGTACATACAGCCAAATCTTCATACTTCCACAACAGGATCAACAATTCCCCGGACGCACGCAACCTTTTCAAAACATTTAATACACTGCTTTGTCCCCCTCCACCACCTCCCACAACTTCTATAACAGCTGATGATTTCGCCACATTTTTTACAGACAAAACTACATCGATCAATAATAAGTTCTCAGCTCCACACATACAGGAACTAAAATTGACCACAATCATGGCTGGAACCCCCCACTTCTCCTTCTGTCCTTGCTCGGAGGCAGAAGTAACCAAACTTTTCCTCTCCAGCCATCCGACGACATGTCCTTTAGATCCTATCCCCTCACACCTTCTCCAAGCAATCTCCCCTACAATCCTACCGGCGCTCACACACATCATCAACACATCTCTTCTCACAGGCACTTTTCCCACTACATTTAAGCAGGCCCGGGTAACCCCACTGCTCAAAAAACCTACACTTAACTCCTCACTCATAGACAACTACAGACCTGTCTCCCTCCTTCCATTCATAGCAAAAACACTGGAACGGGCTGTTTTCAACCAGCTATCCTTATTCCTCTCACAGAACAATCTACTGGACTCTAACCAATCAGGGTTCAGAAGCGGCCATTCAACTGAGACTGCGCTACTGTCTGTCACTGAAGCCTTGCGGACGGCAAAAGCTGAGTCCAAATCATCGGTACTCATCTTGCTGGACCTATCTGCAGCTTTTGACACTGTGAATCACCAGATCCTCCTGTCCACCCTCTCAATGCTGGGTATTACAGGGACTTCACTTCGCTGGTTCAAATCCTACCTCTCTGGTAGGTCTTTCAGAGTGGCCTGGGGAGGCGAGGTATCCAAAACTCATCAACTGGTCACTGGGGTTCCTCAGGGTTCAGTTCTTGGACCTCTCCTCTTCTCCATATACACTACATCTCTGGGCCCCATCATACAGGCACATGGCTTCTCCTACCATTGCTATGCTGATGACACACAGCTCTATCTTTCTTTCAAACCAGACGATCCATCGGTAGCTGCACGGATCTCAGGTTGCCTAGCGGATATCTCTGCATGGATGAAGGAACACCATCTACAGCTCAATCTAGCAAAGACGGAACTCCTTATCTTTCCTGCCACTCCATCTCTACAGCATGACTTCTCCATCCAGTTAGGTTCATCAACAATTACCCCATCGACTTCAGCCAGAAATCTGGGTGTTATCTTTGACAACCAACTGACTTTTAAAGACCACATAGCTAAGACCGCTCGATCTTGCAGGTTTGCATTGTACAACATCAGAAAGATCAGGCCCTTCCTAACAGAGCATGCTACACAACTCCTCGTCCAGGCCCTGGTCATTTCCAGGCTGGACTACTGCAATGCTCTTTTAGCTGGTCTTCCAGCATGTACAATCAAGCCTCTACAAATGATTCAGAATGCAGCAGCACGACTGGTCTTCAACGAGCCCAAAAAGGCCCATGTTACACCTCTCTTCATATCCCTGCACTGGCTACCGGTTACAGCACGCATCAAATTCAAGACACTGATGCTGGCCTATAGGACAGCCACCGGATCATCACCTGCCTACCTCCATTCACTACTACACATCTACACTCCTTCCAGAAGACTGAGATCCTCTAGTGAAAGACGCCTCATTGTACCACCACAGAGAGGTATCAAATCACTGTCCAGAACATTCTCGTTCAACGTTCCTGCCTGGTGGAATGATCTTCCCACCCCTATCCGGAATGCAGACTCCTTAACAGCTTTCAAACGACTGCTGAAAACCCATCTTTTTCGACACTATCTGACTCAATAAAAAAAAAAAAAAAAAAAAAAAAATCCTCCCTTCTAGCCTGTTTTTCCTCTCTTTCTTGATCTTCTCCTTCTAGCCTGCACTCTTCTAACAACGCCTGATATATGGTATTTTTGAACACTTCCTATGTTGATCTGCCTCCTTAGGATGAATCACTTGTTGTATTCCCAATTGTAAGTCGCTTTGGATAAAAGCGTCGGCTAAATGAATAAATGTAAATGTAAATGTAAATGTAATGCTTTTCCAATTCAATCCAGCTCATTCTTCAATGTGGAAGTAAGCTTTTGGGTGAGACTTACCATTCATTAGCCGCTATAGAGGGTTTGCACGATCGTTGTTATGATTTGGTCAGTTATCGGGATGTATGGCGATAATGCCAATACTCGGATGTAAACAACAGCTTAATACGTTGTTCTGCTAATTAATGCTGTCTAAATCACGGAAAAAACATGTGGAAGCTGCTAAATCATATAAAGAAGGATTTGTAAGCAGGAAATGGCGCAATATTTTGACTAACTAAAGTTATTAGGTGGTAAAGATACCTACGACCTAATATTTAACCTACCTGACTGGAAATGATAAGAACAAACACGAATGTTGTCAAGATTCTTCAAGATTCTTCCTGAAATCCTGGTAAAGTTTGGCCAACACCTTTTGTTCCTCAGACAGTTTTTGCACTCTTCTCCTTGATTTGTTATAACTTTTAGCAGTCTATAGTACTCCAAATGTTTTTCCCGGTCCGACAGATTAGTACAGCCCAAAACCTGAAAATAATTGACCATTTTTGGCAGCAATAATCAGCAAAATATGCGAGTTCCTTTTGGTTCAGCGCATTGTTTACGTTTAGTGCCGCCAAAATGGACGATTGACTAAGCATCATGAAAACATACTATAGGGAAATAGAAGAATAGCAACGTGCAATAAATGGTAAACTGTTTTCACTACAAACCAGTGTGTTCATAATTAAGATAATACATCAAAATAATATGGTAAGATATGCACTATCAAGCAGCAAAATGACCATTTTGTACATCTAAAAATATCTTAAGACCTGAAACCAGACCTATTACATTTACAAATGGCCGTGCTCGGTCTTACAGGAAAAAATAGTGGGGATAAACAAGCTAGTATTAAGTAACTTACATTTTAGGATCAATATTGCCAGCATATTTTTCCTTCACCGATGAAAAATCCACCGTTTCGCTTCTCTGGGAAACACACAGAGACAGTTGTAGCTTTCCCAAATGAATCAAAAGGCCAACCGAACGAATCGGTTGAGAAAATGAGATGACTCACTTGTTTTGTTCCTAAATGATTCACTTTTGATGACTGAATCGGTTGTGCAAATGTTTTAACGACTGACTCATATTTATATCGTTCCTCAATCAACCAATGTTTTTAAAAGAATCGGTTGAAGGACTGAATCATTGTCTAAGTTGACAGCCACTTGTCGCCACCTGTTGGTGGAGAAAATCCTGTTGTAGAGTGAAAAAATCCCTGTGCTGATGAACAGTATCTTTTTTGCTGTTAAATGTACATTTAAATTATCATGCCGTCTTTTTAATAACAATGTGGTATTTATTTACATACTCAGCTAAAAAAGGTTTCTACAATGGATCAATAGGCAAAGGGGAAGAACAAGGCACAGGACATTTATAAAAGAAGGGAAAAATAGTGAGTGGAGTGAGATATATAAAAATGTGACCATTGACCACAAAACCAGTCTTAAGTAGCACAGGTATATACAGTTGTGGTCAAAAGTTTTGAGAATGACACAAATATTAGTTTTCACAAAGTTTGCTGCTAAACTGCTTTTAGATCTTTGTTTCAGTTGTTTGTGTGATGTACTGAAATATAATTATAAGCACTTCATATGTTTCAAAGGCTTTTATCGACAATTAAATGACATTTATGCAAAGAGTCAGTATTTGCAGTGTTGGCCCTTCTTTTTCAGGACCTCGACTGGACATGCTCTCAATCAACTTCTGGGCCAAATCCTGACTGATAGCAACCCATTCTTTCATAATCACTTCTTGGAGTTTGTCAGAATTAGTGGGTTTTTGTTTGTCCACCCGCCTCTTGAGGATTGACCACAAGTTCTCAATGGGATTAAGATCTGGGGAGTTTCCAGGCCATGGACCCAAAATTTCAACGTTTTGGTCCCCGAGCCACTTAGTTATCACTTTTGCCTTATGGCACGGTGCTCCATTGTGCTGGAAAATGCATTGTTCTTCACCAAACTGTTGTTGGATTGTTGGAAGAAGTTGCTGTTGGAGGGTGTTTTGGTACCATTCTTTATTCATGGCTGTGTTTTTGGGCAAAATTGTGAGTGAGCCCACTCCCTTGGATGAGAAGCAACCCCAACATGAATGGTCTCAGGATGCTTTACTGTTGGCATGACACAGGACTGATGGTAGCGCTCACATTTTCTTCTCCGGACAAGCCTTTTTCCAGATGCCCCAAACATTCGGAAAGAGGCTTCATCGGAGAATATGACTTTGCCCCAGTCCTCAGCAGTCCATTCGCCATACTTTTTGCAGAAGATCAATCTGTCCCTGATGTTTTTTTGGAGAGAAGTGGCTTCTTTGCTGCCCTTCTTGACACCAGGCCATCTTCCAAAAGTCTTGGCCTCACTGTGTGTGCAGATGCGCTCACACCTGCCTGCTGCCATTCCTGAGCAAGCTCTGTACTGGTGGCACTCCGATCCCGCAGCTGAATCCTCTTTAGGAGACGATCCTGGCGCTTGCTGGACTTTCTTGGACGCCCTGAAGCCTTGCAGTGGAAAGTTTTTTTCGGGATTAAGTTCATTTTCATGGCAAAGAAGGACTATGCAATTCATCTGATCACTCTTCATAACATTCTGGAGTATATGCAAATTGCTATTATAAAAACTTAAGCAGCAACTTTTCCAATTTCCAATATTTATGTAATTCTCAAAACTTTTGGCCACGACTGTACATCAATGGAAAGTTTATTTATTCAGCTTTCAGATGATGTATAAATCTTACTTATAGAAAATTGACACTTATGACTAGGTCCAGGGTCACAGATAATAACAAATGGATAAAATGCTGGCAAAAGAGGAAGAAAGGTCTAATGCTGCAGCATGTGATTTACCGAATTCATGGGATTCACAGTCTTTTATGATTCAGTGTGATTTCATTCATTGACTTATGAAGTCATTCATCACTAAGTACCACCTTACTCTCAGTCAATCATCCCTGGAATACAAAAGAAAGAAACAGACAGGTCTCCCTGTTCACCAATGATACGGCAAATGCATAAAGAAAATGACAAAAGTTCATGTAATTATTGCGGACATCGGCTCTAGAGAGATGAGGCAGGATTAGATGTGAACACACAGACTGCTGAAGCTGAACCGACCAGAACACAAACTGTGACACAAAACAGTTTGCTGTCTCCATGGAGACGGGACTGAAAGGGAGCTCTTAGGTGACAAGAGGAAAGATTACAGAGCTTTGTACACGTGCCAATGTGTGTGTGTCTGTGTGTGCATGGCCAAGGGACTCTTTAGCAGCTGTCCTTTGATAAAGCACAAGGGAAAGACAAATGTCCCTGAAAGGAAGAGAGAGAGAGCTGCCTTTCCCTTTTTCATTACCACATACATTACGTCGTTCATAGTGGAGAAATGTTTCATTTTTTTCCTCCTTTCTCAAGCCTCTGAGATCACTTTATAACCCACACATTTCCTTTATTATGTCTTTCTCTGTCCCTGCCTGTATGCTTTCACAGCTGTCATTACCAGAAAAATAATAATCCATAAAGGATCCGAAAAGAATCAACAAACTAGAGCAAAATAAAGTCTGCAAAACATCTCAGAAAATCTTACCAAAAGTTATGAGCCATGAGTGCAAATACTGGCATGCTGAATCAGAAAGCCGGCTGTAATAAATGGCCTGTCAATGGCGGAGGGAGGGTCAAGTGAAGATTCAGTCTCTATTAAACATGAAGACAGTCCCGCAATAAACTCTGCTCTACACACTGTTTAAAGCTCTGTAATTACTCCTGGGCACTCAAGTCTTATCAAACCACTCTGCCTCTTTTATTAGAACTTGTCAGAATTCTCATCAGCATTCCATATTAATTACCCCCGTTCCTCACTCCGACGTCTGTCTGGATAAAACGCGTTCTGCCTGCTACTAGCTCCTAAATCAGGTCGACAAAACCATTTGTTATCTCCGAAGAGTGTCTGCGCACCCTGGCTGGCCTGTGCTTGTTAGCTCCTGAGGTTGATTAAAAGGAAACATAATTAAAGAGTAATAGCTGAAGTCTATTTTCTTCACCGTTGGGAAGACAAGAGGCTTCCGTGGCCCAGCGCGCTGAAGAGAATCACTTCAGCGATAGATTACCTCAGTTCAATCTAAATAAAACACTTTTGAGATTGTTGGTCAGTGTCAGTGACAATACTGCATAACGAGAACTACAATATGGAAAAGGATAATTGTTTTTGTGGATTTTATTAGAATATCAACCCAGAGAAGACGATGAAGTTAAAATATAATTAAAGCTTCTGTTAAAAAAATCCAAATCCAAAAAATATTTTGAAATAAATCAAACTGATGATTGCAACAAAAGAATATGGTATTGATTAAAGGGTTAGTTCACCAAACAATGAAAATTCTGTCGTTAATTACTCACCCTCATGTCGTTCCAAACCCGTAAAACTTTTGTTCATAATCAAAACACAAATTAAGATTTTTTTAAATGAAATCCAAGAGCTTTCTGACCCTGCATAGACAGCAATAGACTACCTTTTTGGGATTTGAATGTTGTAGTTGTGTTGCGTTGTCTATGCAGGGTCAAAAAGCTCTCGGATTTAATCAAAAAAAATCTTCATTTGTGTTCTGAAGATGAATGAAGGTCTTACGGGTTTTGAACGACATGAGGGTGAAATATCCCTTTAAGAATTTAGTAGCACCCAGTTGGTCTGTCACTCACAACAACATACTTTCAGACATAACTTTTGCCGTGTCGCGCCGCATCCAGTGTAGACAGCATAATAAGTTCTATTGTATTTTGTCGCGTCGCGTCGCGCCGAGCCCCTCACGTCCGGTGTAGACACGGTGTTACAGTACATCTTTTACTAAATATTTGGCTAATCGCCATTAGTAAATTTTTGCGATACATAATTACTTCGCAAAATATCTCTCATGAAGCATAAACATAATTAACAGAAAGAAAAAAAAATTACTGTGTAGGACTGGTCACTTGCCATTGGAAGCTCCTTGTAGCAGCCTAGGTTCCTGCTGGATCCTGCAGTTTAGCTGGTAACCTCGACTCAGGGGGGAGAGGGAGGGGATACACGTTCTATAGTATTTTGAAAGTGATTGCAGTACCAGTTTAGGCCACAGTCCTACATACGGTTCCTTTAATAAATTCAAAGCACTATAATTTCCTTATTCATTTGATACAACTATTAATATATAGAAAATAATATTATTTTGTCATATTCGTGATTCCTGAATTTATATATGAAAACTGCGTTTTGAAGTTCATTCGTTATGTTTGTATAAGAAAATTCGTTAACCTAGCCTATTAAGTTGATTTAATATTCTTGATCATTTTTAGAAGAAGTTTAAAAAAAAGGAATTAGCTTGTAGTCTATATATATTTAAGGCTATAGGTTAATCTTTTTCTTAACTTCTATTAGGCTACACTGTAGATCGAAATAAAATAATTCTTGTTCATATTTAACATCGGAGAATCACTGAAAATGAAACTATTTAAATCTGTATAAAGGAAAGACAAAATAAATCACAAGAACAATCTGTATTTTTCTTGTAATCAAGAACATTTCTTTTGACAAAATTAATTAATGCCGAATGATGTTTGACAGTGAACGCATCTCCACCGCAGCCGCATATAATCGCTGCTGTCAGTCGCAAATATTAAACATGCGTGTCAGGAAGCGGGTTGGGTACAATATTTTCTCTTTTTTTTTTTGCGGTCTGAGTTGTGGGCGGGTTAGTTGAAAACGTCGGTCGGGTTCGGGTTGTTTGTACATTGACCCGCGCATCACTGATTTGCACTCCAAATAAACATGAGGCTACTTGCAGTTGAATTGCAAAGCAACTTTTTTCTATTTTGCTCTGTACAGAGAATAGTAATACTGAAGTTTTAAAGCCTATAACTTTATATGCTACCAGAAATAACAGTAAAGCAAAAAAAAAAAATGTCTTTAATTAGATTTAGGCATGCAAATTTTTTTTATATTGTGCCACCCTAACATTTTTACTGGTCTCTTTCGGCCACCCTATGAAAAAAATCCTGGAGGCGCCACTGCTCTTCACCCCTCCCACAGCAAGACGCTTTGACTGAAGCCTACAGGCTGACATCTTTATGAAGAAATCATTTTAACCCTCCCACCACTCACACAGTGCCTCATTTCCCCAGAGGTTCAGTCTGTGAGGATGAACAACAACAGCAGTGTATGCAAAGCCCCATTCTATGGTGATTAAAGCAAACCTGCGCTCATCGCAGAACTGCATACTGAGCGATGATGGCATGAATTAGTGTTTTATTCAGGCTGGGAGATTTATACACACTTAAATTTCTGCCTTTTTATGGATATCCAACATCTTTTATGGTGAAAAAAGAGTTTAGGTGCTGAGAATGCTTGCACTCCATACTAATTCGACCATCTTAACTACATGTGGTGTGAAAATGGATTTTGGTGAGGTTAAAAATAACCAGTGCCAAGTGACCTGGATTCTGAATTATTAATTCACTATGATCCATAGAGGGTAGGAGACTCTGTTCACTTATGATTGGACTTGTTTAATCATTTTTGGCCTGGTATTATTGTAGACCATTTTAATAAGGATGTAAATGAATTAACTGCTACATAATTACACATTTTATGATTTTCAGCATATTTACAATATCTGTTAATGGGTTGCACTATAGGAATAATTATGACATTCAACAACCAACAGCCTTAATTACAATGATCAAAAAGCTATATCATAAATATAGAACCTTGTATCCCACTATGTCTATAAATATATGTTCCTCATACAATTTTATTGTAAATAAATAAATAAAAATGATTGTATTACTTAATAAAAGTCTACCTAATGGGCATATTTGTGTGATAGCTAAAATAATGAGACTTTATCCTAAACATATATGATTAAAACATATATGTGACCCTGGACCACAAAACCAGTCATAAGGTTAAATTTGACAAAACTGAGATTTATACATCATATGAAAGCTCAATAAATAAGCTTTCTATTGATGTATGGTTTGTTAGGATAGGACAATATTTGACTGAGATACATCTATTTGAAATCAGAAATCTGAGGATGCAAAAAAATCAAAAAGACTGAGAAAATCACCTTTAAAGTTGTACAAATTAGGTTCTTAACAATGCATATTACTAATCAAAAATTACATTTTGATATGTTTACAGTAGGAATTTTACAAAAAATCTTCATGGAACATGAACTTTACTTAATTTCCTAATGATTTTTGGCATAAAAGAAAAATCAAAAATTTTGACCCATGCAATGTATTTTTGGCTATTGCTACAAATATACCCCAGCGACTTAAGACTGGTTTTGTGGTCCAGGGTCACATATAATGACTTACTCTATTATTTTTACATTCTTTAAGTGCATAAAGTCATTCTTAACTTACGAACTTCAGACAAGCAGTGGTCATGGATGGTGACAACACATAAAAAGTTTATGGATCCTTTGGAATTATATGGATTTATTTTTTAACCAAAGGCATTTTAAAGTAACTCTTTGTGTTTTGTCCAAAGTACAGCAAAACAGAAAAAATGTGAAATATTTTAACTATTTAAAGTAACTGTTTTCTCTTTGAATATACTTAAAAATGTAATTTACTCCTGTGATATCAAAGCAGAATTTTTAGCATCATTACTGCAGTCACATGATCCTGCAGAAATCATTCTAATATTCTGATTTACTGCCCAAAAAGCATTTATTATTTTTATTAAGTTTAAAAAAGCTGAGCAGATGAATAGAATGTTCAGAAGAAAATCATTTATATGAAATAGAAATCTTTTGTAACATTGTAAATGTTTTTATCATCACTTTTGATCAATTTAAAGAATCCTTGCTCAACAAAAATATTAATTTCTATTAATTTAATTTAAAAGTATTAATTTCTATAATTTCTTTCTTTCTTTATGCTGACTCCAAGCTAAAGTAAATTATACTGAATCCAAGGTATAGTGTATAATGTTACATTCATTAAATAATCCTGAGAAAATGTACGTAACTGTTTTAAATATTAATAATAATAATAATTATTATTATTATTATTATAAATGTTTCTTGAACAGCAAAGCAGCATATTGGAATGATTTCTGAAGGATCATGCGACACTGAAGACTGGAGTAATGATGCTAATAAAATTTAGCTTTGATGACAGGAATAAATTACATTTTTAAATATATTCAAACAGAAATAGTACAAATAGTACAAATATTTCAAAATTTTACTGTCTTGCTGTAATTTGTATCAAATAAATGCAGGCTTTTTTTACACTTAAAATCTTACTGTTCAAAAACTTTTGACTGGTAGTGTAGATAGCCAATATAATTCATAAACTCCTTCTCAGGAATGTTATATTGCTATAAATGTGCTAATAATTCTTGTATAGTTCAGGAAAGTGTCTAGATGTATTATTCCATCAACAAGCACAGAAACCGACCTGTCATCTTTCAGGGTCACTTCATCCTAAGGATGCATTTCAAATTCGGCCGATAAATTTACCTGACCTCTAGCACCCTCATCTTCACTATTCCCCAGGCCACTGCCCCGATTATCAGACACTCGTCTCTTCAAACCCTTTCAGACATGGACTCTGGATCTGGATTACACTGCACTGTAATGTTTATTACATACACACATTTCTAAAATAACTCTACAAGTAATTGCATTGGGGATAGATTTTTATATTGCAAACTGCAGTGTTTTTATAGGCCTCAAGTGTTTTCTTATGGTTGTAAGAAATGTGTTCTAATTGCATTTATTCCATTGAAATGGTCTTGGGTATGGTTTATCTTAATTGATTCTTAACTGTAATGAGTTTTGTAGCAGCTCTATGACTCCTTTTTTCAATATTAGTAGAGTATGAAAAAAAAACATTTTGAAAAAGGCACACTAAGGTCAGCTTCTTTAAAAAAAAAAAGATGCAAAAATTGTATTTTCATTTTCAATGAGGCAGTACTCTTTAAAGGGACACCTGTGTACCTTAGTTACACCTAAATGGTTCATAGTAGTATCATTAGAGTGCATGAAAGTAGTAGTATCATTAGAGTGCATAAGAGGTGCTTTATCGTGAATACAGCTGGTGACCATTTAGAATCTTATGGAACCCCGTTTCTGCCACTGAATAAAAAATAAAAAAGGTAATTGGGAATTTTAATCTCACATATCTAACTTTTTTCTCGCAATTGCAAGTTTAGATCTTGCAGTTCTGACTTTTTTTCTCACAGCTGTGTGATACAAACATGCAATTCTGACTTTTTTTTAGAATTGAGAGATATTTATTCAGAATTATGTGTTATTAAGTCAGAATTGTGAGATATAAACTCCCAATTCTAAGAAATAAAGTCAGAATTGATGATATAAACTGGCAATTGTGAGAACAAAAGTCAGAATTGCGAGATATAAAAAATCACAATTGCGAGTTTACATGTCGCAGTTCTGACTTTTTTCTCAAATTTTGTAATTCAAACTTGCAATTCTGCCTTTTTTTTCTCAGAATTGTGAGATATTAATTTGCAAATGTAAGTTATTAAGTTAATTGTGAGATATAAACTGGCAAATCTGACTTTTTCTCTCAGAATGACGACTTTATAGCTTGCAACTTTGACTTTTTTTGCGAGAAATAAAATCACAATTGACTTTATTACTCCAATTGCGAAATATAAACTCACGAGAGAAAAGAAGTCAAAATTGCAACTTGCATTTGCAAAAATAAAATTGCAATTCTGACCTAATTACTCCTAATTGCAAAGTTTATATCTCGCAATTCTGAGAAAAAAAAAGTCAGAATTGTGAGATACAAACCTGCATTTACAAGAAAAAAAATTTAAGTTCTGATCATATTACTCCCAATTGCGAGTTTATATCTCATAATTCTGAGGGAAAAAAAAGTAAAAAATGTGAGATATAAACTCACGCAAGAAAAAAAGGTCAGAATTGCAAAATACAAACTTGCATTCGCAAGAAAAAAAATTTAAGTTCTGATCATATTACTCCCAATTGCAAGTTTCTATCTCACAATTCTGATAAAAAACGTAAAACATTCGAGATATAAACTCGCAAGAGAAAAAAGTAAATTCTGACTTTATATCTCATAATTCTGGGGAAAAAAAGTCAGAATTGCGGGAAAAACAGTCATAATTGTGAGATTTAAACTTGTGCAAGAAAAAAAGTCAGAATTGGGAGATATAAACTTAAATTTTGCGACAAAAAAATGTGCAGTTCTGATTTTATTGCTCAGAAATTGCAAGTTTATATCTCACAATATTGGGAAAAAAGGCAGAATTGCGAGAAAAAACAGAATTGTGAGATATAAACTTGCAAGAGAAAAAAAGTCAGAATTGTGAGATACAAACTCGCATTTGCGAGAAAAAAATGTGCAATTCTGACTTTATGGCCCGGTTTCACAGACAGGGCTTAGCCTAAACCAGGATTTTAATTAAGACATTTAGGTAATTTTTATAAACGTGCCTTAGAAAAAAACATTACTGGTGTGCATCTTGAGACAAAACAAAGGCATTTATATATTTGAAGATCAGTCTGTGCAAGTTTCTTTTAGTTGAAACAGCTCAGACTTACATTTTAGTCTAGGACTAGGCTTAAGCCATGTCTGTGAAACCAGGTGTATATCTCACAATTCTAAGACAAAAGTCAGAATTTTGAGTTTGTATCGCACAATTCTGACTCAGAAGTAGCAATAAATTATTATTTTTTAATTCAAATTCTATTCATAAAATCAAGCACTGGAACTAACCATTTTCTAAAATACTAATAATATGTTTATATTACTATTGATTGCATTACTACTAAAGGTACACATATGCATCCTTTAGGGGTATATAAGGTATAAAGATGTCCTTTAAGAGTGCTACCCTAGTAACAAGCTGCTGTACCCTCAATTTTGGCACATTTTGCAAAGTATATGAAGTAGAGTATATAAAGATCTCCATTTCACTGGAGGAATGATATGTTATAGTTTGGGTGTGTACCAAGCATATGAGACATATAATTAAAAGACACTATCTCTTCTCTTTTAATTACCATCAATCGTGACATATGTCAAGGACACGACTCTCTCTTCCTTCAACCTTATGTTGGCTTGTTTTCAGATTTACACTGTCCCTTGCTATACCTTGCTAAATGGGCTTTTGGCAGGTAACGCAAAGAGGCAAATCAAGAAACGAGAGGAAAAGCGAGAGGAAGGGGCTGTAGAGAGAGAGAGAAGGGGGAAATGGGAGACTGGAATGGAAAAGAAGCGGTGTTGTTTTCAGCCACACAGACAGGGTACATGACCCGAGTGTAAATTAATAGCGCATCTTGAACAGGAGAGTTTTGTGCTCACTGAGTCTCATTAAAAAGCCACCTCATTCAAGGTGAAGGCAAAAAACTTTTAATAACACTTTTAATAAACCATCCATGTTTGTTCTCTCAAGAAAGGAAAAAAAGAAATCAGTTCACCTGCACAAAAAAAAAGATGGAGCATGATGGTATATCTATGCTGATCATAACATAATAATTGTTTTATTTAATAACGTTTATTGATTCTTAATTACTTTTCTTACTAAAAGGTTTGCTATGAGCTGTTCAAGATAACATTAAATGCCTAGTAATAGGTCATAAATATTTAAATAAACAAAAAAAACCACCCAGAATTAATTAACAAATGAAAGCTTTTTGCATAATTCGTAATATAAACCATCTAAAAGACATCTAAAAGAAATGCTTAAGACAATGTTACTGTTGTGCTCACATGTACGTAATCTTCTCACACCCACATACATTATGTTCAATTTGGCCCTCCCTCTCGGTGTACAGAGAGGACTGAATCTAATAAAGTTTATTAACACCATGATTTACCCGCTGAAACTGCTGTTATGTCAACATTGTCAGAAGCGTAGGAAGGGTTACAGTAGACAATAATAATGTACTCAACCTCATTAGGCATTTCTCAGAAACCTGAAGTTGCCACAAATATCCTACTCTATATCATATAGATGAACATTATGCCTCAAAGCCTGTATGGCTTATTATGGGTAACTGAAGAAACTGGTGACAGGAGTTCTTGCAGAGACTTATGGATTCCATTTTGTTCCTCAGAGAACTGCCCAGTTTGTTCCTTGTTTTGTTTTTCAAGATGCTGACTGCATGCGTAGGGTGTGCGTCTCAGAGCAGTGTACGGGAGAAAGCATTGCCATCCTGAACCAGGATCTATCACTGATGACAACTGCAGCAGAACATTAAAATAATAAACACTCTGGCTGCAACAAATTATAATACACTACCAGAATCAAAAATCCTGAGTGATAATTCTTATTACAGTGCCTTGCGAAAGTATTCATACCCCTTCGTTTTTTCTCATTTTGTCACATTGCTGGCTCATTTTGTCACATTGCTGGCTTATGTTTTTTCCCCACATCAATCTACACTCATATACACCATAATGGCAAAGCAAAAAACTGTTTTTTAACATCTTTGCAAAGTTATTAAAATAAAATATAAAATATAAAAAACTTAAATGATTCCATTGCATAAGTATTCATACCCTTATCTGGAACACTTAAAATTTAGCTCAGGATCATTCATATTTCTTGTAGATGTTACTACACTTCGAGTGAAGTTAACCTGTGGCAAATTCAATTGAATGGGTATGATTTGGAAAAGCACACACATCTTAATAAAGGGTCTAACAGCTGAAAATGCATATCAGAGCAAAAACCAAGCCTTCAGGTTAAAAAAAAACTGCCTGTAGAGCTCAGAGACAGGATTGCATCAAGTCACACATCTGGGGAAGAGTTTAGAAAAAATGTTGCTGCACTGAAGGTTTACAGAAGCATGTAGTCTCTGTTACCCTGAAGAAGTTTGAAACAACCATGACTCTTCCTAGAGCTGGCCTCCTGGCCAAAATGAGCAACTGATGGAGAAGAACCTCGGCTAGAGTGGTGAGCTCCATGATCATATACGCAGACGGGAGAAACTTACAGAAAGACAAACATCATTGCAACACTCCACCAAACTTGGCTCTCCTCAGTGAAGACACATGAAAACACACTTGGAATTTGCAAAAAAAACATCTAAAGGACCCTTAGACTGTGAGAAACAAGATTCTGTAGTCTGATGAACAGCCTCATGCTGTTGTTCTGTTTTTCAGTGGCAGTTACTGAGGGACTCGTCAGAGTGGAAGAAAAGCTCAATGCACCAAAATATAGAGATAGCCTTAAAGGGGTCATCCGGTGCCACATGCACTTTTACAAGCTGTTTGAACTGAAATGTGTATTGGGAGGTTGTGTACACAACCACCCTAGAATGACAAAGATCCGCCCAGTAGTTTTCTTTTAATTAAGTAAAATAATTTGCCCCTTCTCATATCGAGCCGTTCTAAGATGTCTGTCATTGTGGCGTAATTACGAGAGAGGCCGCTCCTGCGATAGTTGATAGACAGCAGTGTTTTAGCATAGACCCGCCCCGAGTGAAGTAGACTGACAGCACCGAGGGAATGTGACCGCTGATCTATCTAAAGGGTTCATGCTCACGTGAATCATTTCTCACCATACTGCTTTATAAACGAGGGTCAGTATAAAGCTTAGCTTTGTAACGCTAGATGGTTTAAAACGGTGTCTGTTAATGATTAAGATGTAACCTTAACGCAATACCTGCAAAAGTGTTTACAGCCCACAACTTCACATGAGTAAAGACTATAACACTCACATTTATGTATTTCAATATAAGCACGGGGTAAGTTATGTTAACCGATCACTTTTTGCTCTTGTTCAATCAGCTATACCTCCGTAAACACATCGCGGTTCCTGTCTTTACCACAGTAAACACACCGCGTTCAGCTCTGTACCACAGTAAACACAGTAAACACAAAGTGTTCAGCTCTGTACCACAGTAAACACAGTAAACACACCGCGTTCAGCTCTGTAACACAGTAAACACACCGTGTTCAGCTCTGTACCACAGTAAACAGTAAACACCGCGTTCAGGGGTCCGTTCTTCGTACCTCGCTAACTAAGTTAGCTGGATTTGATTGTTGACGATTTTGCGTGATCTTGGATCGTTCGGTTCTTCGAAGCTCATCCGGGACTTGCTGTCATAGTAACAGGCCCGTAAGCTTAAACCTGCTCTGGAGCAGGTTTATCTCATGTAAACAGGATT